>NC_091057.1:25616832-25926799 GCF_000393655.2 Nicotiana sylvestris
AATCTCAAGAACTTTCAAAGTTTCAAATTTTACAACTAAGGTTCTGAATCACGTCATCTGACCTCCGTTTCTTACCAAACTTTACAGGCTCAACTTAAATCACATATAAGACCTGTACCGGGCTCCGAAACCAAAATACAGGCCTGATACCATCAAATTCCAAACACATCTCATTTCCAAAAACTCATATATATTCCAGAAAATAATTTTCTTTAAAAAATTCATTTTTCGGGCTTGAGACCTCAGAATTCAATACCGAGCATACGCCCAAGTCCCATATTTTCCTACGGACCATCTGGGACCGTCAAATCATGGGTCCGGATCCATTTACCCAAAATATTGACCGAAGTCAACTAAAATTTATTTTAAAGGTAAAATTTATCATTTTTCACAGATTTTCACATAATGGCTTTTCTGATACGCGCCCGGACTGCGCACACAAATTGAGGTAGGATAAAAAAGAGGTTTTAAAGCCTCAGAATATAGAATTTATTTCTAAAACAAGTGATGACCTTTTGAATAACAGTAATAACATGTATTAGGAATAACTAAAATACTGTTAATACAAATGTATTTGAATACACTGAATATAAAATAGTTAATACAATAAATACAAACATTAAATCTAATGAATGCAACAGTAAAAAAATTGAAACACACTAATACAAAAGTTAAATACAATAGTTATATACAATTGAAAAATCATTCTAATTAATTGGGTTGATAATGAGGCATGTTAGAATTGATTTTTTTGAGTTATATTTGGAGTGTGTCACGCTAATTGATATTATTTTTGTTATTAGATAGCTGGACAGATTTTTAAGGTGATTGCCGCTAATGTATTCATGAATACATGGCGTGAATACATGTGAATGCGTGCGCGTACAGCTAGACTGCCCTGATTTTGCGCGAATACAACAAATACACTACCTTAACAACTAAATAGTAGCTATAGGAAGTAATTATGTATATGGTAGCTATAGGAAGTTAATAACCACTAAACAATAGTGATTTCTAAAAATTCTTTTAATTATTACCAAGAAATAAAAAGGCATGGGGGGAGGTCCAAGTTCAACATCGCTTGCTATGAAAATGGACCTAAAAATGAATGTACATGAATTTGAAAACTTATAACCTTCGTAAAAGAAGGTAGTCCGATGCACAAGGTATTTTACGTTCACACATGGTCAGGGGAAAGGACGCACTCAAAGAGGTATATAATGTAAATAGCCTAACGTAATACAAGTATAAGTGACTACTTCCCAAGCTCGAACTAATGACATATAAATCATACGAAGACCGCTTTACCATTACTTCAAGGCTTCCCTTCATATCCTTCGTAAATATTTTGAACACAATTGTATAATCATGATGCATCATATTATAAAATCAAACTATAAATGTCCTCATTTTGGTTAGAGCAAACACAATAAGGACAACTGCAATAATTAGCCTTTCTTAGGGCCTTTTGAGACTACCGAAAGGGTATCAAATAAGCATTTTAGAGGGTGGAGATTGTCAGTCACTCTCACTGACTTTTTTTTTTGTGTGTGTGTATGTGGTGGTGGGGAGAGGGGGGTCCTTAAAGCCTTCCCGTCCTTCAATTATGTAGGCATTTGGACATAACAATTGTGAAATTCTGGGAAAAAGTAAACATAATTATCAAGTAAAAATGATATTTGAAAATTAGAGTTGCGTTTGGATATGAATACAATTTGGAGCTATTTTTGAATTTCTGTGAATGATTTAAAGTGAAAATTTGAAAAACAGTTTTTTAAAATTTTTTAAATTTCAAAAACTCAGAAATTCAACTTCAACTGAAATTTAAAATTTTCATGACCAAACATTAATTCCGAAAAAAGTGAAAAAATTTCAAAAAAAAAAATGAACTTTTTTTTGGCCAAACGCGCCTCATATGCATTATTCTCTTCTTTAAAAAAATTTAGTAATATCTAGTTACCACATTTGCCTAGAATTCTCAGTTTATCCTTCTTATTACCAAATCTATAGTTGTCGGTTCTTGTGGTATAATTTTTAGGAAATGCCTATTCTGAATGGATTTAAACAAAACTCACACTGTAACAAATACTGTAGTAGCTTTTAACACGAGACGGTAGTAATAGGGGTGGACATTCGATATTTCAATTCGGTATTTCAATATTCGATTTATCAATTGTGTATACCAAATATCGTACCAAAGTATTTCAGTACGGTTCAACATTTCTTATTTTGGTTCGGTATGATTTCAGTATGATTTCAATTTAAACCAAATCTTCATTGTATCCCCACTCCATTAACTAATGTAATCCATGTTGTTTGAGATTCCACCAGGCAATTCATTAATACCCGGCAAGTCATTAATGGTATGGAACACAACTGCCTTTTGTGTAAGCTGAGAAGTCTCCGATATGAATGAATGGCCCATCGATTTCACCTTTGCACTAGTAAGTATAACTATATTTACTTGCTGTAATTGAGCTCCTCTTGAGTTCTTACCATAAAAAGTTTGCTGGAATATATACTTTTTCCATAATGGTTATGCAAAGGGCCCCTTTAAGGGGGTTAATATTTGGTCTTAAGCCACGCTACGCTAAGGCTAAGGGATTAGGGAATTAGGGGTTTTGAACTTTTGGGGCGTGGGCTTATGGTTATTGGGCTAAAAAATAAAAATAAAGTTAGGCTTGGACTAAACTATTTTGGTTACCGAAATATCAAAAATCCAATATCGTATACCGTATCGAAATTACCAAAAATTTTGTACCGAAATAAATTAAAATACCGAAAAAATCAAAACCAAAATACTAAATTAATTCGGTTCGGTTCGGTTCGGTTCGGTTTGGAATTCGATTTTTCGGATTTTATGCCCACCCTAGGTAGTATACTTTTTTGTGAGATAAGTGTACCCTTAAAATTCTTACTAAACCAACTTTGCTTTCTCATATAAATTTAGTCCTGTATTCTCATAAGTCCTAATATATTAAAATATTTTTATCTCTCAGTTTTATTTTCTAAAACGGACATCTCGTAACACAAGCTATTATTAGATTTTTAACATTAGTACAGAGGATTCCAACTGTTTGAAAAATATTATTGGATTGGGTCCACCCATATGGGTGATAGATGATCCATAAGCCCATTAATAAGTCCTCCTTCTAAACCTTACCACCATTATGGATATATTGATACGAGATTTTTCTAATATTTTTTACGGGAAACAAACGGCTAGGGTCTAATTCTCTGCATCTTAGAGAGGGATAATTAGGCTGTGGAACAGAAGGTCTATCCGCCATGTGAGGATTCTCGATGATAATTTGTTAAGTAGGGTTGTTGTGGATAATTTACTTCCTTTAAAGAGAAAATCCGTAAATCTCCTGACCAGTTTATAGTACGCAAGCACTCCAAAAGTTAGAACATAAAAAGGGAAGAAATATTCCACCGGTGATTTGATGTATGTTACTTTGAGATGCTGAGCTAATTAAGTAGAGTTACTTTCTAAATCCAACTATTCATTTCCTGCTACAAAACCAAATAATGGTTAGGATTGATCGGGTATAGAAAACATAATCTAACCAGTAATTGTTCTGGTTGGAGCCTATAATATATAACTACAGTAACTCACTAGTCACCAGTGATGTTTCCCCTGCAACTCATCATTTTGATCATAAACCCAAAATTAAAGGATGTACAACTAATTAATTATTATTATTATTATTATTATTATTATTATTATTATTATTATTATTATTATTATTATTATTATTATTTCCCAAATGACCGACGATAAGACCTTTGAAAAGATAGTGTGGAGGTCGAAAACTAGGGTAGTTGGTTAGTAGGTAGTCGAACGTATCTCTTTCCCATATCAGTAATATGAATATTAATTTTGTAGTTTCTTATTTTTAGATTTCTATTATTATCTGTTGTTTCTTTCGCTTGGATTATCTTATCATTTTATCTTGTTGGTGATACTGCTTGTTACTCTTCTTTTTCTTCTATTCTTGAGCTGATGGTCTATCGATAACAATATTTTTACCTTCATAAGGTAGGAGTAAGGTCTGCGTATATACTACCTGTTTGACTCAAAAGATATTGGAACCTTTTTGAATAAATTAATTAAAGAGAATGAAGGGGTAAATCTTAGCTAAGTATAATAAACTATAGAACAAAAGGTATAAAAGATGAACACAATGGATAATATTTCTTGATCTTACGAAAATGAGTGATCGAACGTTAAGAATGCCAATATTTTATGTAGAAAAGTATTACAGTCAATGTTCTTAGCTAAAAAAGCCAAATGCCCTCTTAACAAGGTTATTTTCTCGCTATATATAAGGGACAAACCTCTTCTGAACCCTAAAAGACATATCATAGGGAATATTCGAAGGTATATTCATAGTGCCCCCTATTGGGCCTACACTATTATAAAAGTCATACGTCCTCTGTTCGCCATCTATCATCCTCCACAGGACGTCGAGCTATGAAGATATCTTCTTTGTCATATTCGTCAATAGCCGTGGTCATCCAAATTTAGACCCATACAGTTAGTCCCTCCGCTTGTCGAGGTTGCAACTTGGTGCGTCATTGATAAGCGAAAACCACCCACTCTTGTGTAGAAATTTGGTTTTACGAAGCGTTATGGCTTGGCCAACAATGAGAGGTTAGCGTGCTCAACAAGACCCAGGATGGTATATCTTATCGGGAAATGACGTCATCTCCATGTGAGTCATCATTATGCGTGTTTTCGAGACACGAGTTGAGGGCTTGCCACTTCGATTGTGCCATTCTGCAGCCTTCTGCTTCGATTCTGGCACCACCCAATCCTATAAATAGGTGGAGGGTTTGTTTTTTCAAAAACCCTTGGCCATATCGTTTCTGGTTATTCTTTCTCATCTCCCCCGTGTTTGTCCCAACGATTTCTCTGCTTCCTTTTCTCCCATTCTTCGTTCTTAGCTTCCTCTGCTGCTTTACCACCCTTTCCGCCGAAGAGATGCCTAGAACACACCGATCCCGTGAAGGGGTTTCTAATGCCACTCCGTTGTCCGTGGCGCTTCCTCTTGGTGGTGAGGACGTGACGGTGGAGAAGGGGGACAACTTTCCCACAATACAAGAGTTATTGCTGAGACACCCTATGTCTCGGAGCGACTTTCTTAAGGATCCTCCTCCTACTCCTATCCCCGTGTTCTATGAAACTGAACAAGTTCATATTGATGCTCTTCGTGCAAAATATAATATTCCCGCTCATGTGTGATATGGTTCCAGCAGGAAGGGACTTCGTGGAAGTCCATAGGCCTGGGTACTGTGCCTTTTATGAGTACCCTTTCGTGATCGGTCATTACTTCCCTCTTCTCCTGTTAGCGGAAGAATTCTATTGATTCTATCAGGTTTGCTCGGTGCAACTTTCCCCGTACACACTAAAAATACTCCTACTATTGACAAAATACACGGAGTTGGCAAGGTACGAGGTTACCGTTCACCACCTTCTACACATGTTTTCACCCAGCTTTCATAGGGGTACTATGTTGCATTTGAGGCACCGTGGGACGAAAGGATTGGTGGTTGGGACTGATGACCGAGCTAGTCGCAAATTTTGGCTCAAGTACTTCTTCATTAGGACTGAACACATCGTGTCTGACCCCACTAGGTTTCCAGAATGGTGGAATGAGAATCGTAAGTGTCACCACTTGTTTTACTCTTTCTTTTCTTCTTCATTCGCCTTTGTGTTTGTTTGCTTCTCGTTTGCAGCTATGGGGCATCCACCCCACCCTATTGCAGGTATAAGGGATTGGGTAGCCCATCTACTGCCCCATGCAACGGAGACTTGATACTGGATCGCTTTTGTGAAATGCTTTGGGCCGAGAGTTTCATCTGGTAAGTGTCTTCCCTATATCACTCCTTGACTATATATCGTTGTCCATTGATACGACTCTTTACGATGACAGGTCGAAGAGCTTCTAGGCGCCCCAGTCCCTGCATTTTGACAGGCAGTCGTTGCTGCAGGAATGCAATTTACTTTGAGTGAGTCCGTCTGAGAAGGTCGTGCTCAACCGATACAAATGGGAGATCCTTCTCGCGATATGGTCGTAACGGAAGAGGCCTCTTCCATACCGATCCATCATCTCGTGGACGAATTCTCGAATGGGGACGAGTCGTTACTGAGGAAAAGGAGGAGGGTAGAGCTTGGGAAGGATATGGCGGTAGACACTGGTAAAAGTAAGATGGGTGCATCGCAGATGGCACATGTGCCTATGTTTATGGCCGACGCCATCTTGGCAGGGAGGTCTCCCCAAATGGAAGGGGTTTATCCAGGAGGTGTCCCCATGCGCTCCGTTGAGGGTGGCGCATCGTCTAACGTTAGAGGAGGCCTACGCGTCGAGGGAAAAGGCACGGGTTCAGATGTCGACTCGGAGGATGTTCGCGAGTTTTTAGAACGCCATACTCATGTGGAGGTCAGAGTGGAGGGTTCTGATCGGCATATAGTTATCCCTGGGATTTTCTTGTTTTAACTTTTTATCGACTTGTCTTTTTTGTTTTAACTTTTTTCTTGTTGTGCCAGACCCTTATCGTGGAGATCGAGCGCGAGCACCGGGAAAGGAAGAGGAAGGCCATCTACGGGAAGATGTCTTCTAAATATCAAGAATATTGCATCAAACATCGAGCGATGGTCGACATCTACAATCAGGACCCTGATTTCTAACTGTTCCGTGAAGGGCTTAACAGAGGGAGGATCAATTGGCGCACAAGGTCGAGGAGTTGAGGGAGTGAGACGAGGACCTTATGAAGGCCGTCGCCTGCAACAGTGAACTCGAGTCATCCCTTAAGGTGAAAGAAGATGAGCTCGAGTTAAGTAGAGGGGTGACGGCCGAGAATGCCGACCTACAAGCAAAGATGGCCAGTTTGACTGCCGAATTGGGTACTAAGATGGCGGAGATTAACGAGCTCAAGGGTGGTGAGTGCCAATAAACTAGCGATTGTTATTTCTGAAGCGGCAGTTTTGGAAGACACCCTCTATGTTTGTAGGTCGGAGCTGACCAAGGAGAAGGAGGCATCCGCGCTTAAGGTAGGGGGACTTGAGGGGCGTGTTAAGGAGTTGGAGGCGGAGCTATCTGCGTTGACCAGACAAGTGGCATCACTGAGAATGGAGGATGCGCACCGACACTCGCAACCTTCTACATCTCATGCTTAGGCCGATCCTATCATGCCCCATCGTTTATATGAGTTGTGGGTTCACGATGAGGCCCAACTTTATGTGTACAAGTCTCTTCATGCCGACGGGAGGGCATCTGAAGTAGAACTTCAGGATATGCATGCCAAAGCTCGTGCAACTCGTGAGGCATGCGGATATGACCCACTTACGCCTGACGGAGATGATATCAATTTGATGATGCGAACTGTCTTGCCTATGACTCTTGGTACGAAGATGTGTACGCTACCATGGATGATGTGTAATTTTTGGTTTGTACTTACTTTTACTTCAAGGTTTTTGTAAGGGCGTCTTTGAGACCATTGTAAAGATAGGTGGTAGTAGTATTTTTTTGTAATGAAAAAATTGTTTCGTCGACTCGGTGGAAATTTTTGTTATATTTATGATATCCCGGGTATTTGTTGAATTGTTAAGCTGATTCTGCTTCGAGTGATGTCGGACCCTTTTCTTTGGCGATGACCTTAGCCTTTGGGATGTTACCTTCGAGCCGATATCGAAGTAGTATCTCGTCGTAGTTCGAGTGAAGTCGAACTTGTATCTTTGTCAATGGCCTTAGCCATTGGGATGTTACTTTCGAGCTAGCATCGAAGTAATATCCCGTCGTAGTTCAAGTGAAGTCGAAATTATATTTTTGTCTATGGCCTTGTCCATTAGCATGTTACTTTCGAGATGGCATCGAAGTAATATCCCGTCGTAGTTCGAGTGAAGTTGAACTCATATTTTTGTCGATGGCCTTGGCCATTGGGATGTTACTTTCGAGCTGGCGTCGAAGTAATATCCCGTCGTAGTTCGAGTGAAGTCGAACACATATTTTTGTCGATGGCCTTAGCCATTGGGATGTTACTTTCGAGCTGGCGTCGAAGTAGTATCCCCTTGTTGTTTGAGTAATGTCAAACTCATATTTTTGTCAATGGCCTTAGTCATTGGGATATTACTTTCGAGCTGGCGTCGAAGTAATATCCCGTCGTGGTTCGAGTGAAGTCAAACTCATATTTTTGTCAATGGCCTTAGCCTTTGGGATGTTACTTTCAAGTTGGCATTGAAGTAGTATCCCATCGTGGTTCGAGTGAAGTCGAACTCATATTTTTGTCGATGGACTTAGCCATTGGGATGTTACTTTCGAGCTGGCGTCGAAGTAGTATCCCGTCGTAGTTCGAGTGAAGTCGAACTCATATTTTTGTCGATGGCCTTGGCCATTGGTATGTTACTTTCGAGCTGGCGCTGAAGTAATATCCCGTCATAGTTCGAGTGAAGTCGAACTCTTATTTTTGTCGATGGCCTTAGCCACTGGGATGTTACTTTCGAGCTAGCGTTGAAGTAGTATCCCGTCGTAGTTCGAGTAAAGTCGAACTCATATTTTTATCGATGGCCTTGGCCATTGGGATGTTACTTTCGAGCCGGCGTCGAAGTAATATCCCATCGTAGTTGGAGTAAAGTCGAACTCATATTTTTGTTGATGGCCTTAGCCATTGGGATGTTACTTTCGAGCTGGCGTCGAAGTAGTATTGTTGCGACCAAAACACTCACGCAAGTGTACGCGATCTTCAAGTAATATAGTAATAAGTAAAGTATCGTTCCCACAAGGACTTATGATCAACTTATCAACTGATGCAAACTCAAACAATTATCAATTCAAGCTAATTCATCACAAAATACTTTAAATAACCAATTTACAATTTAACTAGTAATCTAATAATAATACCACACAATGTTACTATGCCACTTATGTAATTTTCTTTTAACAATTAATAAAAGAGATATTCCAGGGTCATGGGCTTGATAGAGATCATGCTACGTTTTTAGCTTAAGAATGATTTATTGAATTATCTGGGTTATTGATTATAGGGTTGATAATATCCATAAGAATCTATCGAATTCTTATGCACCTATTCAAGTTAAATTAATACTTATATTTCTATGGCATTAATATTAACTCAAATGCATTTACAATTCCTATTTTTCAACCAATCAAGGCAATTAAGTATAGTTCTATCTTAATCGCGAATCTTTCACCTGATGCCCAGGATCCAGATCTTGTTCTATTTGATTCTATATGCAATCAAGAATTTCCTTTTTCAAGATTAACTCAAGATTCATAAATAGTATTTCATTGTTAGCTACGCAGTAAAATAATTAACAGCAAAATCAAATAAACAACCCAAAACGATAAATTCAAGATCATCAATTTAAGCTTCAAACAACATAATCATCTAACACCCACGACCCCAGAATATTTGGATTTTTAGCTACTCATAATTATACAAACATCAACAATATAAGTCTTAAACATAAAATAAATAGATACTAGAAGAAGGTTTAGAAAAACTCTTTTAATCCTTGCTCCAAAGTGTTGTCTCCTCTTGATTTTGATCCTCCAAGATGGATCTCCTTCTCTTTTTTTCTCTCAAAACAGGACTGGTCTCAATAATGGATGCTTTACCCTTTTTACTCGTGTAGGAAGGGGTTTTGACAATTATACCCTTTTTAGACCGAAATAGAGAAGTTCTACGATTTTTACACCTCCGTGACACCCCGTGCGCCACGTACATGGATTGGACAGATGAAGAATATATTTTAACGGAGTAGAACAATGCAGCGCAAAATTTTGCACCGCCGCGGTGCCCCACGCGGAGCAACAATGCATTTTTTTGCGCTGCTTCGTTTTTTCATTTGTTTTGCTATCCGGGCTTGCTTTCAACCCCCGAACACGATCCTGACTTGATTTATTTAGCTTTTAATCAGACTTCAAATCCCTAAATTAATCGAATTCATCCCAAATTTAATTCTTAAATCGGATTAGCTTCCTGCAAGGCATAAAGCATGAATTTAGTACAATTCATTATTATTTAAGCTCAAACCTTTGTAAAATACAATAATTAAAGCATTGTTACAATAACTAAAACACGAGTTTTTAGCCTATGATCAACACCCCAGACTTAAACCATTGCTTGTCCTCGAGAAATTAACATACATTTCACATAAGGACGACCTTTTTATTAAATAATTTTTCTAACAACACATGCCGACACTTAAGTACTAATTCATAATATTTCAACCTCAAGATATGACTCACAAGTGCCACACATTTTCATAACTTGCTTACTTACTCTAACACAAGGGTCAAAAATTTTCCTTGCTTTTACAAATCATGTGCGCTCCCACAACTAATATAGACTAGTTCCTCTCAAAATAATATTCGAGAATATTTAGGAACTCAAAATAGGAAGAATTAACTCACTCTCAGAATTAAAATTCATGTGCAACAGATGACATACCATATGTTTGCCCCTAGTGTAATACTCTACTAATTGAGCTTATTCAATCAAGGATCAAATAGGACTTTAATTGGTTGTAATGCAGGCTGAGGAAGGGTGCGATAAATATAGAATGTTGTAGCTACATCTCTTTGCGCACTTCCATACATACACCATTTCATTTCACAATTTCAGCATCATTCTTATGTTAAACCATCTCCAACCTTTTTGAGGTTTTACATACTAACAACAAATCCCATTCTCTTTAAGCACCATAAGCTAGTGGATGTTACTAATAAAAATCCACCCCTAGATATATATATATATATAAACCAGCAAATCTCTTCTCAACTTTAACAACACTAAGTGCTCATGAGAGATAGAGGTTCAAACAACTGATATATTTACATAAATTGGTAAGGTTTGTAATATGGATGCCAAAGAAATAGGATTAACATCTCAAAAGGTTTGACTAAGATATATACAACTAGGTGAGAACAATTATAAAACTGGTTCAACAAAAAAATGCCTATATCATCTCCTAAACTAAATATTGCTACTATTTCGCTTTGCAAAACACTTGAGGGCAAATTCTAAATATCAACTGTTAAGCACAAAATATTTCAATAACCTCACCCACACATTGGCACACAACTCATTCAAGCTTGGATCTTTCTCGACTCTCTAGTCAAAGCAGTTAAGCATAGTTATAAATACACAATTTAAGGCACTTACTTTAGAATCAAGAACTGAGATTGAGCATTACAAATAAGGTACATACCACTTCTAAAGCATGTGCATTTGAGGAGATTAACTCTGTAAGTTAGGAACTTTTTATTCAATTGAAAAAAATAAAAAATAATTACACTACACCCGGTTCAAATACACCCTTGGAAAAGAACCGCGGCATAAAGAAATACCAAGGGAAATTTTTTAAATTAATCAAAATAGCATATATATATATATATATATATATATATATATATATATATATATATATATATATATATATATGAATTTTGACTTCATTTCCCTCAAGAAAATCCATCGTCGGGAAGAAAAATCGAAATTAGTACCACTTACTATCTACAAACACTATAATCTACCAAACCAAAAAATTTAACAGTCTAAACAAAATCAAACAACCAAAAATACAAAAATACAAAAGTAAGTACATTACAATAGGGGCAAGTCACCCCACACTTAAAATCTTGCATTGTCCCTAATGCAAAAGATCAAAAATAGATCAGAAAAGAGATTCCCTGAGGCCATTGGCCTAAGCATCTTCATCCTCAAAGGTGCACAAATATTCCTCGTCATCTGAGGGAATAGAGTTCACATCTTCATCTGGTGGAAATTGTCCTTGCTGAGCCATTCCTAACCACTGCTGAGTGAAAGGAGATAGAGAGTGAGTTTATTGTAACTCTTCCAAGTTCACTTCCTCTATAGAAGCACGAAGGCACAAGTCAGCAAATAATATCTGCAAAGTCTCTTCCACCCGGACAAACCTTTGATCGGCATTAAGTGCAGCTGCAGGCGGATCTATCACAGTCGTGACATCAAGCGCCCTGATAGGATATGTTACTTCTATCTTCCGATCATAGTGATACTCTTCTTCAATGCAGTGCGTCGGCAATAGCCGAGTGATCATACTCGGATAGTGTAGGCGGCGTCCCCCAAAAGGTCTCACCTTTGACATGTGTTCCAGCATAATTTTCCCAAGATCAACATGCATTCCTGTTAAAAATGCATAAATCAAACAAACCTTTAGTTTTGATACATCTGTATCACTTTGTGTCGGCATGATTTTGGAATTTATTATCTTCAAAATAACTTGTGCAGGACGTTGGAATGTTCATTTTTTCATCTCCTTGTGAAACTCATTTGAATCTCTAGTCCACAAGGCAAAGGAATCTGCACCACATAGCTGCCTGCGAATGTCTGGGTAATCTGGTCTACGAAGGAACCTCTGAAACAACTTATGTGAATTCTCAATGAAACCCATTATTTGATTTATGACCTTTGAAGAAAATGGAATCACTCTATTTCCGACCCTGACTTGATAACTTGCATCTAAATCACCTCCTGGTTGCCAATTAGCATAAAATTCTTTTACCAAGTTGATATTCACCCTATCACCTTGGCGAAACAACCCTTCAAAACCCAAAGCTCGAATGTTAGTATATATTGCATTATACTTATGAGCGAGCTTTGTTTCATCTATGGCAACTTCTGGAGTTGGTGGCACAGCAGGAACAAAGGATTGGAACCATTGTATTTTATGGGCTGGAATAGCCCTGATACCATATTTGCACTCTGGCACCTCATCTGCATCCGGATCAAAGTGGTCCTCTTCCTCCTCAACTGGTGCCGGAGGTGGTGCCCTTCTACCTCCACGTCGGCTAGTAGATGCCGCCTCAGATATGCCAGTTTTTGATCTTTTGCTTGGGCGCCAAGACATTATACCTACACAACATGATATATTAGCTAAAAAGACACAAAATCATTTTAAAAGCAAGTGGAGTAAATACCCCACACTTATGTTATTATCATGTTGACACTTAGCATGTATAACAGGGATTCAGACTACCCTGTTCTTCAATTGGAATGATATAATGCTTATCGGCCTACCCAATCATTAGAGAGAATTGCAACAATTAAAAATAAAATAAAAACCAAAAACTAGGCTAAAAATATTAAACATAAACATAAAAATAAATTAGTCTATTTTACAAAATTCAAAGTTATTATACAACATATACTACATAGGCACATTAGCATGAATCTTACATCTCCTTTTTACATAAAGCAAGCGAAAAATCATGGTTTAGCCTAATGTTATAGTTGTTATCAATAATAACATCTCACAATGCAATTTGTTTCTTATTTTGCAACATTACTCAATTTCATGTCACTTAGATATTTTAACAAACACATTGTAAGCATATCTTGTATTCTTAAAGTTTCAACTTCAAATGAGGCATAATCACCATATCAACAACACAAATATGCCTCACATCACAACTATAACATCACCACATCTTCACAATAATATTCAATACTCAATTTTTTACTTTCTTACATGTATTTTCGAATTAGTATACCCCTAAACAATCTTCAACAAGAAACTCAACCCATTTCACCTCAACACACCCTAAAATCCTCCATAATCACAAAAAGAATATACATTCTAAGTTTCTAATACTATTTTCAACAATATTAACAAAAGAAACTAAAAGAAAATTAAGAACACAATTCTTGCTAGGGTTTATACAAATATACTTGAAAATAAGAAAGAAATACAAAATAAAATTCTACTAGTTTGAAGGAAAAGAGATAAGAGACTACTTACCTTGCAAGAAGAAGAAGGAGTTGTGGATGGATTTTTGAGTGAAATTATTTGTTTGGGGATTCTTGGGTTTAGTCTTAGAGAAGAAGAGAGTTTCGGAAGGGAAATAATGAAATAAGGGGAAGGGGGTTCGGATTTAACGAGTTTATTTTTATTTTTATTTTAATTAAAATGCACTACCGTGGTGCTCCCCGCGGCGCGGCAGTGCAAAATTCCCAGCTGCTCCAAATATTTTGCATTCTGCCTCGTCTGTGCAATTTTGCCTGGCACAGTGTGAGGCACGATGCCCCATGCGACACGGTAGGGCAATTTTTCACAGAGTTAGCCTATTTTTCGATTTTTAGCTCATAATTTACCCCTACATCATTGTACACTAATTTTATGCCAATTTCATGCTTGCACCTGATTAAAAACATTATAACATCTAAAATCTAATATTTCTAAACTTTAATTAAAAGTTAGTGATGTTAGTCATTGGATTGCCTCCCAACAAGTGCCTAATTTAATGTCGCGGCACGACTCAACACTTCATCACGCATCAACCAAATCTATCGAGGTCTTGTGACGTTTAATATCACCACCCCAATAGTGTTTTACTCGCTGCCCATTCACCAAGAATGTACCACTTGAATCTATGTCCCGCAATTCAACTGTTCCATGAGGAGTCACACTTACCACAATGAAAGGGCCTGCCCAACGAGACTTAAGCTTTCCAGGAAAAAGCTTTAGCCTTGAATTGAACAAGAGAACTTCTTGACCCAGATCAAACTCACGATGTTGGATGTGCTTGTCATGCCACCTCTTGGTCTTTTCTTTATACAACTTGGCATTTTCATAAGCATGCAACCGAAACTCATCAAGTTCATTGAGTTGTAGTAGTCTTTTTTCACCGGCTAAGTCCATATCCATATTTAGCTTTTTGATTGCCCAATAAGCTTTGCGTTCTAGCTCAACGGGCAAATGATATGCCTTTCCATAAACCAACCTGTATGGAGAAGTACCTATTGGAGTCTTGTATGCAGTTCGATAAGCCCACAATGCATCTTCTAACTTACCGGACAAATCTTTCCTATTTGCACTCACTGTTTTCTCCAAAATCTATTTTACTTCTCTGTTTGACACTTCAACTTGACCACTCGTTGGAGGGTGGTATGTAGAAGCAACATTGTGTCTTACCCCATATTTAGCTAGAACATTTTTTAACAATTTGTTATAAAAGTGTGTTCCTCCATCACTTATCAACACCCTTGGAGCTCCAAAGCGTGTGAAAATGTGCTTCTTTACGAAACTTACCACTACCTTTGCATCATTAGTAGGAAGAGCAATAGCCTCAACCCACTTAGACACATAATCGACTGCAACCAAAATGTATCTGTGCCCATTAGAGTATGAAAATGGTCTCATGAAATCAATTCCCCAGACATCAAAGAGCTCTACTGCCAAAATATTTTGCAACGACATCTCGTTCCTCTTCGTGATTGCACCTGTTCTTTGACACCTGTCACAATTTTTAACAAAAACATGTGCATCTTTAAACAATTTTGGACAATAAAAACCTGATTGCAAAACCTTTTGTGTAGTTCTGTCTCCACCATGATGACCTCCATAAAGAGAAGCATGACAGTCATGCGATATTGTATTCATCTCCTCCTCAGGGACACACCTTCTTACCAATTGATCTTCGCATTGCTTGTATAGAAAAGGCTCGTCTCACATATAGAATCTCATGTCATGTAAAAATCTTCTTCTACGATCAGCTGTGAATTCTGATGAAGTTACCCCGCTTGCAATAAAATTCACATAATCAGCATACCACGGGATTTCATCCGAAGTGATGGCTAGTAAATGTTCATCAGGAAATGTTTCTTTGATTGATTCTCCTTCAGTGACATGGCCTCGATTTTCCAACCTGGATAAGTGATCTACAACCTGATTCTCTGTAGCCTCTTGAGGATAAATACAGACGTCTCCGTACCGATACGCGAGACTCTACTAAACTTGCTTAAGACTCGTGAGACCTATGTAACCTAGGCTCTAATACCAACTTGTCACGACCCTAACTCCGAACCCGGTCGTGATGGTGCCTCTCGTGAAGACAATGCCAGCCAGTTTGAACCAAAATCACCTTTTACACAGTTAATCAACACAATTATAGTCTAAACATGGTTTAAAAAATACCGAATAGCGGAAATATAGATAACAATGCGGACATCCAGCCCGACACAACCCTAACTGGGGTGTCACAAGTCATAAGCATCTACGAATCATAATACAAGTCGGCTAGATCTAATAACTAGTACAGTGTTCGATAGGAATAGAAATGACAAGATAATGGAGACACGGGACTGCGGACGTCAACAACTACCTCGTAATCCCTGAAAGCCGTCTGGAACTGGAGGAATCAGCACTCAGGAGCGGAACCAGCAATGCCTGAATCTGCACACACGATACAGGGAGTAATGTGAGTACTCCGACCTAGTGAGTAACAATTATAAATAATGACTGAAAGTAAGAAATCACGTAAAATACAAGGCATTCCATACTGAAGCAGTAAAATCACTTAAAACAGTAAAACAGTGAAAATTCAAGTGAAAATCCCTTTCTTAACAAGTAAACCAAGTAATTGACAAGTAAGTAAACAAATAGAAATGTGCACCTCGGGCACAGTATCAACAAATCTGCCCCTCGGGCAATATCTCATAACAGTAGCAGCCCCTCGGGCTCAAATCTCAGACAATACCAGCCCCTCGGGCTCAATCTCACATTACAATGGGTACCCGCGCTTATTGGGGGTGTACAGACTCCTGGAGGGGTCCCTTACGGCCCAAGCGCAATAACAAGCAATCTCGTGGCATCACATCTAGGCCCTCGGCCTCATATTAATCAAGCCACCTCGTGGCGTATATGTATCTTAGACCCTCGGCCTCAAATCAGTATCAGTGTATCCTCACAACTAGGCCCTCGCCCTTACTCAGTCCAAAAAAAATCATCACAAGCCCCTCGGGTATTAGTAAAATAGTATTTCTTAGCCCAAAATATCATTTAAAATATCATTTAAGTCTCAAAATCTGAGTAAAAATGGCTGAGTAGTAAAACAGTGGAAAATAACATGACTAAGTTCAAGTAACAAACCAAAACAGTGAGGAAATATCAAATAAATCCCCAAAGGGTTCAAATAGTTGGCACGAAGCCTAAATATAGTATTCAGCCCAATAAATGATGATAGCAAATAGTTTTAAATCAAATACGCGTTAAAACCATCAATCGGGATGGACTAAGTCACAATCCCCAATAGTACACGACCCCACGCTCGTCATCAAGCTTGTGCCTCACTCAATATAGCACTACAATGTATGATCCGGGGTTTCAAACCCTTAGGACATCATTTAAAATTATTACTCACCTCGAACCAGCTAAATCTCTAGCTCACGACGCCTTTGCCCCTCAAATCAGCCTCAACGCGCGTCGAATATATCCAAAATCAGAACATGGACATCAAAATATGCTAAGGGAACAAAGCCCAAGCGAAAACAATCAAAATATGACACAATTCCCGAAATTACCAAAACCCAAGCCCCAGGCCCAAGTCTCGAAATCGGATAAAATTTACATTTTTAGAATCCTCATACCCTCACGAGTCGAACCATACCAAAATTATCCAATTCCTGTGCCTTTTGGTCCTTCAAATCATCATCTTATATTTTTGGAAGATTCCACAAATTTTCTTCCCAAATTCCATCCCAAATCACGAATTAAATGATGAATTCAATGATAGATTCATGTACTCTAGCCAAATCTGAGTTAGAATCACTTACCTCGATGAATTTCTTGAAAAACCTTCGAAAAATCGCCAAAATTCGAGCTCTCTAGGTCAAAAAGTTAAATAAAACCCAAAACCTCATATTTATAGAGTACCCCACGGATTTCCACCTCTGCGGACTGCACAAAAATGATCGCGGTCCGCACAAAACCAGTGCGGTCCGCACAAAAATGATCGCGGTCCGCACAAAAACAACTGCGGCTGCACATGTTTTTATCTGCAGTGACAGACTTTAGTATTTTGACCATACGTTTCGCTACAAATGTCCAAATTGCAATATCTTTACATTTCTGGAAACTAGATACGAAGGGCTACACCTTTCATTTTTAAATCATCTCAAAATTTCTTGTAGATCAAAAGATATGAGCTTCCGAAGTAGGACCAGTGAAATGTTCCCCACCGCGGCCGCACTGCATTTTGTGCGGTCCGCACAACACCTACCGCGGATGCACTTCATTTTGTGCGGACCGCGCTGGTCGGTTTCGAGGCCTGCAACCCTTTTGGACCTACTATAGCTATGATTTTTGGCCTAAAACATCCCGTAACTTACCCGAAACCCCCGGAACTTCAAACCAATTGTACCAACACATCCCATGACACCGTTCAAACTTGTTCAAAACTTCGGAAGGCTCACAACAACATCAAATCACCAGATTAACATTGGATTCAAGCCTAAAAGATCCAAGAACTCTTAAATTATGCTTTCGATCAAAAAGTCTAGAAAATCTCGTCCGAATGACCTGAAAATTTGCACACACATCACAAATGACACAACGGACCTACTCCCATTTTTAGAATTCCATTCCGACCCCGATATCAAAATCTCACCTATCAACCGGAAAACGCCGAAATCTCAATTTCGCCAATTCAAGCCTAAACCTTCCGCGAACTTCCAAAATGCATTCCGATCACGCTCCTAAGTCCCAAATCACCTAACGGAGCTAACCAAGCCATAAAAATTCCAATCCGAGATCAAATACAAACAAGTCAAATCTTGGTCAACCTTTCAAATTTTAAGCTTTCAACTAAGACTGTTCTTCCAAATTCATTCTTATTAACCTGAAACCCAACACCAACAATTTACATAAGTCATAGTACAACACACGGGGCAAGTCATGCCCGAGAACTGGCGAGCGAAGTGCAAAATCTCAAAACGATCGGTCGGGTCGTTACATCCTCCCCCACTTAAACACACGTTCGTCCTCGAACGTGCCTAGAGTTGTTCCAGATGCCAACCAATTTCTGAATAACTTTACCATGCATATACCCGGGGGGATCCCACATCACCCTATCTTATATAGGTCCGATAACACAGTGCAACCAAAATTTCATAATCCAACCTAGCCCATAAACCTTAGAACCCCATTTCCACTTCTGAAATCATCCACAAGATCAGAATCTCACATCTATATTCAGAATAAGCTCAAACCAACTGTAATAACCCATACTTGCAACCTCAGGTGCAATTACATGATAAACCACGTAACTCAAACGCTCGAAGCGATAACTTCTATTCACAGCAGCTGCCCACAACAACCGAATACCGATAAAAACCTCTTATCAACTAAAGTCTCATTCCAACACTTTCATATACTGCCAACGATAAATGAAACACGCAAAAGCCATAACCATTTCTCAGATCAACCATTCATGAAGCCACTTCTCCTTTGGTAAATACCATAGCAAATTTTCAAGCCAAACCTCGATATTATCCTTCCAACATGCTTAAATCGAATCCGTTCGTATTCATTAATGATCTCAACGATCTCCTCTAATCCAAAATACCACTCTGGTGACATGACACATCAATATAGGCCTAAGCCACAACTTGCATAATACACACACCAATAAGCAACGGTTCGAACATACTCAATCATAAAAATAACTCAAATGAAAGAGTTGTACCTCAAGATCACCAGTACCACCACAACACAAGGCTGAGAACCCATCTCACATCATAGGAACAGAACACACGAATCTAACCTGCAAGGTCATACCTCCACATAAATTTGCTGCAATGCGCGACCTTATCCAAACACTGCTCCACATGGAACACCTCAAGTCATTCTGCTCGAAATTGACGACCACGCACAATTGATGTCTAGAATCAAAGTAAATCATCATAACCACGGTAAAGCAAGTACATAACACCGCACAACCCGAAAGGGCATAACAGATGCGCCATCCGCCAAGCAATATCCAATACTCCTCCCGCTCGAATCCTATTGAGAGACCCCAACAACACCGCACCACATATGCCGATAACCAACAAATCCTAATGCCTCGCAACACGGAAAGGTAACTCATAGGTCTCCCCGGCTTACTAATAAGCTCATTAACCGACGAATCAACACCTCTCTCAACAATACAATTTAGAGCCAACCAAGACGACTCAAGTTAGAACACGCATCCACATTGGCCTGCCAACAAACTCCTTATCAAGGAAATCCTGAAGCTGCCCCTTCCCCCCCTTTAACTCTGCCGGTGCCATACGATACGGTGCCCAACATCAAATCAATTCCGAAATCAACAACCCTGCCCGGCGACATGCCCGGCCACAAGAAACACATCCGAAAAGTCCCTCACCACCGGAACAGAATCAATGGTAGAAGCCTCTACACTGACATGCATCACGAAAGCCCAAATAAGAAAGACAATCCTTCCCATCCGTCTGCTGGGTCTTCGAAATATAAAACCACTCCACTAGGGCATAATCCTACGGACCTCGCAACTCAATCCGTGGCATTTTTGGCATAGCCAACAGTGTTGCCTTAGTGCAATGGTCCAGAATGACACAACACGGAGACAACCCCAACATAGCCTGAATGTGAGAACTTCCCTGTCTCCAAATCCATATGGCACATGAATCAACATACCTGATCACAATTCCGCCATCCGAATGCATACCGCACCTCAAATACCCAATCATTCCACGGAAGATACTCTAAAATTCCCTTGTGTCACCAAGCAAACTAGAATATTAGCAGTCGATCTAACAAGAAAGCGTCGCAATTCTACCGAATTACTATCAACTTAATCACATTGCCTTTTCTAAAACATATACCCTCGTCAAATCACTCCCGTTTAGCAATATCATTTCCTTAATCATCTGGAGATCATCCCCCTAATCATCTGAAGCTCATTTCTCTAATCATCTGAAACTGCCCGTGCTGCCTAAAATAATATGACTTTCTATTCAAAACTGAACCGTAACCTTACACACGTAAATCTTAATCATTCATAACATACCGCATATACCATACCATCCTAGGATAACATGAGAACTTCATCTCCCTTCCAAGCCACAAACATCTACGTACTCCACTAGTCAAGAACTTTCCATTGATCCCATCTAGAAGAAAATCACTATGCATCCCATGCTCCTCATGCCCATAGAAAATATACATCTCCAACCGAGGCAGAAACCATCAAGAACTCTCCGAGTTCCCCTTGCACAAACCAGACCGGCCAGGACTGAATCCTTCTAACTCGACCAAGCTACGCAAGCCATCAAAACCTAAGAGCATTGCCGCGAAATACCTGTAGGAACTCATTATCTCGTACACCCAAGGAACTAATCATATCCTTACCATACCGATCTGGCCTACTACCCAGCTATCCAATATATCCAAGTTTCCTTCTGATTTACCTTCAACTTGATATCCCCTCTTGTTGGAGCTGTAGACATGTGATTTTTGACCTTACCCAAGATTTTTATATTTTAGCATGTAAATATTAACTGTAGGCCTAATATAGCTATTTCAACTATTTTTGACTTCTTTACTTTATTTTCGTCATAAAAATGAAAGATTACAAAAAAAATATTTTAGCTTACGTATCTTTCATAAATTTAAATAAAAATATACAAAAATAGTACCTTATTTTTATCTTTACATAATCTTAAAAATACGAAAAAAAATATGTTGCATTCGCATCTAGGATTTAATTTTTGCATTTTTAAATCAGTTAGTAATTTATCTGCTTTACAAAATTGAAAAAATCACAAAAAATTGTATTTTGCATTTTTATTGTTTAATTTCGAATTTTTGTAATTTTATTTTAATTTGGTGTGGTAATTATTATTCAGAGATAATTAAGTTAATTTGGTAGAATAATTTGGTTTAGGGGTTGTTCAATAAGGGTAATGTTTACCTAACTTTAGGAAGCTTCTACAATGGTAGGGTCTAGGAAATGCACTACTAAACTAAATAAAAGCACTAAGCTAGTGTAGATAATTGAAAAATGGGAATGGGTAATGGAAATAGCACTAACTTAATGCCCATTTAAGGGCTGAAAATCATGGTCAGAGGGGGAGAACATTAAAATAGGGTAGAAGGTTAGGAAATTCGGAGAGGAGAAGGAAAAAAAAGAGGGCAGAGATAGCGGTATACACTCGATATATACTCTGGATACACTGGATATATAAGGGTAGAGAGCTAAGAAAACTTGGAAGAGATTCTGAGAGAGGGAGACAAGAAAACATTCTGAAAATACTGGAAAAAAACTGGAATTTACTGTTTCATTGATTTCTATTTTTGGTTTTCAATTTCGAATTGGCTGAAACCATCTTCCATATACTGTTTCATTGAACTATCTGGGGTTAATAGCTGGATTAAAACTGGGACTGTTTTGTTGTTGCTGGTGATTGCTGTTGTTTTTACTTCTGATCTCACCCTCTTTTGACTTTCATTTTCAGGTATTCCTTCATACCCTTTGCTAACAAATGAAGTGCCACAAGTTGGAACCAGATTGAATTTGTATACAGATTTGGATGTTCGAATTGGAATTTGAATAAGAGTCCTATTTGAATGTTAAATTTTATTAGCTTCTGCTGTTTATACTTTTATTTTCTTGTTATGATTCATGTGTTAAGTTGTCCAACTGTGCTCAAGGTATAGATTGTATACAACAATAGCTTCTGCTGAAATTTTGGCTATGTATGTATAGATTGTCTGGTCTTAACTGTAACCAATTGATGTTTTTATATAGTTTATGCCTTAGTTTAAAAGGGGATTATTATTGATTGATATATGTAAAGTTTTTATTCATGCCCCGATTCGTTTTTCTCCCCTCCTCAACGGTTAAAAAGATTATGAGAGATCACTGGTAGGTATGGCTTCAGGGATTCGATCCTGAAGTCCTTGCTTGCAGCCGGCGTTGCCAAAATATTCAGGCCCTTCCGCTAATAAAATGGTTTAATAAAGCCTTGTTGTTTGGAAGGGACTTCTCAAGTACTTTAGTGTTAAATAATTAGGGTCTTAAAAAATGGAAATTTGAGGCAAGCCATAGTTAGACACTTAGTAACAAATGGCTCTTGTGTTAATTTCATAATGTAGAGGTAAAATAATAAATATTCCTAGAGAAACCTTTAGGGCCGTTTAAAATATTATCGTGATTGTGGACATGTTCGCATGACATAATTACGAATTTTCAAAAATAAATTAAGGTCCGCGTCCGCGCGACTTTGACTAAGTTTTTTTTTCTTAAATAAATCAAGTGTTGTGAATTGTATACACATACGCATGACATGACTCTTGACACGCCAAACCACACGAGTATACGTATGCGTAACTCAATAATTCTTTAAGTACGAGTAAATCACGTAATTAAAAGCGATAAAGGTAAAAATGCATGTAGTTTCTAAACACATAATTAAATAATTTAAGCCAAGGATAAATGGTTAAGCGACCGTGCTAGAACCACGAAATTCGGGAGTGCCTAACACCTTCTCCCGGGTTAACAGAATTCCTTACCCGGATTTCTGGTTCGTAGGCTACAATACAAAGTCAATCTTTTCCTCGATTTAGGATTCGAACCGGTGACTTGGGACACCATAATTATCCCAAGTGGCGACTCTGAAATAATTAAATAATCCCATTTCGAATAATGTCACTTTAATTGAAAAAACTCCCCATATACCTTCGGGTGTAGGAAAAAGGAGGTGTGACAGCTCTGGCGACTCTGCTGGGGAACGAACCCAGAATCTCTGGTTCAGTGTTCAAGAATTCGAGCTTAGAATAATTGTTATATTTGGCTTTATTTATTGTCTGGTTTTATTTAAATGGTTGGGCCTAATGTGCTAAATACTGCTTTTATCGCTTTGATATTTGGTTGGACTGTATAAAAATTGTTACGAAACCCTCCTCTCTCTGAGTCTTCTAAATCATCTGGGAAGTGTGCACTTCGTGTGACTTCTTTTCTGTTAGAGTCATATCCCAATTTTAGAATGAGGTTCGGACAAGTTGCAAAGCCGGCGAAGCTTCTATATTTCCGGTACGCTGGCCCCCTCGGCTCGAGTTGTACGCTCGGGTAAGCCAAGTCTAGAACAAACAAACCCAGGTTTTTAAACTTAGAATAACATAGCCTCATGCCGGATCTCTAGTAGGAACATTTGTTGCATCACGTGCATTTGACTTTGGGGACTCAACACAGGGGTTGGGTCCATCTAGGACAGGTGTACCCAAAATAACAGACCACCTTGATGCATCCTATGTGCTACATGTTGCATTTCTCAAGGGTAAAAGGGTCATTTGGCGGACCAATGATAGTTGAGGGTAGATGAAAAAGAAAAAAGAAAAAGAGAGGTGAAGTGTGAGGATAAAGCGAGGAGGGCCCAATTATGTTTTCTGTCACATTGTTGTTAAAAAAAGAAAAAGAGCTTGAAATTTCAAAAAAAAAAAAAAAAATTGTACTTTTTCATCATTTTCCGAAAATTAGAAATCAAAAAAAGGAAAAAGAAGAAAATCTAAAAAGAGTTTACATGTTTCATCATTTTTCAAAACAAAAGATAAAAAATGTTTTTCTCTGAATTTGTTGTTATTTTTATTTCTCGCCCGTATCCAATCTGCCCGAACTACGCATACCTGATTCTCGTCTTTCAGGGCGTGATACGTAGGCAACCCACATAGGGTCCGGTCTTTCTAGTAAATCTTAGGTTCTTGGCTTTGCGGGGTCTTAGCCAAATTTTGCACTTCTAGCCATCTTTTGGCAAAATAAGCCATTTTTGCAAAAATAACCTCAATCATGTCTTGCGTGTGTCTAGTAGGGAATGTTTTTGTCTCACATAGTGTTGGTTTAAGTTTTCTCATACAGGTGTGAATTTACTTGCCGGAGTTTGGGCATGATAGAACCTCAGGACCATCTAGTCAGGATCGTTCATTCAGGATTGGATCAAAAGAAGATTTTCTGTTTTTTTTATGTTTGCAGTTTATTTTCTTTTTATGTCGTCTTTTTACCTTCTAGTTTTGTATAGTAATGTCAAGATTTTTATTATTATTGTACTTACTATTTTGCATTTGGAAAAAGTGTGTTATGAGTCAAAAATCCAAAAAAAAAGAAAGAAAAAAAAGAGAAATTTCGCGTTTTTATATTTCCGTTATAAGTTTTCTTTTAGAATACTAATTCTAGAAATGGAAAAAAAAATTTGAGGTTGTTTCTCTTTTAGGCAATTAATATCTAGGACTTCAGATGAATTGTTTTTGTGTTTCCTTTAGTATATTAGGACCAAATTCAAAAAAAAAACGAGAATTTTCTTTTAGTACTTCTTTAAAAGTTTTCTTTAAGGTATTAATTCCAAAATCCAAAAAGATTTTCTTTTGAGGTGTTAACAAAAAATGAAAAAAAAATTCTTTTTATTAGAATGTTAGGATATTGTACATAGAAGAAAGAGAAAAAACAACGTATTTTATCTTTGGTTTATTTAAGAGTTTCTTCCTTAGGTAATCACGTTAAAATCCAAAAATATTTTGTTTTATCTTTTTCATTGCTTGTTTCGAAGTCTCGCATCACGATATCAATTGAAATTTTAAAATATTTTTCTGTGGTTTATTCTTTAGATTTTCTTCCTAAAAAAAAAGGATAAAAAAATATTTTCTCTTCTATGATTGTTCCTTAATAGAGTATTTGCTTCAAAAAAAAGAAGAAAAATACATGCTCGTTAAGCTTGAGTTTAGAATAGGTTATAGAAAATTAAAAAAAAAAGGGCTTTTCTTCTTTTATTTCTCTTTTCTCATCAGTGTAGTCTTTAAGGTAAAAAGAAAAAAAAGAAAATGGAAGCGTTAGTTTGTTTACTTTATTCTCGATCTTTCCGAACTACGCAAAGATCTGATTCATGTGGCGTCATGATACGTAGGCAACCTACATAGGGTTCGATCGAATCATTTTTTATTATTAACAGAAAATAAAAAAAAGAGAAAAAAGGTAAACGAAAAAAAAGATGGCGAAACTGTGGGATGTGAGATATGAGAGAAAGAAAGAGTGATGATTAAAAAAAAGAAATGAAGGGAAATGGGCAAGCCAATAAGTGCTAGAAAAGCAAAGAAAAGAGAGGTTGAAATGAACAAATTGGGATGATGCCAACTGACCTTTATACCCTCAAAGTCATTTTAGAACCGATAACTGTGGCTAGGTGCATTGCACATAAAGTGAGATTATCTTATGTTAAATTCCCTAACACTAACGTGATGGCTTCATTTTGTTATATTCATAGCAGAAGGTTGGTTGGTTTGTGGTTTAAAGTGGTAACTCTTCTCTACAACATAAGGTCAAAAGGCAATGACAAACGACAACGGAACTGAGTTGGTTGACACCGGCGCTCGAAAGCAGTTGGTTGAACAGAACAATGGGTTGGTTGAAGAGGTAAAAATGTTAAAACAATACATGGCTGACATGTATCAGGCTTGGATGACTGGGAAGGTACCACCCCCGCCACCACCTAGCCTCCTAGATGCCGTCCTTACCCAAGCTCCGAACACAATGGCAGATGATCCTCCATACTCTCTAGATCTACCCGCTTATCACAGCTTTCCCAACCGTCTTAGTAGCTCCATCACTCATCCTCCAATTACCTTTTCCCAAAATCGCCCTCCTATCACATCTACTATCCCCGACAATGAATACTCATTCAAAGCTCATGATGCCCAATATTACCCCTCAGAGGTTGCCCACAAGGTTCCCAACTCATACAAGCAGGGTCCGCGGGATGGGTCTCATTTTGTAAATGAAGAGTTCATAGGAAGAAAAGGGCGAGATGGGATACCTAGGAGGCTAAAAGGCATAGAACAATCTTCAATGAACAAGCAAGGAACGGGAGACCAGGGTAGCATGTCTTACAAAAAATTGTCTATGTCCCCCGACATTCATCTACCTTCGAGGTTTAAAGTGCCAAAGTTTGACTTATATTATGGGTGTGGGGATCCGGTAGTCCATTTGAGGGATTATTGCAGTAAAATGAGAAGTGTTGGCGAGAAAGATTATTTGTTGATGGCGTACTTCAGTGAGAGCCTGACTGGGGTAGCTTTGGAATGGCATAATCGTCAAGATGTTGGTAAGTGGCCTACATTGGGTGACATGACTCAAGATTTTGTTCAATACTTTCAATACAAATCAGGTGTTGTCCCAGACTGCTCCTCCCTATCTCAAATGGAAAAGAAACCCAAGAAAAGTTTTAGGGATTTTTGGCTTAGATGGAACGAACAAATTGCTCGGGATAGTCCTCCCATTGATAGAAAAGATGTTGGTGAGCCTCGCCGACGACAGGGTCCAATGGTCATTCTTGCTAAACGCTTCCAGCCTCAATGTCGACCCCGTAGATATACTTTTAATCCTCCCCAATTCCACTTCTCTCCACGGAACTCCCAAAATCGTACATCACTCTCCCAGTACCTAGCTCCACAAAATGCCTATATACCCCCACGAGCCTACAGAAAACCTCCTGGATCAGGTTTCCGGCCCAATCAAGCATTTAAGAATGAGAGGTTGCTGAAAAAAGAAAAGGCTTTCACCCAATTGGGAGTGTCATATGCCAGTTTGTTCCAAAAGTTGAAGCAATTGGACATGTTGAAGCCGATTCATATAAAAATGGCAAACCCTCTATCAAAGAAGTTTGATTTTTCTCAAAGGTGCGCGTATTGCTCAGATGCCCTGGGGCATGACATAGAGAAGTGTTGGAATCTGAAGAATGCGATTCAGAAGCTTATTGATGCAGGCGACATTGCCGTGCAAACTCGAGATGCAGCGGACACTAGCCAAAGTCCATCGCATGTTCGTAATGAGACGCATATGGTGAGTATGATTTGTTTCGAAAAGGAATATGAGAATTCTTCTGAGATCCTTGAAGGTCCACACGTTGCAAAGTTTTCAGTGCTATCAGAGGTTGATCTTAAGAACGAGCCAGCAAAGGGAACCCAAAAGCAATTTGTTAAGAACAATGTGATGGAAGTTTGTGAAGGTCCTAGTAATGTTGATGCGGAATTCAGTGGCTAAGATGCCGAGCTTGGCAATTGGAAAGACGCTCCTTTCTTGGTTAGCCAGGAAGGAGTTTTGGTGGTTTATTTTGTTGTCATTTCTATTGTCCGGGTTATTTCAGGGTTGTAATCCAGACATTGTCTTGTGGCTCAAACCCTTCTATCATTTTATCTTGCCTAGCTTGTTTAGTCATAGTAGCCCATCTAGCATTGTCTAGGTTTGTTCTAGGTTTGTGTCCCCAGTTTAGTTTGTTTGTTTTGTTGTTCAAATCTTTTCACCATCTGTCTAATGCAATTTTCTGTTTTCTGTAATTTCTAGTCATTTTCATTTTGTTCTCTTTTCTTTTTTTTCTTAGTTCTTTTTCTGATTGACTCTAGTGACATGATATGTGTGCATAATTCTCCGCCTGGTCTTAAAAAGTCAGTTTAGTCATGAAGCAATGAATGAAATAATGTTGAATATGTAGGGACATTTGAGGGAAATAAATGAAGGCATTTTGAGATCACTTCAAACCCGAATTGTGTGAAACTAGGGTAGATAGAACATAAAAATACACTATTGAAATGCATCATGCTGCATCGGGTGAATATAACGGCAAGTTTGCCCCAAATTTGTAAGGGGCCATTCGTGGTAATGAGAGTGAGAGTGTTGTCTAATGGTTCTTTGTATATAACAGATGTAGAAGGCGAATGTGTGGATATGGTCATCAAGTCTGGCGCAATCAAAAGATATTACGAATGTTTTCCTTGGTTTGTTTAATTGTGTTATTTGTACTTAGCATGTTTTGAAGATTGGAATGACGAAGACACTTTGTTCTGCTATCTAAATACCTTATCCTTCGTTACCCCTTTGAACCTCATTTATTTTCTTTCATACCCCTCTTTTAGAATTAGTAGCAAAGTTCAGAAACGCGAGCGCAAAAGATAAGTAAAGGAAGAAGAAAAAAAGAAGAGAGAGAAAAAGAGAAAGAAAAAATGAAAAGAGAAAGGAAAAAAAGAGAGAAGAAAAACAACAAAAAGAGAAAAAGAAAGCAAAAAAGAGAAAGAAAAGAAAGGGAAAAGAGAAAATCACAACAACAAAGTAATCCCTATGACATGAACTACGTTCGACCTGATTCCTTTTAAGGATACGTAGGCAGCCTCACGGTTCGGTCCCATCAAAATAAAAATCCAAAAGTCCCCAAGCAAGAAACTGGAGCAGAAGTTGTGTTTGTTGTAAAAAATCTAGTTCCAAAAGTTATAATTTTGAACCCATGCGAATTGTTTTGAGCCTTTTATATCCTTTCTTTTTTAACCTTATCCAAAAGCTCACGTTACGGTCCAAAGAAAGACCTTCCGATCAGTCTTTGAGAGATGCCAAGTCAAGCAAGGAGAGGTAATTCATATCAGGGGCAACACTCTGGTCAAAGCAGAAAAATATTGAAAATGAGAGAGTCTTATTGGTGAAAACCTTCACAGGCACTGTAAGGCAATGGGAGCTGAGAGAAGTCCAAAATAAGAGAGTCTTATTGGTGAAAACCCTCGCGGTCACCATAAGGTGATGGTAAGTTGAGAGAAAGAACAAAATGAGAGAGGCTTGATGGTGAAAACCCTTCGGGCACTACAAGTCGAATAATGATTGTGAATCAGATTGGATGATCGGAGCATTGAAGCCCAGTTTCACGGTTTAGAGGTATAACAGGAGTTGAATATCAGACTTGCTCAACAGAACAGGCCACAGGTGCATGTCATGGCCATTAGAGTTGGTATCCACATCTGATAGGTTTCTACCTTATAGTTTTCTTGTTAGGAATCACCTCTTTCCTTTGTCCTTTACTCTGATCCTTTTGTCTTGTTTACTTTCTCTTCCTGCGTCTGTTTGGTCAAAATAAGTGAGAAATGACTTCAAAATTTGCCACCAACTTTCCAATTGCACAAAACGGGATCTGGCTAGCACATCAAAATGTCATAAGTCAGAAAATAACAACAAGCGCATTGAGCTGGTAATAATCAACATGCTTTGGGATCCTTGTAAAATACAAAGGCTTGGTACATATCAATTCATAAACAATGCAACAAGATGGAGGGTGTTAAGTGAACGAATCAAAGGTATTTTTGGTGAAACACGAAGGTTTGGTACATATCAATTCATGAACAATGCAACAAGATGGAGGGTATTTGGTGAACGGATCAGAGGTGTTTTCTGTGGTAGGATTGACAAAAAGGGTGGTAAACCAGTGACAAGCAGGGTCTTCAAGTGGATATCAAAGCTATCACAGCAAGTGAAGGAACAAAAGACCTCAAGGCCAAGGTAGTGGTTTAAGTCAAGAAAGAACAACGGGCGCTCTAAGTGGATGGAAATTAACGTGCTTTGGAATTCATGAGAAACACAAAGGTGCAGTACACGTCAACACAAGAGCTCAATGCAACAGATGGAGGGTGTTAGGTGGACGGATCAAATGTATTTTCGGGAAAACACAAAGATTGGTAAGTGTCAGTTCATGAGCAATGCAACAGATAGAGGGAATTGGGTCTGAACGGAGAAGGGATAGTTTCTGTGATAAGGATGACAAAGAAAGTGGTTAGTTCATAAGCAATCAAAGTCCTCGAGTGAAAATCAGTTATCATGAGAAGTGAAGGAGCAATCGCCCTCAAAGTCAAGGCCACAAACCAACCACCACATTTTAAACTGACAAGATTTTTCTTTGATTGAAACAGGGGCAGGAAATTTTGGTTGTTTCAGAGAAACCCTCCGTAGAGAAAGGCAATCACCAAACAGATTTGATTCTTTTTGATTTTCAGGACCCTCCTGGAAAATGGGACTTAGTTTAAAATTCAAAACAATCATGAGTAGTAACATCTAGCATAAATATACCCCAAAAGAATATAAGTTGGTTTCAAATTTTTTTTCTGTAGATAGAATTCAGCTAGGAGTTGTCAGGACCCTCCTAGAAAATCGGACCTAGTTTAAAAAAACGAAACAATCATAAATAGAAAAATTTAGCATAAATGTACCCCAAAGAAATATAAGTTGATTTCAAAGATTGCATGTTTAAGATAGGATTCAATTAGGAGTTTTCAGGACAATCCAGAATAATGAGAACTAGCTTTAAGATTTCCATTAGATAACAAGATTTAGCATAAGTTCTGTTGTAGGGTAATATAGTTTAGCCGTAAAATTGTCACTCTTAAGATAATACTTGATTTTTGATTGTCAGGACCCTCCTGGATAATGGGACGTAGATTAAAACTGGCTTGGATAACAAGATTTAGCATAAGACATACCTTCAGTAGATATAATTCAGCTTTAAAATTGTCGTTTAATTAAGAGTTGTAAGGACCCTCCTGGATAATGGGGAATAGTTTAAGACCGACCCTTTTTAGATAACAAGATTTAGCAGAAATAACACATTTAGAAGATATAACTTAGATTTAAAATTGTCGTTTAGTTAAGAGTTGTCAGGACCCTCCTGGATAATGGGGAGTAGTTTAAGACCCTCTTAGATAACAAGATTTAGCGGAAGTCATACATTTAAAAGATATAATTAGATTTAAAATTGTCGTTTAGTTAAGAGTTGTACGGAACCCCCTGGATAATGGGACATAGCTTTCAAATTCTTAGTAATATTTGGTAATATGATTCAGTTTAACACTCACATATGCGCCCAGCTACCAAACTGGGGCAGAAAATTTTCTTTGTTTTGTTTATTTTTGTTGAAATCAGGGACCCACTTGGAGAACAGGGAGAAGCAAGTCAATTTTCAGAAATTAGGCGCCCACCTGGAGAGCAAGAGAATACAATTCAAGTTTCAGCAATCAGGCGCCCACCTGGAGAGTAAGGGAATACAATTCAAGTTTTGGCAATCAGGCGCCCACCTGGAGAGCAAGGGAATACAATTCAAGTTTTGGAAATCAGGAGCCCTCCTGGAGAACAAGGGAGTACAATTTAAGTTTTAGCTTTCAAATTCTTTGTTTTGTCTATTTTGAAGTCAGGAGCCCGCCTAGAGAGCATGAGAATACATTTAAGTTCAGCAATCAGGAGCCCGCCTGGAGAGCATGAGAATACATTCAAGCGCAACAGTCAGGAGCCCGCCTGGAGAACAAGGGAGTACAATATAAGTTTTAGCTTTCAAATTCTTTGTTTTGTCTATTCAGCAGTCAGGAGCCCGCCTGGAGAGCATGAGAATACATTCAAGTCAGCAGTCAGGAGACCGCTTGGAGAACAAGGGAGTACAATTTAAGTTTTAGCTTTCAAATTCTTTGTTTTGTCTATTTTGAAGTTAGGAGCCCGCCAAGAGAGCAGGGAATACATTTCAAGTTGAAGTCAGGAGCCCACCTGGAGAGTAGAGAATACTTTCAAATGCAGCAGTCAGGAGCCCGCCTGGAGAGCAGGAAATACTTTCAAGTGCAGCAGTCAGGAGCCCGCCTGGAGAACAAGGGAATACAATTTAAGTTTTAGCTTTCAAATTCTTTGTTTTGTCTATTTTGAAGTCAAGAGCCTGCTTGGAGAGCATGAGAATACATTTAAGTTCAGCAGTCAAGAGCCCGACTGAAGAGCATGGGAATACATTCAAGCGCAACAGTCAGGAGCTCGCCTGGAGAACAAGGGAGTACAATATAAGTTTTAGCTTTCAAATTCTTTGTTTTGTCTATTTTGAAGTCAGGAGCCCGCCTAGAGAGCATGAGAATACTTTCAAGTTCAGCAGTTAGGAGCCTGCCTGGAGAACAGGGAATACATTCAAGTTCAGCAATCAGGAGCCCGCCTGGAGAGCAGGGAATACATTTCAAGTTCAGCAGTCAGGAGCCCGCCTGGAGAGCAGGGAATACATTTCAAGTTAGCAGTCAGGAGCCCGCCTGGAGAGCAGGGAATACATTTCAAGTTAGCAGTCAGGAGCCCGCCTGGAGAGTAGGGAATACATTCAAGTTCAGCAGTCAGGAGCCCGCCTGGAGAACAAGGGAGTACAATTCAAGTTTTAGTTTTCAAGTTCTTATTGATATTTGGTAATGTGATTCGTTTTACACTTACATATGTTCCCAGATACCCAAACTGGGGCAGAAAATTTTCCTTTGTTTTTGTCTATTTTGGTTGAATTCAGGAGCCCGGCTGAAGAGCAGGGAATACATTTCAAGTTTAGCAGTCAGGAGCCCGCTTGGAGAGCAGGGAATACATTTCAGTCTTTACATTTTTCAAGTTTTGAAGTTGGGAGCCCGCCCATATAACAGAGGAATACATTGAAGTTTGAAGTCAGTAAAGCGGAAGGTTACAACAAAAATCCCCAGCAAAAATCAGGAGGAAGACCACAAGTCGAGCCAGAAGTAAAGAAACAGCGGAGGAAACACAAATCAACAAGGCAACATCAGTCACATGATCAAGTTTGGAAATAAATCTTTGTAAAGCATAGATTATAGCTTAGTCTAGCTTCTTCATTTTTGTCATGGTGTAATAAGGAGGTCAGTAGGCAGTATCAGCAGCACCAGCAGCAGTAACAGCAAAACCGCAGCTTCATGGTAGTCCCAGCTACCAAAACTTTCTGAACTACATGTGACCTGATTCCTTTATAGCCAAGGATATGTAGGCAGCTCAGATACCAGGGCTCGATCACATTCTCCTTCCTCTTAGCTTTTTTTGTCTCCTCAATAAAAGGGTCGGGTCAAAAAACATGTCTAGTCGTTCTTTGTCTAATAATACTTCGTATTTCCAGTCAAAGAGGGGCAGCTGTAGACATGTGATTTTTGACCTTACCCAAGATTTTTATATTTTAGCATGTAAATATTTAATGTAGGCCTAATATAGCTATTTCAACTATTTTCGACTTCTTTACTTTATTTTTGTCATAAAAATGAAAGATTACAAAAAAATATATTTTAGCTTACGTATCTTTCATAAATTTAAATAAAAATATACAAAAATAGTACCTTATTTTTATCTTTACATAATCTTGAAAATACAAAAATAATATATTGCATTCGCATCTAAGATTTTATTTTTGCATTTTTAAATCAGTTAGTAATTTATCTACTTTACAAAATTGAAAAAACCACAAAAATAAAATTGTATTTTGCATCATTATTGTTTAATTTCTAATTTTTGTAATTTTATTTTAATTTGGTGTGGTAATTATTATTCAGAGATAATTAAGCTAATTTGGTAGAATAATTTGGTTTAGGGGTTGTTTAATAAGGGTAATATTTACCTAACTTTAGGAAGCTTCTATAATGGTAGGGTCTAGGAAATGCACTACTAAATTAAATAAAAGCACTAAGCTAGTGTAGATAATTGAAAAATGAGAATGGATAATGGAAATGGCACTAACTTAATGCCCATTTAAGGGCTGAAAATCATGGTCAGAGGGGGAGAACATTAAAAGAGGGTAGAAGGCTAGGAAATTCGTAGAGGAGAAGGAAAAAAAAGGGGGCGGAGAGAGCAATATACACTCGATATATACTCTGGATACACTGGATATACAGGGGCAGAGAGCTAAAAAAATTGGAAGAGATTCTGAGAGAGGGAGACAAGAAAACATTCTGAAAATATTGGAAAAAACTGGAATTTATTGTTTCATTGATTTCTATTTTTGGTTTTCAATTTCGAATTGGCTGAAACCATCTTCCATATACTGTTTCATTGAACTATCTAGGGTTAATAGCTGGATTAAAACTGGGACTGTTTTGTTGTTGCTGGTGATTGCTGTTGTTTTTACTTCTGATCTCACCCCCTTTTGACTTTCATTTCCAGGTATTCCTTCATACCCTTTGCTAACAAATGAAGTGCCACAAGTTGGAACCAGATTGAATTTGTATACAGATTTGGATGTTCGAATTGGAATTTGAATAAGAGTCTTGTTTGAATGTTAAATTCTATTAGCTTCTGCTGTTTATACTTTTGTTTTCTTGTTATGATTCATGTGTTAAGTTGTCCAACTGTGCTCAAGGTATAGATTGTATACAACAATAGTTTCTGCTGAAATTTTGGCTATGTATGTATAGATTGCCTGGTCTTAACTGTAACCAATTGATGTTTTCATATAGTTTATGCCTTAGTTTAAAAGGGGATTATTGTTGATTGATATATATAATTTCTTATTCATGCCCCGACTCGTTTTTCTGCCCTCCTCAACGGTTAAAAAGATTATGAGAGATCACTGGTAGGTATGGCTTCAGGGATTCGATCCTGAAGTCCTTGCTTGCAGCCGGCGTTGCCAAAATATTCAGGCCCTTCCGCTAATAAAATGGTTTAATAAAGCCTTGTTGTTTGGAAGGGACTTCTCAAGTACTTTAGTGTTAAATAATTAGGGTCTTAAAAAATGGAAATTTGAGGCAAGCCATAGTTAGACACTTAGTAACAAATGGCTCTTGTGTTAATTTCATAATGTAGAGGTAAAATAATAAATATTCCTAGAGAAACCTTTAGGGCCGTTTAAAATATTATCGTGATTGTGGACATGTTCGCGTGACATAATTACGAATTTTCAAAAATAAATTAAGGTCCGCGTCCGCGCGACTTTGACTAAGTTTTTTTTCTTAAATAAATTAAGTGTTGTGAATTGTGTACACGTACGCGTGACATGACTCTTGACACGCCAAACCACACGAGTATACGTATGCGTAACTCGATAATTCTTTAAGTACGAGTAAATCACGTAATTAAAAGCGGTAAAGGTAAAAATACATGTAGTTTCTAAACACATAATTAAATAATTTAAGCCAAGTATAAATGGTTAAGCGACCGTACTAGAACCACGGAATTCGGGAGTGCCTTACACCTTCTCCCGGGTTAACAAAATTCCTTACCGGATTTCTGGTTCACAGGCTATAATACAGAGTCAATCTTTTCCTCGATTTGGGATTCGAACCGGTGACTTGGGACACCATAAATTATCCCAAGTGGCGATTCTGAAATAATTAAATAATCTCATTTCGAATAATGTCACTTTAATTGGAAAAACTCCCCATATACCTTCGGGTGTAGGAAAAAGGAGGTGTGACAGTAGCACCACAATTCCTCAACCCAGACTTACCACACGAGACCCAAGCTTAAAACCACACTGCCTAAGGCTCATAAGCCACTGAGTACTCTCTTAAATGTTTCTAAAAGCACCACTTTCAAAATACCTACCCCGAAGGGACTTCATGCGAATCTGGAACCATTACCTTCCTAATACTGATATATAGAATCCCATAGTTAATGTTGAAAGTACCACAAGTCTTAACATCTTCCAAATGAAAACTCAGTTCCTAACCACATATACAACTTTAAAATATCCATTTGTTACATGTATAATCTTGAACACATTAAAACCATTCTCGAGAGTCATTCACTCTATTCAAACTGCAATTAGTCTAATCAAATGAACTGAACAACCCGTGCCTCATTGGCACTCCGACACCACAGAATGTAACCTCATCCCAATACAACCAAGCAACTTCCTGCTCTATGCACCGAGTATTCTTGCCAACAACAACTCAAGACATCCTGTGATTCTCACACACCTATGAAGCATAATATAATCTTCGTCAAAATTTTCCTTTACCCGAGCCATCCTCGGTCTCAAACTCCGCATGCCATAATAGATTCACCCGAATGTCTCAAACAAGAACTAACATATCACATAACCATGCAATCGCTTAATCAATAGCAGACTCCCCCACTTGGCTCGGAGCCGTAGACCAAAAAACACACAATAACTCATAATGCATATACTCTATTGTTGCCTCAATACCATAGTGAGATTAAACTCAAATCTTCATAAGCTCGTGAAACACAGACCATCTGGTACCTTGAATCTTCTGCAAATCTCGCATTCATCCTTGCAACAGTCAAGCCCACTCTCTTAAGCGACTCAAAATTCAAATTTCAACACTTATATTTCATTTGTAAATGAGACCTTCTAAAAGACACATAAGGATCACACAACCTCGGAACACTTCGCAGGAGATAACCCACCTGTCTTGTATTCAACTAACATTTCTGTATACCTTCTGCTGTCATAAACATTATGTAGTCACTTAGTCTTCCTGAGTCTGAACTCATACCGCAACATGAAATTTACTTCACTCCCAACTAGGACACATGAAAAAACTCTTTGCACACCCAGAACTCGGGGCTATACCTCTAATCAAGATGAAAATCAAGCACCTAATAGTTCTTCTATCCTCTAGTAGACCCTCCTCATCACTTCCAATTCATAAGAATACATCTCGCAGTCACAACATACTTATCACATAGCCATCTAGCCGTCACTTCCACTAATAGGGACACTACCGAACATATCAGTTTGAAGACACTTGCTCACACAATCAGCACCTCGGTGCTCAAGCTATAGGCAAAGATCCGACCTCAAGTCCTCTAGACTGGCCCAACATCAACTCACAGAGATCACGTCTCGCCCCTCAATCGGGTAATTACAATCCATCGATGCACATCTAATACTGAGCGCTCATGCACGCATACGAATGCGTGGAAGGAATTCAAAGAGTTTCATTTCAAGCTGAATCAAAGGACGCACGATAAGAATTCAAGAATGTGAAGTTTTCCTAAAGGTTCTGTAGCCTCTCGAGGATAAATACAAATGTCTCCATACCTATCCGCGAGACTCTACTAAACCTACTCATGACTCGTAAGACCTATGTAACCTAGGCTCTGATACCAACTTGTCACGACCCTAACCCCGAACCCAGTCATGATAGTGCCTCTCGTGAAGACAAGGCCAGCCAGTGTGACCCAAAATCACCTTTTACACAATTAATCAACACAATTATAGTCTAAATATGGTTTAAAAAATACTGAATAGCAGAAATATAGATAACAATGCGGACATCCAGCCCGACACAACCCTAACCGGGGTGTCACAAGTCATAAGCATCTACGAGTCATAATACAAGTCTACTAGATCTAATAACTAGTATAGTGTTCGATAGGAATAGAAATGACAAGATAATGGAGACACGGGGCTATGGACGTCAACAACTACCTCGTAATCCCTGAAAGCCGCCTGGAACTGGTGGAATCAACACTCAGGAGCGGAACCAGCAATGCATCAATCTGCACACACGGTGCAGGGAGTAATGTGAGTACTTCGACCTAGTGAGTAACAAATATAAATAATGACTGAAAGTAAGAAATCACGTAAAACACAAGGCATTCCATACTGAAGCAGTAAAATCACTTAAAACAGTAAAACAGTGAAAATTCAAGTGAAAATACCTTTCTTAACAAGTAAAACAAGTAATTGACAGGTAAGTAAACAAATAGAAATTTGCCCCTCGGGCACAGTATCAACAAATCCGCCCCTTGGGTAACATCTCAGAATAGTACCAGCCCTTCGAGCTCAAATAACAGACAATACCAGCCCCTCGGGCTCAATCTCACATTACAATGGGTACCCGCGCATACTAGGGGTGTATAGACTCCTGGAGGGGCCCCTTATGGCCGAAGCGCAATACCAAGCCATCTCGTGGCATCATATCTAGGCCCTCAGCCTCATATTAATCAAGCCACCTCATGGCGTATATGTATCTTAGACCCTCTGCCTCAAATCAGTATCAGTGTATCATCACAACTAGGCCCTCGGCCTTACTCAGTCCAAAAAAAATATCACAAGCCCCTCGGGCATTAGTAAAATAGTATTTCTTAGCCCAAAATATCATTTAAGTCTCAAAATCTGAGTAAAAATGGCTGAGTAGTAAAACAGTGGTAAATAACATGACTAAGTTCAAGTAACAAACCAAAACAGTGAGGAAATATCAAATAAAATCCCCAAAGGGTTCAAATAGTTGGCACGAAGCCCAAATATAGCATTCAGCCCAATAAATGATGATAGCAAATAGTTTTAAATTAAATACGCGATAAAACCATCAATCGGGACGGACCAAGTCACAATCCTCAATAGTGAACGACCCCACGCTCGTCATCAAGCGTGTGCCTCACCTCAATATAGCACTACGATGTGCGATCTGGGGTTTCAAACCCTCAGGACATCATTTACAATCATTACTCACCTCGAACCAGCTAAATCTCTAGCTCATGATGCCTTTGCCCCTCAAACTGGCCTCCACACACGTCGAATCTATCCAAAATCATAACGTGGACGTCAAAATATGCTAAGGGAACAAAGCCCAAGCGAAAACAATCAAAATATGACACAATTCCCGAAATTACCAAAACCCGAGCCCCAGGCCCACTTCTCGAAATTGGGTAAAATTTATATTTTTAGAATTCTCATACCCTCATGAGTCTAACCGTATCAAAATTATCCAATTCCGGTACCATTTGGTCCTTCAAATCATCATTTTATATTTTTGGAAGATTCCATAAATTTTCTTCCCAAATCACGAATTAAATGATGAATTCAACGATAGATTCATGTACTCTAGCCAAATCTGAGTTAGAATCACTTACCCCAATGAATTTCTTGAAAAAACCTTCATAAGATCCAAAATCCGAGCTCTCTAGGTCAAAATATTAAATAAAATCCAAAACCTCGTATTTATAGAGTACCCCACGGATTTCCACCTCTGCAAACCGCACAAAAACGACCGCGGTCCGCACAAAACCAGTGCGATCCGCACAAAAACGATGGTGGCCACACTGGTTTTTATCTGCAGTGACAGGATTTAGTATTTTGGCCATAACGTTCGCTACAGATGTCCAAATTGCGATATCTTTACCTTTCTGGAAGTTAGACACGAAGAGCAACAATTTTCGTTTTTGAATCATCTCAAAATTCCTTGTAGATCAAAAGATATGAGATTCCGAAGTAGGACCAGTGAAATATTCCCCACCGTAGCCGCACTGCATTTTGTGCGGTCCGCATAGCACCTACCACGGATGCACTTCATTTTGTGCGGACTGCACTAGTGGGTTCCGAGGCCTGCAACCCTTCTAGACTTACTACAGCTATGATTTTCGGCCTAAAACATCCCGGAACCTACCCGAAACTTCAAACCAATTGTACCAACACATCCCATGACATCATTCAAACTTGCTCAAAACTTCGGAATGCTCACAACAACATCAAATCACCAATTTAACATAGGATTCAAGCCTAAGAACTCCAAGAACTCTTAAATTATACTTTCGATCAAAAAGTCTATCAAATCTTGTCTGAATGACCTAAAATTTTGCACACACATCACAAACGACACAATAGACCTACTCCCATTTCCGGAATTCCATTCCGACCCCGATATCAAAATCTCACCTATCAACCGGAAAATGCCAAAATCTCGATTTCGCCAATTCAAGCCTAAACCTTCCACGAACTTCCAAAATGCATTCCGATCATGCTCCTAAGTCCCAAATCACCTAACGGAGCTAACCAAGACATAAAAATTCCAATCCGAGATCAAATACAAACAAGTCAAATCTTGGTCAACCTTTCAAATTTTAAGTTTTCAACTGAGACTGTTCTTCCAAATTCATTCTGATTTACATACGTCATAATACACCACACAGGGCAAGTCATGCCCGAGAACTAGCGAGCAAAGTGCAAAAGCTCAAAACGACTGGTCGGATCGTTACAAATACTTCCACAAATCTTTCAACCATATCAGTAAAATTAGCCATCATACACCTTTGTAAAGTCGCAGATGCATTGCAAAGACCAAATGACATTCTTTTAAATGCATTTGTCCCATAGGGACATGTAAATGTGGTCTTCTCTTTGTCCTCTAGGGCTATAACAATCTGATTATATCCCGAGTAGCCATCCAAAGAACATTAGTATTCTTGTCCAGCTAATCTATCAAGCATTTGGTCAATAAAGGGAAGAAAAATGGTCTTTTCAGGTGGCATTATTCAATTTTCGATAATCTAGGCAAATTCTCCACCCTGTAACAGTTTGAATGGGAATTAGATCATTGTTTTTATTTGTAACTACAGTCATTCCTCCTTTCTTTGGAACACATTGGACTGGACTTACCCATTTGCTATCAGAAAATGGAAATACAATACCTACATCAAGCAATTTAATCACTTCTTTTCTTACCACCTCTTTCATGTTGGGATTTAGTCTACGTTGTTGTTCTATGCTCGGCTTGTGTCCTTCCTCCATGAGAATTTTATGCATGAAAAAAGCTGGACTAATACCTCTTATGTCAGATATTGTCCACCCAATTGCTCTTTTATGCTCACGTAGTACTCTCAGCAATTTTTCCTCCTGCAATTCAGACAAGTCAGAAGAAATAATAACAGGTAACGTATCAGAACTACCCAAATAAGTATAATGAAGGTGAGAAGGTAAAGGCTTTAGTTCCATATAGCTTCTTCAATTGATGGCTTCGGAGGAGGACCATTTTGTCTGTTGAAAGGTCAAAGGGATTTAAAATATGCTTCATCTCTTCAACCTCATCATTAATCTCCAAACTCTTGAACAACACGATTACTTTCTCTAAAGAATCCTTCAAATATACACTTGGGGAAATAAGTTGCTCATCCATCTCCATGGCAGATACCATATAGACCAGACCTGTTTTGAGAGAAAAAAAGAGAAGGAGATCCATCTTAGAGGATCAAAATCAAGAGGAGACAACACTTTGGAGCAAGGATTAAAAGAGTTTTTCTAAACCTTCTTCTAGTATCTATTTATTTTATGTTTAAGACTTATATTGTTGATGTTTGTATAATTATGAGTAGCTAAAAACCCAAATATTCTGGTGTCGTGGGTGTTAGATGATTATGTAGTTTGAAGCTTAAATTGACGATCTTGAATTTATCGTTATGGGTTGTTTATTTGATTTTGCTGTTATTACTGCGTAGCTAACAGTAAATACTATTTACGAATCTTGAGTTAAACTTGAAAAAGAAAATTCTTGATTGCATATAGAATCAAATAGAACAAGATCTGAATCCAGGGCATCGAGTGAAAGATTCGCGATTAAGATAGAACTATACTTAATTGCCTTGTTTGGTTGAAAAATAGGAATTGTAAATGTATTTGAGTTAATATTAATGCCATAGAAATATAGGTATTAATTTAACTTGAATAGGTGCATAAGAATTCGACAGATTCTTATGGATATTATCAACCCCATAATCAATAACCTAGATAATTCAATAAATCATTCTTAAGCTAAAAACGTAGCATGATCTCTAGCAAGCCCATGACCCTGGAATATCTCTTTTATTAATTGTTAAAAGAAAATTGCATAAGTGGCATAGTAACTTTGTGTGGTATTATTGTTAGATTACTAGTTAAATTATAAATTGGTTATTTAAAGTATTTTGTGATGAATTAGCTTGAATTGATAATTGTTTGAGTTTGCATTAGTCGATAAGTTGATCATAAATCCTCGTGGGAACAATACTTTACTTATTACTATATTACTTGAAGATCGCGTACACTTGCGTGAGTGTTTTGGTCTCAACAAGCTTTTGGCGCCGTTGCCGGGGACTTAGAAATTAGCTACTTGACTGATTTAAGCTTTTATTAGCTATTGGTTTAAGCATTAATTTTCAGTTCACTTTGTTTGTGTCACGCAGCCTCTTCTCTTGAATGCGGAGGAGTAGAAGCACAAGAAATCTCTTCCCTCTTGATCTTGAAATTGAAAGAACACTTAATATAGCGAGGAAAGAGTTGGAAGCTAGATACAAAACAGAAAGAGAGTTGGACATTTTAGTTCAACCACAGCCAACAGTGATGGCGGGTAATGGAGGCGTCCGGTGATAGAAGCTGCAAGGCTAAATCTTGCTAATATGACTTAGGCTATTGTGAAGCCTGATATCACTAGTCACTTTGAGCTTAAACAGTACATGGTACAGCTGATTCAGACCATTGGGCAATATGTAAGTTTATCTCATGAAGACCCGCAGAGGCATATTCAGAATTTTTTGAAAATCACAGATACTTACAACTATCCAAATGTTTCCAAGGACTATGTCAGGATGACCTTGTTTCCTTTTTCATTGTTGGGGGAAGCTAAAGAATGGTTGCAGACGGAGCCTGCTAATTCAATCCATACTTGGGATGATTTAGCAAAGAAATTCTTAATGAAGTTTTTCTTTTTAGTGGGGAAAAACTTGATTAAGAATTTCTTTGCTAAATCATCCCAAGTATGGATTGAATTAGCAGGCTCCTTCTGCAACCATTCTTTAACTTCCCCCAACAATGAAAAAGGAAACAAGGTCAGCCTGACATAGTCCTTGGAAACATTTGGATAGTTGTAAGTATCCGTGATTTTCAAAAAATTCTGAATGTGCCTCTGCGGGTCTTCATGAGATAAACCTACATATTGCCCAGTAGATTGAATCAGTTGTACCATGTACTGTTTAAGCTCAAAGTGACTAGTGATATCAGGCTTCACAATAGCCTGAGTCATATTAACAAAATTTGGCCTTGCAACTTCTATCACCGGACACCCTCCATTACCTGCCATCACTGTTAGTTGTGGTTGAACTAAAATGTCCAACTCTCTTTCTGTTTTGTATCTAGCTTCCAACTCCTTCCTCGCTCTATGAAGTGTTCTTTCAATTTTAGGATCAAGAGGGAAGAGATTGCTTGTGTTTCTACTCCTCCGCATTCAAGAGAAGAGCCTGCGTGACACAAACAAAGTGAACTGAAAATTAATGCTTAAACCAATAGCTGATAAAAGCTTAAATCAGTCAAGTAGCTAATTTCTAAGTCCCCGTCAACGGCGCCAAAAACTTGTAATATAGTAATAGGTAAAGTATCGTTCTCACGAGGACTTATGATCAACTTATCGACTGATGCAAACTCAAACAATTATCAATTTAAGCTAATTTATCACAAAATACTTTAAATAACCAATTTACAATTTAACTAGTAATCTAACAATAATACCACACAAAGTTACTATGCCACTTATGCAATTTTCTTTTAACAATTAATAAAAAAGATATTCTAGGGTCATGGGCTTGCTAGAGATCATGCTTAGTTTTTAGCTTAAGAATAATTTATTGAATTATCTGGGTTATTGATTATAGGGTTGATAACATCATAAGAATATGTCGAATTCTTATGCACCTATTCAAGTTAAATTAATACCTATATTTCTATGGCATTAATATTAACTCAAATACATTTACAATTCCTATTTTTCAACCAAACAAGGCAATTAAGTATAGTTCTATCTTAATCGCGAATCTTTCACCCGATGCCCAGGATCTAGATCTTGTTCTATTTGATTCTATATGCAATCAAGAATTTCCTTTTTCAAGTTTAACTCAGGATTCGTAAATAGTATTTTACTGTTAGCTACGCAGTAAAATAATTAACAGCAGAATCAAATAAATAATCCATAACGATAAATTCAAGATCATCAATTTAAGCTTCAAACAACATAATCATCTAACACCCACGACACCAGAATATTTGGATTTTTAGCTACTCATAATTATACAAATATCAACAATATAAGTCTTAAACATAAAATAAATAGATACTAGAAGAAGGTTTAGAAAAACTCTTTTAATCCTTGCTCCAAAGTGTTGTCTCCTCTTGATTTTGATCCTCCAAGATGGATCTCCTTCTCTTTTTTCTCTCAAAATAGGTCTGGTCTCAATAATGGATGCTTTACCCTTTTTAATCATGTAGGAAGGGGTTTTGACAATTATACCCTTTTTAGCCCAAAATAGAGTAGTTCTGCGATTTTTACACGTCCGCGACGCCCCGTGCAGCGCGTACATGGATTAGACAGAGGCAGAATACATTTTAACGGAGCAGAACAATGCAGCGCAAGATTTTGCACTGCCACGGCGCCCTACGCGGCGCGACAGTGCAATGTTTTGCGCTGCTTCATTTTTTCATTTGTTTTGCTATCCAGGCTTGCTTTGCGACCCCCGAAAACCATCCCGACTTGATTTATTTAGCTTTTACTCAGACTTCAAAGCCCCAAATTAATCAAATTCATCCCAAGTTTAATTCTTAAGTCAGATTAGCTTCCTGCAAGGCATAAAACATGAATTTAGTACAATTCATTATTATTTAAGCTCAAACCTTTGTAAAATGCAATAATTAAAGCGTTGTTACAACGACTAAAACACAATTTTTTAGCATATGATCAAGTATCCCGTCGTAGTTCGAGTAAAGTCGAACTCATATTTTTGTCAATGACCTTATTCATTGGGATGTTACTTTTGAGCTGGTGTTGAAGTAATATCCCATCATGGTTCGAGTAAAGTCGAGCTCATATTTTTGTCGATGGCCTTAGCCATTGGGATGTTACTTTCGAGCTGGCATCGAAGTAGTATCCCCTCGTGGTTCGAGTGAAGTCGAACTCATATTTTTGTCGATGGCCTTAGCCATTGGGATGTTACTTTCGAGCTGGCGTCAAAGTAGTATCCCATCGTAGTTCCAGTGAAGTTGAAATCATATTTTTTTCGATGGCCTTAGCCATTGGGATGTCACTTTCGAGCTGGCGTCGAAGTAGTACCCCGTCGTCGTTAGAGTGAAGTTGAACTCATATTTTTGTCGATAGCCTTAGCCGTTGGGATGTTACTTCCAAGATGGCATCAAAGTAATATCCCGTCGTGGTTCGAGTGAAGTCGAACTCATATTTTTGTTGATGGACTTAGCCATTGTGATGTTACTTTCGAGATGGCATTGAAGTAGTATCCCGTCGTGAAGGTGGCACTCTATTTTATTTATTGGAGTATCGTGGATGCTAGTTTCATTCATACATTGGAGATTTGATTATATTCCTATAGGAAATACGCGTTGACTTTGTACATATAATGGATATTTGGCTATCTATACCCAGTCCCTTCATTACTCAGCCTGGAGATCACGTCAACGGTGGGGTAATAAACAACACTTCGGACCTCAATACGTCTCCCTTGCCGCTTTATTAAAAACCTCACCGAGAAAACCCGATTAGGACAAAACCCAGGTGAGGGAAAAAGAGTACGACTCGGGCGGCGCCACTTTTCAAAAGTGGAAGTATTTGTGATAAGTGACATTCCAATTGTTTTGGAGTAGTTTTCCTTCCATTGTCTCTAAATGGAATGCTCCTTTGTTTGTTGCCGCCGTGATTTTGTATGGCCTGTCCCAGTTTGTTCCTAGTTTTCCCTCATTAGGGTCTTTTGCTGCTTATGTTTTAGCTTTGAGAACATAGTCTCAGACCTTGAGTTTTCGTACTTTGGCCTTCTTGTTATAGTATCTTTCTGCTTGTTGCTTTTGGGCTACCATTCTTACTTGAGCCATATCTATTCGTTCTTTGACCTCATACAGGTCTTGTAACTTACTTTCAATGTTACTTGGTCCGCTCTCGTTGGAGTATCTCAGGCTAGGTTCTCTGACTTCAACGGGTATAACCTCGTCAGTTCCGTAGACTAATGAATATGGCATCTCGCCTGTGCTAGTTTTTGGCATGGTACAGTATGCCCATAGTACTTCTGGCAGCAGATCAGGCCATAGCCCCTTGGCGTCCTCGAGCTTCTTTTTCAATATATTCAATATCATTTTATTGGAGAATTCGGCTGGGCCGTTGCCTGCGGGATGGTATGGTGTGGAGAGTATTCGCTTGATGTGCCATTTTTCAAAAAACTCAATTATTTTCTTTCTGATGAACTGAGGTTCGTTGTCACAACTGATTTCTTTGGGAATGCCGAAGCGGCATATTATGTTTTTCCATATGAATGCGATAACTTCTTGCTCACGTATTTGAGTGTATTCCCCTGCTTCCACCCATTTAGAAAAATAGTCAGTTAAAACCAAAAGGAAACATATCTTACATCGCCTTGCTGGGAGGGGTCCGATAATTTCCATCCCTCACTTTATGAATGGTAATGGCAAAGTGAAGGAATGCAGGAGTTCTCCTGCTTGGTGTATCATAGGGGCGTATTTTTGGCACTGTTCACATTTCTTGACGTACTCTGTGGCTTCTTTTTTCATGGTAGGCCAGTAATATCCTGCACAGATAAGGCACTGACAAGGGCACAGTTTCCCGTATGGGCTCCGCAGTGCCCCTCGTGTACTTCTTCTAGTACTTGCCTTGTTTGATTTGGCCCAAGACATTTGGCCAGGGGGCCTCCGGACGTCCTTTTGTAAAGATCACAATTTACGAGGCTGTATCTGGCCGCCTGTATTCGGATTTTTTGGCTTCTTTCTTATCTTGTGGGAGCATTCCTTCCTGCAAGTAGGTTATGATACGATCACGCCAGTCCTAAGTTAGGTTTATAGAATGTACCTCGACCAGGTCTATCGCGGAATGGAGAAGAGTGAACATGTTTTCCTTGTTGATATATCTGGTGGATGCCGCAAGCTTGGCGAGACCATCCGCTTTGATATTCTGAGCCCTAGGTATCTAGTCGAGGCAGCATTCGTCAAATTCTGGTAGCAGTTTGTGAATTTTCGACTGGTACTTTTGTAGTCTCTGTTCTTTGATTTGGAAACTCCTAGTGACTTGGTTCATCACGAGTTGAGAGTCGCAATGGAGAACGATTCGTCGAGTGCCATATTTGAGGGCTAATTTCAATCCTACAATCACAGCTTCATACTCGGCCTCGTTGTTAGTCATCTCGGGGCATCGTATGGATTGGCGAATTACTTAACCCGAAGGGACTTCGAGGATGAGTCCCAGTCCTAATCCCAATGCATTTGATGTGCCATAGGTATGGAGGACCCAAAGGTCAGAATGTGCGGAGGCGTGAAGCACCTCCTACTCTACTTCAGGCAATATTTCCGTGCTGAAATCGGCGACAGAATCGGCAACCACTTGCGAATTAATAGAAGTTCATGTTTGATATGTTATATCATGCACGCTTAACTCTATGGCCCATTTGGCCAACCTACCCGATAGCTCGGATTTATGTAGGATGCCCCTGAGAGGGAAGTTCGTCACCACCTTTATGGGGTGACATTGAAAATATGGTCTAAGCTATCGTGAAGCTACGACTATGCCATAGCTAATTTCTCAAGGTGGGGGTACCTTGTTTCGGCATCAATTAAGGTTTTGTTGATATAATAAATTGGAGACTGCGTACCTTTGTTTTCGCAGACCAAAACTGCACTTACCGCAATTTCTAGGACTACTAGGTACACCAAGAGGCATTCTCCCGGGTCTGACTTGACGAGTAATGGTGGCGAGGACAGGTACGCTTTCAGTTTTCTTAAGGCGTCAACTCATTCTGAATTCCACTGTAGCCCGTGATCCCTCCTTAGTACATTGAAAAAATTTATGGCACCTGTCTGATGATCGTGAGATGAACCTTGACAGGGCGGCTATTCGTCATGTCAATTTATGTACCTGCTTTTTACTGGTTAATGTCTCTAGTATTCCTTCGATGGCCTTGATCTGATCCGGGTTGACCTTGATACCCCTCTGTGACACCAAAATACTGAGGAATTTAATTGAGGTTACGCCAAAGGCGCATTTATTGGGATTCAGTTTCATTCCGTATCGCCTCAATATTTCAAAGGCTTCCTTTAGATAGCTAATGTGACCGTCCTTCCTTTTCGACTTCACTAGCATGTCGTCGATGTAGACCTCTATAGTCTTTCCAAGTTGTTCTTTGAACATTTTGGTGACTAACCTTTGGTACGTCGCCCCTACGTTCTTGAGTCCGAACGACATGACTCTATAGCAGTACGTTCCTTGGTGAGTGATAAAAGTGGTCTTTTCTTGGTCTTCTTCCGCCATTAGAATTTAGTTGTAACCAGAATAGGCGTCTAAGAAGCTTAATAGTCCGTGCCCCGCCGTTGCATCGATGAGCTGGTCGATATATGGTAATGGTAAGGAATCTTTTGGGCATGCTTTGTTCAGGTCGGTAAAGTCGACACACATCTGCCACTTCCCGTTCTTTTTTTAGCATGACCACGTTGGCAACCTACTGAGGCTATTTTGATTCTCGGACGAAACCATTAGCGAGCAACTTATCAACTTCTTCGTTGACTGCATCGTTGATTGCGGCATTAAACTTTCTCCTCATTTGCCGCACTGGCAGGTAAAGAGGATCGACATTCAGCCTATGTGTGGCGATATCCCTTGGGATTCCTGGCATATCTGAATGGGGAAAGGCAAACAAATAGGCATTGTTAGTTAAGAACTCATGGAACTTACCTAGTTCTGAGAGGTTGTGTCCTATATAAGCTTTTTTCATATTGTCGGTGTTGTCCAATTGAACAGGTCGAGGTCTTCTATGGTTATCTTGCAGGATTCTACAACATATGGGTCTTTGATGGCCTCTATTTGTATGTCGGGTTTGGTTCTCGATATGGGTGATTGCTATGATTCCGCACTTGCCCCCTTTAGTTGTTGGGTGTGTGTGCAATCTTGGGAGATTGGGTAGCATTCTTCGACGGTGTATTGCTCGCCCCGAATGCTGAATATTCCCTATGGGGTATAAAATTTGATTACTTGATAGAAACTTGACGGGACGACTCGCATGGCGTGTATCTATGGATGCCCTATGATAGTGTTGTAGGTTGTTTTCTGGTTCATGACGTGAAACGTTGTTTCCAGAGTGACTCATCCTGCTAGAATGGGCAACACTATCTTTCCAGAGGTTCGTTCCACTGCATTATTAAAAACCCGTTGTGTTATGTAGTGCGGTACTATCTTATCCTCGAGTCTCATCTGTATGAGGACTCGTGGGTGAATAATACACACGCTGCTTCTGGCATCTACCATTATTCTTTTTACATCGGTATCCATGATATGTAAAGTTATAACCAAAGCATCATATTGAGGGAAAGAAAAACAATTGGTATCTGAATTATCGAAGATGATACTATCTTCGTGGTCATCGTACCATTCGTGAGCGACTGTCCGCTTGAGTTTGTGTGTGGTAGTGAATTTCACATTGTTGATTACCGTATCATCGTCTCCACCAATGATCATTTGTATGGTACGAGCTGGTGAAGGTGGTTTTGGGGGTCCTTAAAGTTGATCGCGTCCACGAGCGAAGTTAACCCGTCCTCGATCGCTCAGCAGTTCTTTCAGGTATCCCTGGTTTAGCATTCTTACCACTTTCTCTTGCAGACCTATGCAGTCTTCGCTCTTATGTCCTCTTTCCTGATGGAATTCACACAGAACGTTTGATCTTCGGGTACTCGGATCTGACTTCATCTTTTGCGGCCACTGCACCTTTGTACCGAGCTTTTCTAGTGCATACACTATTTTTGAAGGAGAAATACAAAAGTTATGAGCAGATAACAGTGGAGGCATACCTCTTTCATTTCGATGTGACACGGTGTGTCGAGGCATGACGTCTGCATGTCGTGGAGGAGGTGGGATGGATGTCCAGATGTAGGGCTGATGCCTTTCTCGATTGAAACGGGATAGTTGATCCTTTCGACCATCGTTGCGGCGATCTCTCCTTGTTTCAGTTTGGACCGATGTTAGCCATTGGATCGAACCATTTAAGTCGTCCTCGTCTGCCCTTACTTCGGCACAATAGGCATTATGGATTTCTTCCTACGTGGTGGGCGGGTACTTCATGAGTCTACTTAGCAGTTTTTTGGTCTCTTTCGACCCGTTTCTATTTAACCCATTTTGGAAGGTTACTACCGCCATCCCCTCTGATACGTTCGATAGACTCATTCTTACCCTATTGAATCAGGCTAGAAAATCCCGAAGTCCTTCTCCTGTCGTCTGCCTAACGACGAAGATGTCATTTACCCTGGCTTCTGCCTTTTTTGCTCCCGCGTGAGCGATGACGAATTTATCTTCCATTTCTTCGAATGTTGATATTGACCGTGCCGGTAGTTGGGAATACCATGTCAGTGCTCCCCCTATCAAGGTTTCGCCAAACTTTTTCAGCAGCACTGATGACACCTGTTCTTTTGACAGATCGTTGCCTTTTACTGTCGTGACGTAGTGGGTTATGTGATCTTCCGGGTCCGTGGTACCATCATATATTTTCAAGTATGGCGGCATTTTGAAGGTTTTTGGAATAGAGTGGGGAGCTTCCCCTTTACTGTATGGTTGCTCGACGAATCGGCCTACGTCACATTTTGTTAGCAACTTTGGAGCGCCCGGTATTTTATCAACCCTTTCCTGATGCTCCTTCATCTGATCACGGAGCGTTTTGTTCTCGTTTTTCATTTCCTCCATTTTCCTTTAGATGGTTGCAAATGAATCGTTACCTACATCAATGATAGTATGAGTGTTACCTGTGCGTGGAGTTTTTGGCTCATCGGCGATAGTTGCGGTTTCTGAGTGTATTGTGCCTCCGATATCCCTTTGAACGGGTTTGTCGAGTATGCTGTTCAAGGTGTTTGTCAATCATTCTTCTAATAGCCTTTTCACAGCCGGTGGTGCTTCTCCTACTGCGGATGTTGAGGTTTCCCTCTCGCGCGAGACAGTCACGCTTTTGTGCGGGAGGGGGGGGGAAGGGGGGAGTGAGGTATCTCCCTCAGGTATAGTGCTTGACGTCGCGTTTTCATTATCTTCCCTACCGGCTTCGTTGATGGAATCCAGAAGGTTGTTCGTGACACCTACTATTGCCTTTAATCTTGCTTCCCTCTTTCCTGCCATTGTTGGTCTTTGCGAGGCTAAGAAGAGGTAATTATCTACTATTGTCATTGTTTGACTCCAAAGATATTGAAACCTTTTTGAATAAATTAATTAAAGAGAATGAAGGGGTAGATCTTAGCTAAGTATAATAAACTCTAGAACAAAAGGTATAAAAGATGAACACAATGGATAATATTTCTTGATCTTGCGAAAATGAGTGATCGAACGTTAAGAATGCAAATCTTTCATGTAGAAAAGTATTACAGTCAGTGTTCTTAGCTAAAAAATCCAAAAGCCCTCTTAACAATGTTGTTTTTCCGCTATATATAAGGGACAAACCCCTTTTGAACCCTAAAAGACATATCATAAGGAATATTCGAAGGTATATTCCTAGTGCCCCCTATTGGGCCTATACTATTGTAAAAGTCATACGTCCTCTGTTCGCCATCTATCATCCTCCACAGGACGTCGAGCTATGAAGATCTCGTCGTTTGTCGTATTCGTCAACAGCTGTGGTCATCCAAATTTGGACCCATACACTACTCTTTCCAGACCCCACTCATGGAATCACATTGGTTTTTTGTTGTTGTTGTTGATAATAACTTGTGTAACGACGTTTGATTTAATGATTCTGCAACTGCAAGCACTCTGGATTTGGTACAAATGAAGAAATTTAACTTAAATCAAGCAGCTCTAGTTTGGTAGCCTTTTAGTAGCTATTTTCCTTAGGTCAAAGAAGAAATCAAAGAGGGGGAAAAATAAATAGTAAAACAACTCTATATAGGCTTTTTAGCTGTGCATATAGAGATTCCCATTTCAGAATAACATGTTCGAATCTAATGAAAGAAAACTGCTACTATTTGTTTCTGAAAGTTAGAAAATTAAACCAATATAAGTTTATCATATTCATTTATTGATCATAACACCCAAAAATACAATTTTTGAAATTAAAAATAAAAATAAAAACAAGTTCCACACAACATAAGTTTCCTATCCTGTATAAATACTCTAGTCACACCAAATCAATGTAATAATCACTTCAACTCCTTTCTCCCCCCTTCAAAAATTGGGAAATAAGGAATTGACCGGAAAAACAACATAATAGTTACAATAAAAAAAATTAATAAATTTATTCTATTTAAACACCTCGAGCCAACATTTCTTGAAAATCAAGAATAGATTGTTGTCTTTCAATCTCCATATCTTCACGAAACTTAGAGATAAATTCCTCAGCTTTTCTATCCACTCCATTAATATGTGGCATTGAAGGAGTTCTCCATTCTTCAATATCACATATTCTACTACTAATACTTTCAACTCCCTTACGTTTTTTTATTGCAGTTTTTTCCTCAATTGCCCTCATAATAATCTCTTGCTCTTCTCGATCCAATTTACTTCTATTAGCATCACCACCACTACTTGACGCAACAAATTCTTTAGTCTGAGGCGCAGATATTGTACAACTTTGCTTTTGCATAGGTTCAGGGAAGAGCTGGTCCACATATATAAGCGAAGTATTTTTGTGACGTTGTTGGTATTGGTAGTAATGGTAAAAATTGCGACGAGTACGTGGGGGTGAAGAACGATTGATTAAGGAGTAGAATTTACGAGTAATAATAGGAAAAATGTAATTGTAAGCTCTAATACAAATGTCTTTGGAATTTTTGACAGCTTTTGAAAGCTTGAGCTTGTGTAATCTTGATTGTAATTTGTTGGTGAAGCTCTTCCATGCTTTTTTAGTGGGTAGAAGCTTCTTACCTAAGTTGAAATTTGACATTCAATTTGTGGTATGAGAGGAAATATTGCTGTTTTTTAAAGAAGAAGAGGCTAGATTGAGAGGAAGAGAAGGTGAAGAGTGGATTTTATTTGGAGTTGTGTGTGTGTGTAAGGTGTATAACAGAAATGTTAGGCTGGATTGGTTCCTTGAACCTTTTGGTTATGACTCATTCTTTTCTTCACATGATTTCTTTTATCATCTTTTTTGGCTTTTTTGTAAGAAAGGGATCAAAGATTAGACTGGAAACCTATGTATAAGAATTAAAAGGTCTTTTTTTATGTTTAGGTATATCTAACTTTCGGTTAAGTATTTGAAGTCTATGGCGGCAGAAATCTTGAGTCTTAAGTTTGTGCTCAATTTATTGTGAAAATTTAAAATAAAAAGAAAAAAATGAAGTAAAGTGTAGGTTTGATTAGAAAGTTGTAGTGGATTTCTTTGGTGGCAGACTAATGAAGTAATGCTCTTTCATGTCTGTGATCGATTATATGGTCTATCAAAAATAATTTTTCTACTTTTCAGAATAGGGGTATGGTTTGCATATATACACTTTACTCTTCAGACTTCACTTGTAAAAATTCATTAGGTTTGGTGTTGCTGTTATACACGCATTTTACTATCTATTGGAATTGTTTCTCTATTATTGTTCTCCCAAGTCCCCCATAGACAATTTTTTTTCAATTCTTTTTATTACATAGGGGAGAGAGAGGACGAAAAGGGATTGTCTCTAATCTCTCTCTATATATATAAAGGAGGGACATAAAAGAGTGGGGTGACACATCTCTTTGGCCAACAATGCTATTTATCTTTTTTTGTCAATTTTTTGATATTTTACTTCATTTTTCATGGTTAAAAAAATATTAATTCAGGTAGTTACAAATAGAATTTAATATTCAACTACTATTACATTGCAACGTTTCAAATTCCTTAACTATGAAGAAAAACTATACAACTAAACACTCGTGCCTTTTACCGTTACAACCTTTCAGATTATTTATTTATACTCTCTCAGGTCTTAGCCTCCCCTCTATATATTCATTCACAAAGTCAATCTATTCATGCTTGAAATAAACATTAGTCATGAGTAGAGGAGATCAGATCACAGTCACAAATTCTGATGAAGAAGCTTCCATGAAATGGCTACGAAGGTTGCTCTCCACGTTCCAAAACCTCTCCATTGCACATATAATTCCTTTTCAATCTGTAGTTATTTTTTCCTTTTCACCATTACGATTTTATGTTCATACGTAGATCTCCTAAATACAAACTTGACCTAATTATTAGTCGTTTCCTCTTCATTGTAGACAGAAGCTTCACAGAGGATAGTGTTTATTATATTGTTGCTTCACCGAATCTTAAAGGTTGTAAGTTGTAACAATTATTGTGATTCGTCATTGAAGGAAGAGAAGTTGACGATTAAAGGTTGTTGGTGTATCTGATTTCTGATTTATCATAGGAAGGCAGAGAAATAGAGAAGAGACTATTTACGGTGAAGAGACTGTGAAAACTTTATCATGGGAATAGTAGGTAACATTAAAAAATGAGGTACTTTGCAATGACTAATATTTGCTTTCTTAAGTTGCCTACTTAGTTTGAAAATTTCAGTATTTTAATATTTTATTGATTATAAATTATTAAAAATTTAAGTTCCATGATGGGAGTTATGCCCATGCCTCGAGACTTATACGTACGTCTTTACTTATGTTTCTCACACCCTTGCCTTGAAATCACGCCCGAGTTTGGTAGCTTTGTACTTCTTATCGTCATGAGAAGCAAAAACTATATTTTTGCAAGTGGTTCGAATTTGCATTATCATCTGATACCTAGAATTGGAGATTATAGTAATGATTCATTATTTTATTTTTTATGATCTTTTATTTGTTCTCTCGCTTATGTCATCATTAAAACAAGTTACATATTTTGTTATTTTGTTATAGGAATTATGAAATTCCAAAATATAAGGAGTGCAGATCTGCACTCCTTATAGGGATCATTTTAGTACATATTTCATTATTTTGTTATAGGGATTATGGATCGTCAGTATTCACTATGAAATTTCGAGTTATTAGTGGAGTTTTCAGGATATTATTAGTGCTGCTTAATCTTCCTCCCTTTACCTATATTGCCAACGATGAGATTTTTGTAATGAAATGATAACTACGAAGAAATCAAGTCCTAAGGTTTAGTATTACTGATGCTAATGTCTCCAAATACAGTCAAGTAAACTCAACAAGTTAAGTTCCATAATATGAGTATTCATTTATGATAATGATCCTAATGGAATATTTACGTACTACTATAAGATCTTTTGAATTATCCCTTTCCACATTAAATTTTAAGGAGGTGGGAGATTAGAAGAAAAAAAGAAACAAAGAAAGAAGGCAATAAGGTCGGAAAAGGAAAAAAGCCCAAGAAAGCAATAATACAATTTTTGGCATAACCTATGATAGATTCTTGCACAATCTCTATTGCCTTTTTTCTTTCTCATTTTGTATCTTACTTAATAGGAAAAATTCAGTTCGTTAACTCAATGACGCCTTTAATAACCGCGCAACGCGCGCGGGTGTATTTACTAGTTATAAATAAATAATGCAAACAAGTAAATTTTCAGGTTGAAGTGTTTCAATAATTTGAGCTATTGATGTTTTGTTGTGTCCCCGCATCTAGGTTAATTCGTGTACAAGATGTGACAAAGGCTAAATCCAACTTGTAAAGATAAGAATCGTACAATTTGCTAGTCTGGTTTTGAGGCCCTTAACTCACGCTAACCTCTCTTTACAGCTCAATCCATATAAGCGTAGGCCCAGTGGACCCACCTTTACAAGCCTCTGGAGACTCTTTTGGCCCCATCATTACAATTTTATTTAAAAATTGGACGGGGCGCCTTATTTGGTCACCTCATTTAACATATACCTATTTTTTAAAAAAGTTTTAATTTGTACCTACTTTTTAAACAATTTCAACCCTCTTTCTCCTCCTCCTCCTCCTCCTCCTCCTCCTCCTCCTCCTCCTCCTTCTTCTTCTTCTTCTTCTTCTTCTTTCTGTTGTTGTTGGTGCTGCTATGAAACTTCAATTTATAGGATGATTGCCATAAATATGTTTATCAGATTATTTAAAAAAATATAATATAAATAATTACGTTAGTTAGTAGACAATAATTTGTGAATATTTCCACGTACGTAAGTTAGTAGACAATGATAATTCTGTTCTTTCACGTTTATTATTTCCAAAATTTATGATTTAGATACTGTTGGCAATCTGATTACTTATCTAATATGTTAGAAAGCTTTTTCAAAAACTTCAGCTTATATAGTTCTGAAGTTTTTACAAATGAACTAAATAATTTCAGCTTCTTCTGCTGAAGTTTTTGAAAAAGCTTTATGACAAAACTAATGAATCCATGACAAAAAAACTTCAGCTTATTTAGTGCTGAAGTTTTTACAAATGAACTAAATAACTTCAGCATCTTCTGCTGAAGTTTTTGAAAAAGCTTTATGACAAAACTAATGAATCCAGGACAAAAAAACTTCAGCTTTTAGTGCTGAACTTTTTACAAATGAACTAAATAACATCAGCATATTCTGGTGAAGTTTTTGAAAAAGCTTATCCAGGACAAAAAAAACTTCAGCTTATTTAGTGCTAAAGTTTTTATAAATGAACTAAATAACTTTAGCATCTTCTGCTGAAGTTTTTGAAAAAGCTTAATGACAAAACTAATGAATCCATGACAAAAAAAATTTCAGCTTATTTAGTGCAATTACAAACAAAAACTTCAGCAAATAGAGAAAAAAATTTCATCTACTTTGCTTAAGTTCAGCAATTACAAACAAAAACTTCAGCACACTTGGTTCAGCATACTTGCTACTTCAGACCCGTCTACTAGAATTTTGAAGTTTTGCGTGATTGCCTTTGCTACTTCAGCCCCGTATGTTGAAGTTATGCGAAAAAATGGGTATGTTTGCAATTTTTTTGCAAAGCGGACACAAGTTAAAACGTGTCCCAAAAAAACGGGTATAGATACAAATCCCCCAATTTTCTCAACGGAGTATTCTCTTTTCTATACATTTTTTTTAATTCAAATTTTTAGTAGATTAATTAAGCAACCAGCAAATTTACAATAAAACTAACTATGAGCGTACTTCCAATAGAAAGAACTATCATATATTCTGAACTCTCTTGCCAGGTAATAATCAACTAAATTTGCTTGTTTCTTAACCTAAACCAAAGAAATCTCAGGATTTTTCCTTACCAAAAACCAATCGTCATCTAAAAACACTCCAAACTCTGCAAAATTCTTCACTTGAGTGTTACAAGAAAACACAATTTCTTGGGCATCATATTCAATTATACCCAAGCCATTAAAATGTTGAATCAACCAGACGAAGGCAAAATGTAAACCTATAATTTTAGCATGCCTATCATTAATACAATCTCAAAAAACCTAAGAAGTTGCAGCTACAAATTGACCTGCTAAATTAAGCACAACAACCCTGCTCCACTATAGAGGCGGATCGATGATTTAAAGTTAATGAATTCTTACAACAATCTCAACTTGATATACAACAATTTATGGGTTCACAATATGATATTTATAGATATTTAATGAATTTCTAAGTACATATATAAGGTATAAACAAAAGCTATTGGATTCCGATGAACCCAATCTCTATGCTCTGCATCCGCCCCTGCTTCACATAAATTGACCTAATAAGGAAGATAAATTGACCTGCTGAATTACGCGCAACAACTCATGGTCCACTGCAGCCCAAAATACCCAAAATAAGGAAGACAACTGCATCTATTTTGTATTTTCAGATTTCGTAGAAGCTTAAAAAATTATATTTATGTTCAAATATAAATAAAAATTTCTTGAGAGATTTGACTTATAACTAGAAGAAATTGTAATAATCCACATAAATCAATTAACCCATTCGCCCCCATGTTTGCTAATTTTGTGCTAATGTATCTCCCTTTGAATTAAGTAGTAATATTATAATGATTTATTTTCATAAAACACAAGTATGAGATAGCTCTGTTCTTTCCCTATTCTTAATTCCACAAGTGAATTATTGATCTATATCTAAAGTTTTCTTTCCACATGTTAACTGATATGTGCTTCATCGTTGTTGCTTGACATGAATATATATAATCTGCCTTACCTAATTTGGCCAGAGGTTCTTTCTCATGAAACCGAAAAAACGAGTGAGAAAAAATAAAAGAAATTTAAAATCTCGTATTAACTCAAAACAAACATCACATGCTTTTGGCATATAATGCAATTTATTAAGAGCCACTAGTCAACTCATTATTCTCATAAACTTTACATTTTATTAGCTATTTAAACTTAAGCATTACACAAAAGCCTCAACAGCATTAGAAAGTTAAGCTTTTAAAAGAGCTTCAACAGCAGTTAAAGCATAGTTAAATGCCCTAGTTGAATATCCACCTGACCTTCTACCAGCAAAAACAGTTGCTTCTTCTCTATTATACTTCAAACTTCTTGCTTCTTGTCTTGATATCTGGTAAGAGTTCATCAGAACTTCCTCCGGCATTGCTCGGATCGCCGATAAACGTCCGGCTAATGGGCTGGTCATGGCTTGATCGTTGGTTTTGAATGCAATGTAGTCTAGTCCTTGGTTTCCTGCTCTTTTTACTACTGCAAAGTTTTGTGGTACTATGAGCATTTGACCTTCTCTGACTTGGTCGTTGAATACGGAGTTTCCGGTGTCGCCGACTACCTGAATCCGACCGCTTCCTCGGAGAATGTAGAGGATGCTGTGTGCGTTCATGTTCCAGTATGGTGCCATTACTGCGTTCTGCAAAACTCAAATGTGGCACGATTAGGGGTGACAAACCTGTCTTGTACGATTTACTTAGAAAAATTGAATTAATATGTAATTGACCCTAAAAGAAGAATTAACACAAAATATCTTGATTTGTTGTTATTAGTGGCTGCTTCCACTTGAAGTGTGACGTATAGGTCTAACTGCTAATAGTATTTTTGTGAAAAAAAATTGACTTGCCTGGTAAAGGACTCCTCTTTCAGCACTGAGCTGAAGCCAGTTGAGAATTGGAAGCTTATGGCTGTTGAGGGTGCTAATACGTCCGCCACGTGGATTGTACACGTCAGCACGAGATGGGCGGCCCAAGTTCTCTCCAAGCCTCATGGTACAAATAGTTTCCTCAAGCCCATTGGGCTGTGATCCTCCTCTTCCCTCACGTTCTCTGCTGGGCCTCTGTTCTTCTCTTTCTTCAAATTCTGGGCTTAAAACATCGAACCTCTCGACCCGAATAATTCGGCCCCTTTGATCCTCTCTGCCCTGTAAGTTCCTGACTAATTCGGGGTCAACGTTGAAAACATCGGCGAGGAGATTTTGGTCAAAGCCGTCAAAAAGGTTGCCGGTTTGACGACGTTGTTGTTGTTGTTCACCTTGTTCTTGTTCTCTTCGGCCTCGGATTTCTTCTTCGTACCTGCTTCCACTTTGTCCACTGGGATTTGGGTTTCCAGCAAGGAAGAAATGCTGTGAAATAATGGAATTATTATTAATTCCAAAATTATTGAAACAAAGTCTATATATGATTCTCATTGTATTTATTATTCTTTAGCGACATCAGGTACAACATTAAGTCAAGAGATCACTAACAAAATTGAAAAATTAGCAATACGCTCGTAGCTATTGAAATTTTTTCGAAAAATCCATTGTTAAATAGGATTAGTGATGGATTTTTTTTGTTTAGCTACGTTAATTCCTGTTTTGTTAGTAGTGGATGGAATATGAGTGATTTTTATATATGTAAATTTTTATGCTAAGTTAGCCCATTTTATCCATTTTTCTGCAGTTAAATTGACTATGTTCAGCATATTTGTGTAAATTCAATCACCGCAGGGGTTAAAATTTAAGAATTAAATGTAAAAATTATACCAATTAAAGAAAATGTAGGAAATTTTACTTCATCATCCAAAATCCCAGTACAATATTTTATTTAAATCTAGTTTTAGATTCTACTAATATCACTTAAATCTACGTAAAAGAATCATAATTTATATTATTACTACGCCAGTAAATTGTTTGAATAACAGGATCAACAAAGCCTTTTGACTTTTTGAATACAAGAGTAAATCTTTTAAAAGAAAGAAAGAAAACATGATAATAATATATTATAATACTACTCACTCCGTCTTAAATCATCTGGGATTCCTAAGAATAGTTGGAATTATTTTAGAAGTTCAAGACAAAATAAATTAATTTTTCTATTCAAATATAGTTGTTCTTGAAAATGAATAAAACAGGTAAATGGAGATAACAGATAAATATTTGATGAAGAAAGACATAATTAAGGGTAAAATAGTCTAAAACCCTCCTAATTAATGTTTCTCGGGGCGCGTAAAAAAAAAGACGAAAAACAATATAAAAGATAAAGATAAAAAAGGCAGACAAATAATTTGAGAGTAGTATAAATTTTGTACATATAGAGCGGTAACCTAGGAAAACAAAAAACTAGTAGTAGTTACTAACTAAATTAAATCTTACCCTGAAGTGGAGATCAAGCTGGTTAGCAGGATTGCTGGTATCAAGCAAAGCGACAGTAACAAGGCGTTCTTGACCATTGTTATAAAACCAAAGAGTAACACCTGCTGGCAATGCAAGTACATCACCCTCTCTAAATTGCCTGACTTTCTGATGTTGATCACCACCACTTCTGAACTGCCTTTCTCCTTCTCTGCTTTCTTCTCCCCTCATGCCCCTCTCTCTTTGCCGTGATTCATATGTTTCGGCACATCCAGGTATTACACTACCCAAAAGTCCACTTCCTTCATTTCACAACCCCAAGATTTTTATGTAGCTAAAAAAAGGAGACAAAACATGGACCTAGCTACTATAACATATGGAAGATTCTTTTTTTTTTTTTTAATAAAAATAAAAATCACATTAAGAGTACATGCCTATATCCCTAATTGTTTGGGGTATTTCCCTTTTTCGCCGCAAATAAAATTTATATATCACTAGAAGTCTAGAATCGCTACTAAAAAACTAAAAAAATAGTAATTAGTGACAGACAAAGACAAATTCTGTAACCAAATTAAAAAAATTATCCCTAATTATCAAAAATTAGCTACCTGTCCAGTTTTTTTGTAGTGAATAAAGGTGTAAAAAAGTTGAAATCACCATCAGGTAACAACAGGTAATATCTATAATTTTTCTAACGTGATAACTTAAGAAAATAAAGTACATAACTTTCTTTAAATATAGGTCAAAATAAATTTTTTAATTACACTATCAATGTATACAAGTTAAATTTAATAACCAATTTTGCTAATTGAATTGTTGAAATACCTAAAAAGAACACCCGCCTCCCCCCCCAAAAAAAAAAAAAATAACTCCATTATTAACAACGTAGAATAATGATTGAATCTTTAATTGAAGGAGCGGAGAATGGAATCAAAAATTGAAACAACATAGATAAATGCAAACCTTGGACAATGTAGAGGAGTTGAGGAGCATTATTGTAATGAGGCAAGAGCAAGCCCTGAGGTTGAATAACATTTCTAACAGCAGCAACTCCAGCACATTCAAATTCCTCATTATTACGGTCCCAAAACTCAGTGGTTCCAGCCTCTGAGTCAAATTTATAAGTTGGTTCCCGAGCATTAAGGCTCTGGATCCGACACTCAGTTCTGGCTCGGCCACGGCGGTGTTGTTGTTGTTGCTGAAGTTTCTGCCATAAGAATCGTTGCTGTTGCTCTATTTGAGCAAAGCAACCATTAAAGAGGAGAAAAAAGCAAAGGGCAAGAGGAAGAAGAGAACGTATTTCCATATTGGTGATATTTGAGTGGTGATTGATGTGATGAGAAGGAGAAATTGGGGTTTGGTATTTGTAGGAGAAGAAGGGGTGATTTAGGTTTGACACGTGAAATGGGAAGTGAGACATTTGGCTTTGTTTTTCTGCATGGCCATGCATGAATTTATTATAAGGATTCTTAGTTTCTTGACACCTAAGAAGTTAATAGTTTGCTATGTGGCGAATATCCGCAGAAGAAAGTAAGTGAGTTTGTGTTTGGGTTTGCATGGATTCTTGTTTTGATGCAAAGGAGACAGAAGGAGCTGAGGTGTAAATGCATGTATCCCGTTAGAGGACTACATACAGAAACATATATACATTGATGAATGAGCTACAACAAGAACTCAAGAAAAATTATGTATACCTATTAACGCCATTAGTTAACGTATTTGATGTGTTAGAACTTTTTTTTTAATAACATTTCCTAGTTATACTGAGGGTGTTATATTAGCAAAAAATAGAGTTTGTTGATACGTTGATGTGTTGAACTAGTTGTTAAGAGATTAAATTTGAAAACAATAATGTACTACCTGTCAAACTTGATCAAGTTAGAGCGGAAATGTAACAACTCCAAACTATAAATTGTATTGATGGTAGTATCTAACAATTACCACTCAACGAAGAAGAACAAAAGAACAACAGAGCAAGATAGAATAGAACCAAAGAAGGGGATGAGAAGCTAGATTCAAAATTGGTGAGGAGAGGACTCAGACATTTTTCTCAACAGTATCCCCCTGCACATCCCCTGGATCCCAAATATAACTCCCCGATAATCTCTTTGGTTGTTTAATCCTTGGGCTTTCTTTTAAATTGGGTCCTGACCCAATATTTCTAACTGGATCAGTCTTGTTCCACAAATTTGGCCCATAAGTCCTTACTGCGTTAGCCTTGTTCACAATAATACTCCCCTGCTAAAAAAGAACCTTGTCCTTAAGGTTCGAATTAGGAACACTGCTAGCAACACGTCCCCCACCAAATATTGGCCCGATGTAAGCGAGCATTGATCCTCTAGTAGGAATGGAGTGCATATACAAGTCTTTCAAACAACATGAACAAATATCCATTGCGCATAGAAAGGTGATCGTTGTAGATTCTGCAATTACAAGCAAAGGCCTGTCTTTTGAGATGCTTGGTTTAGTGCTGTCATGATATAAGAAAGTAGTTGGCTAACAAGTGATTTCGTCAAGAAGCCAAAGACCAATGTACTAACGAGCATAATAATAGTTGCAGGGGTAGGAGCCTTATCTTGATAAAGAACCTGCAACATACAAATAATTTTCATTGACGAAAATATTTGCTCCAATATCTGCTACCACCACAGATTCAAAATATTGTAACACCCCACCATCACCTATAGTGACAATATAAGTATACCAATTTTTTTCTTCCAACAAACAAATGAAGGATAAGTCCACGTAAACAAATCTTGGGGGACCAGTTGTTGGCATACATGACTTTAACTAAATGCTCATCGCCATTTCTTTCTACTACTATTTCCACAGGCCCACGAACACTAGTTTGAATCTCATCAAATTGCGCATAGTTCTGGAACCCAATAACAGCATGAAGCGGTGCAATATGATTCATTCTAACAAGCACCATGTAGCAAATCTCAGTTTCACAATCCAGAGGAGTACTAAGATCATGTTGTGAAACTATTGACCATGTGAAGTTCTCTACCAAAGCTTTATGTTTAACATCCAAATATTCAGCCAAGACTAGTGTATATTCTTCCCCTGCAATTGAAAAACATGTGGATGCAATGGAGTCATAGATAACATACAGCCTACTGGATAAGGTGTGACTACCTACAATTATGAAATAAGACCCAAAAGGTTCAACTGGAACCAATACCAAGTCATTTTCTGTTGAGTGCAAGCTAAAACAAGAAAGCGTTGAAGCTCCAACTTGAGAATTATCACTGTCACTTTTAAATGCCTTCAGTAATATATCCCTAGTCTCCATGTCTTTAGGATCCAATGCACAGGCATCAAGCAAGAGTTGGCACCCATCTTCATATGAATTGTCACACCTCCTTTTTACCTACACCCCTAAAAGGGACGCAAATGGAGTTTTTCCAATTAAAGGACAATCGAAAGGGGATTTGTTTATTTATTTCAGAGTCGCCACTTGGGAGATTTATGGTGTCCCAAGTCACCAGTTTAATCCCGAATCGAGGAAAAGAATGACTTTGTATTACAATTGTCACACCTCCTTTTTCCGCCCCCGCGAGGGGTGAAGGAGTTTTTTCAATTAAAGGACAATCGAAACGGGATTTGTTTATTTATTTCAGAGTCGCCACTTGGGAGATTTAGGGTGTCCCAAGTCACCAATTTAATCCCGAATCGAGGAAAAGAATGACTCTGTATTACAGTCTGCGAACCAGAAATCCGGATAAGGAATTCTGTTAACCCGGGAGAAGGTGTTAGGCATTCCCGAGTTCTGCGGTTCTAGAACGGTCGCTCAACTGTCATATTCGGCTTGATTATCTGATTTAATACATATTGAACCTATGTGCGAATTTTAACTTTTAACCGCTTTTGTCATTATTATTATTTTTATCAAGAATTGCAACATCGTGGAAACACATCTCGAACCACGTCACATCAATGCACCCGTGGTTGTAGGCATATTTCGACTCTGTTGAGATTTGGATTTGGGTCACATAAATGTGCACCCGAGTTTAGGAAGTTAACATTATTAAATACGCGCCTAAAGCAACTAGCGTATCATTATTTTGGGTAGGGCCGTGAAATTTGCTAAACGGCCCGTCCCGGAATCTAAGCAATCCTAAAGCAAATATTTACTGAGGGCCCCGCAATTTTGTATTTTTATTCGGCGAGGCTCATCTCATTCCTATTATTGAAAGGGCAATCCTAGAAGTGGCTAAGGTTTTCTATTAAACTTGTCTCTAAACATGAAAAAAAAAGAACAAAGTCCTAATTAGTTCACATGCTTGAAAAGTCCGGGCCTAACTTTTGCAAATTTGATTTAGTTTCGAAATGTCGAGAGTAGAACGTACAGGAATCCTGGCATGATTCGAGCCCCCAGAAATTGCTAAACTCACCACATCACGCGAGCCTACCCTTGCTCGTTACCTTAACTAACAATCTTAGACTTACAACTATGTTTCTTTTTCCTTAAAGTGTTGCAATACCTTTTCGAGTAACAATTGAGGGTAGGAATAATGCTAAGATCTAGTTGACCAAGAACTCAACAATCATGCTATAATCCGAGATTAGTTAACAACCTACTAACTATTTCCGGAATCAAACCACAAGTGCTATTTTGCAAATTATCGGAAGTTATATCCAACATTCATTACATGTCAAGTTCTGATTGAATACGAGCTAAACTACGTAATTCCAACACGCGATCTAACGCATAGCAGTTTTCTGCAATCCTTTACAAACAACTAGAATGATGAAACTATATTTTTACAAATTACAGATTCAATAGTGCCTTAAGGAACTAAACAAAACAGTAACAACAAGTTTTAAACAAAACAGATTTGCTTTTGTGGTTTCCATTTCAACTTCAACTTTTCACATGAATTCATGCTTCCCATTTTTCGGCTTACAACAGCCAGGATAAAGTCGTGTACCTGGTAGAGGAATAGAAACAGAGTAGAAAAATAAGTCAGCTGCAGTTGCAATAGCACAATAGTAGATTCAGCAAACAATAGTAGCCAAAAACAGCCCAACAACAGATCAAGACCCAACAGTAGCTTCAGAAAATACCATGCAGCAAACCAAATACACCAGAAATCCCAGAATGTAACCCAAGTACCCAACAACAATATAAACCATCACAATATGACCAAAACTTGAGTTTGCAACAAAAGATAGACCCGCAGATTTCCAAAAAAATTCCCACAGCTCTTAATGCAACAGTAACAGAGGTGAATACTAATTTCAACAGTAAAAATAAAGCAGATTTTTCTTCTTAGATCTCAAAACCACTGAACTTTAGTGTAGGAACCTCTAGCCTACTCCCTATATTAAAGTTAAATTTCCAGTTTAATCCTCTCTTTTTTTCTCTCTGGTCTCTTAGGATTTAGCCAAAAAAAACCAGCCCTCTTTAACTCTAAAATCAGCCTACTTATAGGCCAGAAGTGGCAAGCCCCCAGGCTGCCTTGGGTCCCTTCAGCTTTTTTGCCCATACCCCTTAATCCCCCATGCCTAAATGCCTTTCCTTGATCCCTACTATATTGTCCCCCATGCTTGTCCTATTTGTTTTAATCAAGAGTCATGGGTGTATTATAATACTCACTTAATTCCCATGTTTTGTTGTTTTGTTCTCCATTGTTATTAAAATAAGCTTAATGAGTGACCCCTAGGCAGACCCCATCCTTAACATCCTGTTAATATGTTACTAAACTCCCAGAATTACCCCTTAACCCTTGCATATTACTGTACTACCCTAACCCTTAACAGTCAATATATAAGCCCCCCTGAATTTAGCTAATAATCACCAATTACTTAGCTAATCAGCTTAAACTCAACCCTGATTTTAGGTTGGCCTGTCAGATTTCTACAGCCATATCCAATACTCAGTCTAAGTTCAACTTAAAATCAGATTACAAAGGGGTGCTAATCAGGTGGCAGGAGTTGGTCATATTAGGAGCCAATCCTGACCAACTCAGAGCCAAACAATGCAAAAACAATAGCCCACATGCCAAGCTCAAAGCAGTGACGAATAATGAATAAGCTCCTATGGAAATCATGAGGTAACTGCCTGAATGAGTAGTCTAATTCACAGACAAAACTGAACATATTATAACATTTCATTATATGCTAGCATACAGATTTAGATGAGCTACTGTCCTGGAAAACATACATGGTTAACTAGCTACTATCACGTTTTCCTCTAATCTCAAACAAATTAATTGACGACACTTATTTAAATGACTATACAGACTATAATAGACAACAGGCAATCAACTAAAACACTAAAACAAACTAAACACTATCTTAGGGTTCACATAATTGACAGAAAAATCAGAAACAAACCAAACCAAACATGAAAGACAAATAGAATCTACAGGAGAAGAAAAGAAAAGGGAAAATTACCTCAGGGATTTGAAATTAAAACTGCCTCAGGCTCGGGCTTGGGATCGATCATTTTGGGGTCGAATGGACTTTAATCGAAGTGTTCTCAACTGAGAACACCTCGGTTAAAGTCTATTAGACCCCGACCTTTTGCTGATTTGGACAGACACCCATAAATCTGAGTTCTAGGGTTCTTGGTGGTCTGATTTGGGATTCGTTCAGTTCTGGTCAGATTCGAACGGAACCAAGGTCATTCAGGGGGTGAGGGAGGTCAGGAGGTGTTGTGGTGTGAGTTTGGGGTCGGTGGGTGTAGATCTGTTTGTTGCTCAAATCTTCGATTGAAGATTGGAGAAGTTGTAGGGTGATTCGAGGTAAACGGTTGGTAGATTCGTGTTCAGGGTGGTTGGGTGCATCAGGGGTGTTGTTTTGGTGGCCATCAGAGTCCGGGTGGCCGGGTTTATGGTGGGGGAAACCTAATGCGGCTAGGGTTTGAGGGGGGGGGGTTCTGGGGACGAAGGGTGAATAATGCGTGAATGGGGGGTCTGGTTTGGGGCGTGGGGTGACAGGTTGGGACTTATATATAGGGTGGATGGTGTAATCCTGGCCGCTGGATCAATCAAGATCGATGGCCAGGATTAGGGGAGCTTATCCATACGGTGTCGTTTGGTTAAGTGGGGGGCCGGTTTAAGAAGGGAGTGGGTCGGGTCACGAGGGAAGCCAGGGACCGTTGGATCCATTTAGGTGAATGGCTCAGATCAACTTGCCTAAAACGATATCGTTTCGACTTAGCAGGGGCTGCATTGGATCGTTTGATTGCAACAGATAAATGGCTCTGATTTGAGGCGCCAAAACGGCACTGTTTGTGCATCTGAAGGTCAGGTGATCGGACTGGATCAATGCAGCGGATTGGGCCTGGTTTTCATTTGAATTTTTGGCCCAAATCCGATATTTCCTTTCCCTATAATTAAACAAAAATTCCTAAAACCAAAAATTAAACCATACAACTATTAATTAACACTTAACAAAAATTATCATACGAATTAAGACCTTTAATAAAATCACCATGACAACAAATAGAATAAAAATGCATATTTTTGTGATTTTCGCTTTTATAACCAAATTACGGTTAATTAATTCCTAAATGTACCATTTATTCCTAAATGCCTGCAACAAGTATCTTTGTATTTTTAACTATAGCGAGGCGAGCATTACGGACAAAACCATTATCAAAATGTCACGCAAATTCTCAAAATTGTGCACAGATGAAATTTGTTTTATTTTTTGATTTCTTTTGGAGTAGTTTTTCCGTGAAGCAAAAATCACGTGCTCACAGCTGCCCCTCTTTGGCTGAAAACACAAAGAGTTTCCGTGCAAAGATACAGTGAGCGGATACGAGCGATTTTTGCTCGCTGGAATACTCCGTGTGAAGCATTTTCTGGAAAAAGATTTAACCGAACCTTTGCTTCAAAGGTTTCCTACATATCCCTGGCTAAAGGGGAATCAGATTAATGTAGTTCGAGAAATTTTGGTAGCTGGGACTACCATGGAAATGCGATTTTGTTGTTACTGCTGCTGTGAGCTATTACCACTGCTCACCGATCTCCCGGTTACACCGTGCTTAAAAGAAAAATAAAGAAGCTAGGCTAGACTACGGATCATGAGATCTCATCTGTCTTCAAACTTGTTCTTGTGGCCTTGCTTTCTTGTTGGATTATGCTTCTTCCGGTGCTTTTCTTTCCGTGAATTTTGGGGATGACACTGGACTTTTGCTTTTCTGAATATCAGTTTTCATCATTTTGTTCGGTCCTGCTGGGGATACGGCTTCCTTCACTAAGCTTTTCGGTGGTTCCTCTAGGAATACGGCTTTCTTCATCAGATTTGTTATGTTGGGCATAATTTAATGTCCACAGACCGCTTCTTTCAAGACGCGTCTTTTCTTCCTTTTGACTCATGCACTTGAATTTGTGTTGGAACCTCCTGTTGTAACCTTCTGCTTTCCGGTGCTCGGGATTTTCATTGTTTCCTGCTGGGGATTCCTGTTGTAACCTTCTGCCTTCCGGTGGGTTACTGATTTCAAAATCTGAAGTATAAGACTAAAAAGTGTTTCTCTCGTTATACAGGTGGGCACCTAAATGCAAAAATATGAAATGTATGCCCGCATTATACTGGTGGACGACCTAGGGCATGAAATGAAAATACAGAAATGTATTCCCGCATTATACTGGTGGGCGACCTAGAACATGAAATGAAAAGACAGAAATATATTCCCGCATTATACTGGTGAGCGACCTAGAACATGAAAATGAAACAGAAATGTATTCCCGCATTATATTGGTGGGTGACCTAGAACATGAAATGAAAAGACAGAAATGTATTCACGCATTATACTGGTGGGCGACCTAGAACATGAAATTAAAACAGAAATGCATACCCTCATTATACTGGTGGGCGACCTAGAACATGAAATGTAAAGACTGAAATGTATACCCTCATTATACTAGTGGGCGACCTAGGACAGGAAATGAAAACAGAAATGCATACCCTCATTATACTGGTGGGCGACCTAGAACATGAAATGTAAAGAATGAAATGTATACCCTCATTATACTGGTGGGCGACCTAGGACAGGAAATGAAAACAGAAATGCATACCATTATTATACTGGTGGGCGACCTAGAACATGAAATGTAAAGACTGAAATGTATACCCTTATTATACTGGTGGGCGACCTAGGACAGGAAATGAAAACAGAAATGCATACCCTCATTATACTGGTGGGCGACCTAGAACATGAAATGTAAAGACTAAAATGTATACCCTCATTATACTGGTGGGCAACCTAGGACAGGAAATGAAAAAAGAAATGCATACCCTCATTATACTGGTGGGCGACCTAGGACATGAAATGTAAAGACTGAAATGTATACCCTCATTATACTGGTGGGCGACCTAGGACAGGAAATGAAAACAGAAATGCATACCCTCATTATACTGGTGGGCGACCTAGAACATGAAATGTAAAGACTGAAATGTATACCCTCATTATACTGGTGGGCGACCTAAGACAGGAAATGAAAACAGAAATGCATACCCTCATTATACTGGTGGGCAACCTATAACATGAAATGTAAAGACTGAAATGTATACCCTCATTATACTGGTGGGCGACCTAGGACAGGAAATAAAAACAGAAATGTATACCCTCATTATACTGGTGGGCGACCTAGAACATGAAATGTAAAGACTGAAATGTATACCCTCATTATACTGGTGGGCGACCTAGGACAGGAAATGAAAACAGAAATGCATACCCTCATTATACTGGTGGGCGACCTAGAACATGAAATGTAAAGACTAAAATGTATACCCTTATTATACTGTTGGGCGACCTAGGACAGGAAATGAAAACAGAAAAAGGTATTTGGATTTGTTCCCTTTGGTGACCTTCTTTGTGGCGTGTCTTTCTGCCATCCTCGACCTTTATTTTCCTGTAGAAATCAAAGAAAATTTGGTTAGTTTTAACATGGTGAGTGATCGTGTCACTCCTGCTGCGCGAATGATCTTTCCTTTCCCTTTTCCTTGTTCTTTGCTCCCGCAACTGGTTGGGGATAAAGTTGTTTGTTGGGGATGACATGTCTGCTGGGGATGGTATTTTTGTTGGGGATGGTTTTCCATTTATCCCTTCCCCGCTCTGTGCTCCCAAAATTGGTTGGGGATAAAGTTGCTTGCTGGGGATGAGATGTCTGCTGGGGATGATATTTTTGCTGGGGATGGTTTTCCATTTACCCCATTCCCGCTCTTTTGTTTCACAACATGCTGTGAGAGTCTACTTCAACTTCAAAACTACTCCCTTAAACATTTATTTTCTCCCAGCCCTGCAGAGCATAACATGTTATCACCCGGGGATAACGTTATTGAGGATAGGACTGTTAGGATTATCTTGTTGCGGATTAATTCTCTCTTCCTACTTCCCACTTTCTGTGGTGTCTGACCACCTTGGACCTTGGTCCGTGATTTATCGCGGTTCTTGCTGGGGATCTTCTTGGAACTTGTTTCACAAGTCCTTCAAACGTCGTTTTCCGCTTTTCTTCATGTTCCCCTTAACTTTCTAGGCCAGTTTGTCATTTGGTTTTGCAACAGACGCCCTTTGTCCTATTGCCTTGGCTTTGGCCCGTGTCCTTCGCATTTTGCTTTGTACCGTTTTGGCCCTTGGTAGTATACTCTGAAAAGTCCTTCTCAAAACAAATTTCTAGAAAAGTCTTTTTAGACAAAGAAATGAAAAAGCTAGAAAAGAGAAAAATCTTTCTGAACAAATGTTGGGGGAGAAGAAAAGAAAAGAACTTATCTGGATGGTATGACTGGTCCCTACGATCATGTCGTGCATTACGGATTACCCGACCCAGGTATTTGTATCAATCAATCTTCCTGATGGCCTTATTTGCTGGGGATGAATAGGTGCCCACCTCTTCGCAAATGCGGATCCTTTTTGCCAATCTGTCTTGTCGCCTTATAGTGCCCTTCGAGGGGTTTTCATTAATAAGACTCTCTCTTTTCTCTCAGCTCCCGTCTCCTTACGGTGCCTGTGAAGGTTTTCACCGATAAGACTCTCTCGTTTTATCTCTCTCATCTTTCATCGCCTTATGGTGCCTGTGAAGGTTTTCACCGATAAGACTCTCTCATTTTATCTTTCAACGGGGGATTGGAGTGTTGCCGATATGACTCTCTCTTTCGGGGATTCTTTTCGGCCATCAATTCATTTCCAGTTTATGATCCCCTTCCTTGCTGGGGTTCAGCGTATTATTCTCGACTTTCATTTGCCTGACTTGGCACCTCTCGGATATTGATCGGGAGGTCTTTTTTGGACATCGATGTTGGTTTTGTGTGGGTTTAAAGAATGGCTATCAAAAAATTCAAAAATAACTTCGACGGGTAAGACACTACAACTCTTGGAATCAACCCTTTTTGAAACTTCCAAAACACAACTCCTGCCCCAGTTTTCTTGCTTGGGGATTTTTATATTTACGCTGTGTGGAGCTATGCATATTATGCATATTATGGTGCACTATGCACACTATGCACTATGACCGAGCCGGGAGGCGCCTACGTATCTTCTTTGAGGAATCATATCAAACGTAGTTCCCACGGTTCCTCTATTTTCTTATGACCTTTATCTTGTTTTCATTTTTCTTTTAATTTTTTTTTTTTCATATATCTTTCCCATTAGTGATTCCAAAAGAGGGGTATGAAAGAATAAATAAGGCTAAAAAAAGGGGGGAGCAAAGGTCAAAAGTGTTTGGATATAAGAAAGAATTGCCTCCGTCATTTCATTATCCAATAAGTACCAAATACAAACAAACGAACCAATAACTATCATAATCAAAGAAATTAGGTATAATATCTTTTGACTGCATCAGAATTGATAGCCATGTCGACGCATCTTCCTTCGATATCTGTTAGACATAAAGCGCCGTTGGACAACACCCTGGTCACGACATAAGGCCCTTGCCAATTTGGGGCGAATTTGCCTTTTGCATCGATCTGATGTGGGAGGATCCGTTTCAATACTTGTTGCCCTACTTCAAATTTTCTGGGGCGCACCTTCTTATTGTATGCTCTTGCCATTCTTTTCTGATACAACTGGCCATGACACACTGCTGCCAATCTTTTTTCATCTATTAAGTTCAACTGCTCCAGTCGAGCTTTGACCCATTCATCGTCGTCAATCCCGGCTTCAGCGACAATTCGGAGGGATGGAATTTTGACCTCTGCTGGTATTACTGCTTCAATTCCGTATACCAACAAATAAGGAGTTGCACCTATGGAAGTACGGACTGTAGTGCGATAACTCAACAAGGCAAAGGGTAATTTCTCATGCCATTGTCTAGATCCTTATACCATCTTCCTCAGTATCTTCTTGATGTTCTTATTGGCTGATTCGACTGCTCCATTCGCCTTGGGACGATATGGGGTGGAATTGCGGTGTATAATCTTAAACTGTTGGCATACCTCTCTCACCAAATTGCTGTTAAGATTTGCACCATTATTCGTGATGATCACTTTTGGGACCCTAAATCTACAGATGATATGGGAGTGAACAAAATCCACCACTTCCTTCTTGGTTACCGACTTGAAAGTTTTAGCTTCAACCCACTTGGTGAAGTAGTCGATGGTCACCAGAATGAACCTATGGCCGTTGGCTGCTGCCGGCTCGATAGGCCCAATGACATCCATTCCCCATGCGACAAATGGCTAGGGCGCTGACATCGTATGCAACTCTGCCGGCGGAGAATGGATCAGATCTCCGTGTATCTGACATTGATGGCACTTTCTCACGAAATTGATGCAATCATGCTCCATAGTGAGCCAATAGTACCCTGCTCGAAGAATCTTCTTTGCCAATACATATCCGCTCATATGTGGCCCACAGACTCCAGCATGCACCTCTGCCATAACTGTCGTGGCTTGACCGGCGTCTATACATCTTAGTAGTCCCAAGTCTGGGGTTCTTTTGTACAACACTCCTCCACTGAGGAAGAAACCATTTGACAAATGCCGGATGGCTCTTTTTTGGTCTCCGGTGGCCTGCTCCGGATATATCCCCATCTTGAGGTACTCCTTTATGTCATAAAACCATGGCTCGCCATCTACCTCCTCCTCTACCACATTGCAATAAGCATGCTGATCACAAACCTGAATGTGCAACGAGTCAACATACATTTTGTCGGAGTGATGTAACATTGATGCTAAAATGGCCAATGCATCAGCAACCTCATTATGAACTCTCAGGATATGTCTGAATTCCACTGATCGAAATCACTTGCTCAGATCGTGCAAACATTGTCGATATGGTATGAGTTTCAAATCCCGTGTTTCCCACTCACCCTGAATCTGATGCACCAGGAGGTCTGAATCTCCCAAGACCAAAACGTCCTGGACATCCATGTCTGCAGCTAGTCGCAGACCCAAAATGCACGCTTCATACTCTGCCATGTTGTTGGTACAATAGAAGCGTAGCTGAGCTATAACAGGATAGTGCCGTCCTGTTTCAGAAATGAGTACTGCTCCTATTCCAACCCCTTTTGCGTTTGCGGCTCCATCAAAGAAAAGCTTCCAGTTTGGTTCCTCGGGTAATTCCAGCTCATCTGTATGCATTACTTCCTCATCTGGGAAATACGTCCTCAAAGGCTCATATTCTTCATCAACGGGATTCTCAGCCAAGTGATCGGCCAGCGCTTGGGCTTTCATGGCCGTCCTCGTCACATAGACGATATCAAACTCTGTGAGCAAAATTTGCCATTTTGCTAACCTTCCTGTAGGCATAGATTTCTGGAAAATATACTTTAATGGATCCAAACGGGAAATGCGATAAATGGTATACGAGGACAAGTAGTGCTTCAACTTCTGAGCCACCCAAGTTAGGGCGCAACATGTCCTCTCGAGTTGAGTGTACTTGACCTCATATACTGTAAACTTCTTGCTAAGATAATAAATGGCCTGCTCCTTCCTTCCTGTAACGTCGTGTTGCCCCAACACGTAGTCAAACGAATTCTCCAGGACCGTCAGATAAAGAATTAATGGCCTCCCCGGCTCAGGTGGAACCGACACAGGTGGATTGGACAGATACCCTTTGATCTGGTCGAAAGCCTCTTGACACTCCGCCGTCCAGTCTACTGCAGCATATTTCTTCAACAGCCGAAATATGGGTTCACAAGTCGCCGCGAGTTGAGCGATGAACCTGCTGATATAATTTAGTCTTCCCAATAGACTCATTACCTCCGTTTTGTTCTTTGGCGGTGGCAAATCTTGGATGGATTTGATCTTGGATGGGTCCAACTCAATACCCCATCGACTGACGATGAATCCTAACAGCTTTCCTGATGGAACCCCGAAGGCGCATTTGGCTGGGTTGAGCTTAATATCGTACCTTCGAAGTCTTTGAAAGAATCTCCTTAGGTCTGCTACATGGTCTTCCTGATGCCAAGACTTTATGATCACATCATCTACGTACACTTCAATTTCTTTGTGTATCATGTCGTGAAAGACAGTAGTCATTGCTCGCATGTACATTGCCCCAGCATTCTTTAGTCCTAATGGCATTACCCGGTAGCAGTAAGTTCCCCATGGTGTAATGAAAGCTGTCTTTTCCGCATCTTCTTCGTCCATTATGATCTGATGATATCCTGCATAGCAGTCCACAAAGGATCTGATCTCGCGCCCGGCGCAATTATCGATCAGGATATGGATGTTGGGCAATGGAAAATTATCCTTAGGAATTGCTTTGTTGAGATTGTGGTAGTCGACACATACCCTGATTTTTCCATCCTTCTTCGACACTGATACCACATTGGCCAACCAATCGGGATATCGAGTGACCCGAATAACCTTCGCCTACAGCTGCTTAGTCACCTCTTCTTTGATCTTCACACTCATCTCTGTTTTAAACTTCCTCAGTTTTTGCTTGACCGGAGGGTATGCCGGGTCAGTGGGCAATTTGTGAACCACTAGATTGGTGCTTAACCCCGGCATATCGTCATATGACCATGCAAAGACATCTTTAAACTTAATGAGGGTTTTGATTAATTCCTCCCTAACGTTTGGCTCAATGTGGATGCTGATTTTGGTTTCTCTGACATTGTCTTCATCCCCTAGATTTACAACCTCGGTGTCTTTCAGATTAGGCTTGGGTTTCTCTTCAAATTGGCACAGTTCTCGGTTTATTTCTTCGAAGGCTTCATCCTCGTCATATTCAGACTCATCATCACAATCGATCTCTTGTATCATTAAATCGGAGTCAGATTGATTTATTAGACTAGGTCGAAGATCCGTTGTGCATGCCATGTCATTAGAACCAGTAAAAAGAGAACTGTTCAGAAAGAGGAAAGAACAAAACAAAATTAAAATGAGACAAGAAAAGAGAATTTTATTAAAAATGCGGGATAACAGGGTTCACACTTGTACAAAATAAAATGAGATTTGGGATTACACCCTGGAATAATCCGAAAAAACAAGAAAGAAAAATCAAAGCCTACTACCAGGGCTCCCCCCGGATAGGAAGAGGAGTAACCATCCAATTGTTGGTTTTGGCCTCAGGCCCCACAAATTGTATGTCTGCTCCGCTGGAACCCTCTCCAACTTCTACCATATTGACATCAGCAAACAGCCTTTCGAAGCTCTGATTCAAATCCCCGTCCATCCCAATCAATGGTCCGAGAATTTTCGGGAACCGGTGACCCCTTGGCGCTTGCTTTAATAAAGGATCTTGAAAGGCGCGGAATGGGTTTAGGAAGAAACCAAACTCTCTTCTTTATTTTTCGCGCTCGCTTTACATCTGCCGCAGTCGGTTTGAACCCCAATCCAAAGGTCTCCAAATTCTTGGGCTAGGAGACAGGTTGAACAATCCCCTGAAGCTCAGCCCCCAGGCCTTTTCCTGGCACAAACCCATTACCCAGAATCTCTGAAACCATCATGACCGTTGCGGAAGCTACCCTAGGGTGTGGAATGCTTTCACCCCCGGGAATCTTGTCTAATGACACTGCGTCGAAAATCTGGTAAACCCAGGGACCTTTGTCATCATTGGTCTCTATGAAGGGCACAATGGCGCCTCCCATGGTGCACACAGTGTCCTCCCCATGCAGCACGACATCTTGTCTATCCCACTCGAACTTGACCATTTGATGCAAGGTGGATGGCACTGCTTTAGCCGCGTGGATCCATGGTCGTCCCAACAGAAGGTTATAAGATACCGCGGCATCTAATACCTGGAACTCAATGGTAAACTGGACCGGACCGATGGTCAACTCAAGTATAATATCCCCCACGGTGGCTGTTCCACTTCCGTCAAATCCTCGGACGCAAATGCTATTCTTGTGGATTCTACCGTGGTCGATCTTTAACTGGTTCAGGGTGGATAATGGACAAATATTGGCACTTGAGCCGTTATCCACCAATGCCCGAGTAACTGCCGAATCTTCACATTTGACAGTCAAGTAGAGAGCTTTATTATGTTCCATGCCTTCCACTGGCAGATCATCATCAGAGAATGTTACCCTGTTCACCTTAAAAATTTTGTTGGCAATCGTTTCAAGATGGTTTACTGAAATTTCATTGGGCACATGAGCTTTATTCAGTATCTTCATCAGGGCCCAGCGATGTTCATCTGAATGGATCAGTAATGATAACAGCGAGATCTGGGCCAGTGTTTTTTTCAACTGTTCGACCACGGAGTAATCTTACACTTTCATCTTTTTCAAGAATTCCTCAGCTTCTTCTTCTGACACAGGTTTCTTTGTTACAGCTGGGTTGGATCTTCTCAACTCCACTGGAGCAAAACACCGTCCCGATCGAGTCAGTCCCTGCGCCTCACAACTATCCTCCTCCACTTGCTTTCCCTTGTACATTACCACTGCTTTTTCATACTTCCAAGGCACGGCCTTGCTATCAATCATCGGCAATTGGACTACCGGCTTTATGGTGACCAGTTCCCTGCAGAACCCTTTTAATACAACTACGGGTGTGGATGATGTCCCTGATACTACCAATTTGGCTGGCTCTGGTTTCTTTGTTTCGGTGGATGGATTTTTCCCTAATATCACCACTAGCTTGACACCTTCCCCCTTCAACTGTACCCCTGGTCTCCCACCAGTCAATTCTTCTTTCGGAGCGGCCTGGATCATCATCACTGTCTGTGAGGGCTTCCTCAACTCTCCTCCCTCACACACCAAATCGATCATGTGAGCTTCGTGGTGTGTTGGCAATGGGTTCTGGTTGATGTTGGGTGCCTCCGGTGCCTGGACCTCTATCTTGTTAGCATCAATAAGATCTTGTATTGCCTGCCTCAACCTCCAACATTTTTCGGTATCATGCCCCAGCATTCCCGAGTAGTACTCGCAGCTTATCGATCGGTCCAAATTTTGGGGTGGGGGGTTTGGCTCTCTAGGCTCGACAGGACTCACCAAACCTAGCCGCCTCAATTTGTGGAACACGGCGGTATAAGTCTCTCCCAACTCAGTAAAAGCTCTCTGTCTCTGTAGCCTGCCATTTCTAGCAGCTTGATTTCCTCGAAAGCCCGCCCCTAGAGGGTTCCTGTATGCCCTTGGTAGAGGATAGGTGTTTTGTGGTGGAGGGTAGGTGTTTTGTGGTGGTGCATATGTTTTTTGGGAAGCCGGCGCGCACCATTGCGGGCGAACTGGAGGCTGAGTGTATGTTTGGTCTTGGTGCACGGAGAAGTGTGGTTCTTGAGGGGGATAGTAGTGTTGTGGTGGGCTGTATGGGTAGTTTGGCCTGTGGGGTCTGGGTTGGTTGTAGTATGGTTTGCCGGACCTGGACCAACTGCCTGCCTCAACCGTGGCGATTTCTTCTTTCTTCTTCCTTCCCAGCGCACCTCTCGTTCCGCTCTGAATAGCCTGGGTCGTTGCCTTGAGTGCTGAGTAATTCAGGATTTTATCATACCTCAGCCCCTCCTCTATCATGACCCCTATCTTTACTACTTCATTGAAGGATTTCCCAACCGTCGTCACCAAGTGACCAAAGTAAGTTGGATCCAGTGTTTGCAGGAAGTAGTCCACCATTTCTCCCTCCCTCATGGGAGGATCAACCCTGGCTGCCTGTTCTCTCCAGCGGAAACCAAACTCACGAAAGCTTTCCCCAGGCTTCTTTCCGGTCCTCAACAATGTGAGAAGGTCAGGGACTATCTCGAGATTGTATTGAAAGTGACCCGCGAAAGCTTGCGCTAGATCATCCCAAGTGTACCATCTGCTGGGATCTTGCATGGTATACCACTCCAATGCGGATCCACTCAAACTTTGACCAAAATAAGCTATCAGTAGCTCATCTTTGCCGCCTGCGCCTCCCATTTTGCTGCAAAAACCCCATAAATGTGCCATAGGGTCACCATGCCCTTCATATAAGTCAAACTTAGGCATCTTGAAACCAGCCGGGAGTTGGACGTCCGGGAAAGGGCATAGATCCTTGTAGGCCATGCTGACCTGGTTGCCCAATCCATGCAGGCTCCTGAAGGATTGCTCCAGGATTTTGAACTTCCTCATTACTTCATCATGCTCTGGCATCTTAGCCGGCTTTTCAATCTCCGACGGGACCTCCAAGTGTAGATTATAGGCATGGGGTTCTGGTGCATTGAATGTGGGTTCAGGGGGATAATACCGCGCATCGTGAGCCTAAAACAATGGCTCACTAGTTGATCTTTGCAGGGTGGCTGGTGTGGGTCCCATAAAGGTGAGAACATTTGGTGGTGGGAAAGGTGGATGGTGTGGTGGAGCTTGGGAATCATGGGGGCTTCTCTCCTGATAATAGCGGTGATTTGGGAGGCTTGTTGAAGGGTCAGAGTGAGGGTATTCCGGCACATGCCCTGGTGGTTCAGGGCTCTTTTGTACTTTAGCCAAGGCTAACTGCATCGCATTCATCTCCAATCCCATTCTTTCTATCTTCTCCATCGCTTCTTTCAACAACTGGCTTACCGGCCTTTCTTCCTTGGTACTATTTTCTGAAGTAGTCATGCTTGTTGGTACTGGTCCTTTGGATCTGGTTTGATAAGGGTGTGTTGCCAGAACGCTTTAACAACTAACTGTCTGGTATTTGGGAAAACAATAAACTTGTTAGCGTTAGAGTTTTAACAGATTTGATAACAACACATTGGGGATGCAATGCTCCTAAGCAGTTAACCACTTCTAACATGTTTCTGCTTCCAACGCATGCGTCATCCCGGCTTGCTTTGTTTGTGCCCTTAGAATGTTTTGGGAAACCCCCATTTTTCTCTCCATTATTCTTTTCTTTTCTTCTTCTTTTTTCTTTTTAATGGCGGTCGAATCTTACGTGGATTGCCTACGTATCACGTCCCCACGTGAATCAGACCGGGCGTAGTTCTACCACAAAGTAAAGACACAAAATTCTTTTGGAATCATTCAATTCATCACCAAAATTTACTATTACAAATTACTTATTTCAAACAAAGAACAGCAATAGTACAGATTCCAAAATTCTTAACCTGACTCGATGAAAAGAAAAAACAACATATGGGAAGACAATGGACCCATACAGCTAAGAAACAAGACTCGAACTAGGGATACACTAGGGATTTCAACTTAGGTACTCACAAGGCATTGTTCGGCCTTTCCGCGAGCTTTGGTGCGAGACCTCTTTGTAAGCTTTTCAACTCATTCATGATCCGGTGAACATAGCTCATGATAGAGGTGAGTAGGATATCGCGAGGCATCTGCTCACATGCCAAGCATCTCCTGTAAATATAGTGCCCAATCTCGTCAATCCTATCTCGGATGTTGTCCCTTTCCCTGAATAATTGCTCGATTCGCCGGTTTTTCAGTCCCAGTGCTTGAGCATTGTCGGCGAGTCGATCCTGGAACCTTTCTATTTGTTTTTCCATTCTGGTCATCACATCATAACAGCGCATTCGGTCAGCTTGGGTATATCGTGCTTGTTTGAAGATCCGCTCCTGAAGAGTGGAGTTCGTTTCCCTTAATATCCCGATGCTCATTTCAGAATCCCTTATGACTTGTTGCAGATGCTTCCTCCGGGCCATTGTACCTTTTGCCCATCTGACTTTTATTCTTGCTATGCAAGCTTCAGACCTCTCTAAGTCCTCTTGGCTTTTGCTGACCTGACTCCTCAGCTCTGCTATCAACCTCTCATTGGATCGATTTTTCTGTCGGTCACCGGCATTCTTTTTTTCTTGGCGGATTCGGGCTCTCAGGGCCTTGTTTTCTTGAGTCAACTTGCTTTTCTCCCCTGTATCAGCATCAATTTGCAAGCTATTTTGATATTTAAGCCCCTTAATTTGCCGTTTTAGTTTGCCAATCTCGACCCGATATTCTTTCTCTTTGGCTAACCAACCCCATTGTGCATGCGACGATTCTGCAAAGTCTTGGACGTGAGCTCTCTTAGTTGGTCTCTGGTGCTCAAGCTCTCTTCTGTACCACATGAGGTATTTTGGCGACACTTCGCCCTTGGCCCGATCTTGTACACAAGTATCTATTTTCAGGGTTTGACATTCATTCCAGATTCTCCGAACGACTGCTTTAGGGAACTGCCCACTAGGCCCAATTTCGACCACCTGGCTACTGAGATCCTCTTCCTTCAGGACTATTTGACATCGCCGCAACTGCCTCAATACTCTGTATGGTACATAGGGCTGGATACTTTGGAGACCCATCAACAACAAATGAGACTCGACGGATGACATGTGTATGATTGCATCTATGGGTAGCCACCCAAATGCCCATTCTATCTGGTTTGCTGAGATGGAGCGCAACAGAGTGACCCATTCAGCGACCCCTTCTGGCAGGCTGAACCCGTCGACCTTGGTGGAAAACTCTTCTATACAAGTCTTTTGTGATGACCCATATTTCAGAAACTGAGGGCGATGACATAGATGCTCTATTATCCACATTTGCAGTGGTATACTGCATCCCTCAAAGAAACCTCCTCCGATTTTGCAAACAGTGAGTGCGCGGAAGATGTCTGCTATTATCATCGGTGCCAGAGTGCTGTTGTCTTGCTTGAGCAAAGTGCTGACGACCCCAGCGATTTGTATGTTAATTTTCCCATCCTTTCTAGGGAATACCAGAAAACCCAGAAAGGCTATCATAAAAGCAATACACCTATGTCTTTCCCATTTCGACCGGTTTTCCCCACTGCAGATCTTACTCTCGGGATTGTTGAACCCTCCAAGATGACCGTACCTGTCGTACAGAAATGCCAAACTACAAAACCCTTCTGATAACTCTGGGTTGTGTACAGTTCTGTGGATCTTCACGGTGTCTAGGAACCTGTGTATGGTCACGGTCCTCGGTGCAATAAGAAACTGCTCTCTCATAGGGATTTTAGGACATCCGATGTACCTTGCCAGCTCCTCTAGCGTCGGTGTGACTCAAAGTCTGAGAAATAAAATACATTGTGTGCTGAGTCCCAGAATGAAATTAAAGCCCTTATAATGTCCCCTCGCGGATCGATGTCCAGTAATCCAACCAAGTTTCCTAAGTATATCTTGACTGTATCTTGCCCTGATTCTTCCAAGTCGTTCCACCACATGCGTAAGCCCAAAGGGACTCTGTTTATAATGGCCCCAGATGAACTCTTACTCGTGCTCATTTTGCACATTTATTAAGGTGATTTAGACGAAAGCAAAAATCTTTATTTTGACTCCAAAACTATTTTTCCCGTTTTCCTTATTTTTTTTTAGAAAAGAAAGACTGACTTTCCCAATACGGCCTTTCAGCTCTTCAGGGATGAAGATTTTAAGGCAGTGGGGTTTTAACCGGCTAAAAGGTGAGAAAAATGGCCAAAGGCGGCCGTTTGTGCAAAGACAGCCTTCTGACGTCCCTTTCGGGAACATTCGGCTATTTCCGCAAAATGGCATCACCCGACTCTTTTATGAAAGAAGCAATATATATATATATATATATATATATATATATATTTTAATTTAGTATTATTATTTGCAAAAATAGGAAGTTGGACACGATAAGGGTTGCCTACGTATCTCACATCCGGTTAGAATCAAACCGACGTAGTTCGGGTAAGAAAAATTAGCTAAATCACGAATCCAATTTTCTTTCCTCAAAAATCAAAATTTTGGCGGCAATTTCACACTATTTGGTTTTTCTTAAATGAGCAGCTCTTAATTTTTCAAAATTCCCGTTTTCACCTACCGGGTTACTATTCCTAGATGGGCCCAACCCCTGTGTTGAGCCCCCTAAGTCAAATGCAACGTGATGCAAATAAGCGTTTTCCTACTAGGGATCCGGCATGAAGTCATGTTTTACTAAGTTTCAAACTGGGCTTTGTTCTAGACCTGGCTTACCCGAGCGGACAACTCGAGTCGAGGAGGGGGCTACGTACCGGGGACCCGCGGGGTCGTCCGGCTTTGTAACTTATCCGAGCCTCTTTCTACTTGGGCATGACACTAACAGAATATGGAGTCTCAAACCAGTGAGCCGCATCCCCGAAGGTAAGAAGAGAAGGGTTTCGTCACAGTTTATATATACAGTCAAATAATATCAAAGCGGTAACACACATCATTTTGCGCATGAAGCACATATCTCATAAAAATATCAGATAATAAACAAAGCCAAATAGAACAATTATTCTAAGCTCGAATTTCTAACCCTGAACCAGTGGTTCTGGGTTAAATGATCTCCAGCAGAGTCGCCAGAGCTGTCACACCTCCTTTTTCCGCCCCCGCGAGGGGTGAAGGAGTTTTTCCAATTAAAGGACAATCGAAATGGGATTTATTTATTTATTTCAGAGTCGCCACTTGGGAGATTTAGGGTGTCCCAAGTCACCAATATAATCCCGAATCGAGGAAAAGAATGACTCTGTATTACAGTCTACGAACCAGAAATCCGGATAAGGAATTCTGTTAACACGGGAGAAAGTGTTAGGCATTCCTGAGTTCCGCGGTTCTAGCGCGGTCGCTCAATTGTCATATTCGGCTTGATTATCTGATTTAATACATATTGAACCTATGTGCGAATTTTAACTTTTAACCGCTTTTGTCATTATTATTATTTTTATCAAGAATTGCAACATCGTGGAAACACATCTCGAACCACGTCACATCAATGCACCCGTGGTTGTAGACATATTTCGACTCTGTTGAGATTTGGATTTGGGTCACATAAATGTGCACCCGAGTTTAGGGAGTTAACATTATTAAATATGCGCCTAAAGCAACTAGCGTATCATTATTTTGGGTAGGGCCGTGAAATTTGCTAAACGGCCCGTCCCGGAATCTAAGCAATCCTAAAGCAAATATTTACTGTGGGCCCCGCAATTTTGTATTTTTATTCGGCGAGGCTCATCTCATTCCTATTATTAAAAGGGCAATCCTAGAAGTGGCTAAGGTTTTCTATTAAACTTGTCTCTAAACATGAAAAAAAAAGAACAAAGTCCTAATTAGTTCACATGCTTGAAAAGTCCGGGCCTAACTTTTGCAAATTTGATTTAGTTTCGAAATGTCGTTACAGAGTAGAACGTACAGGAATCCTGGCATGATTCGAGCCCCCAGAAATTGCTAAACTCACCACATCACGCGAGCCTACCCTTGCTTGTTACCTTAACTAACAATCTTAGACTTACAACTATGCTTCTTTTTCCTTAAAGTGTTGCAATACCTTTTCGAGTAACAATTGATGGTAAGATTAATGCTAAGATCTAGTTGACCAAGAACTCAACAATCATGCTATAATCCGAGATTAGTTAACAACCTACTAACTATTTCCGGGATCAAATCACAAGTGCTATTTTGCAAATTATCGGAAGTTATATCCAACATTCATTACATGTCAAGTTCTGATTGAATACGAGCTAAACTACGTAATTCCAACACGCGATCTAACGCATAGCAGTTTTCTGCAATCCTTTACAAATAACTAGAATGATAAAACTATATTTTAACAAATTACAGATTCAATAGTGCCTTAAGGAACTAAACAAAACAGTAACAACAGGTTTTAAACAAAACAGATTTGCTTTTCTGGTTTCCATTTCAACTTCAACTTTTCACATGAATTCATGCTTCACATTTTTCGGCTTACAACAGCCAGGATAAAGTCGTGTACCTTGTAGAGGAACAGAAACAGAGTAGAAAAAGAAGTCAGCTGCAGTTGTAATAGCACAATAGTAGATTCAGCAAACAGCAGTAGCTAAAACAGCCCAACAACAGATCAAGACCCAACAGTAGCTTCAGAAAATACCATGCAGCAAACCAAATGCACCAGAAATCCCAGAATGTTACCCAAGTACCCAACAGCAATACAAACCACCACAATATGACCAAAACTTGAGTTTGCAACAAAAGATAGACCCGCAGATTTCCAGAAAAATTCCCATAGCTCTTAATGCAATAGTAACAGAGGTGAATATTGATTTCAACAGTAAAAATAAAGCAGATTTTTCTTCTTAGATCTCAAAACCACTGAACTTTAGTGTAGGAACCTCTAGCCTACTCCCTCTATTAAAGTTAAATTTCTAGTTTAATCCTTTTTTTTCTCTCTGGTCTCTTAGGATTTAACCAAAAAAAACCAGCCCTCTTTAACTCTAAAATCAGCCTACTTATAGGCCAGAAGTGGCAAGCCCACAGGCTGCCTTGGGTCCCTTCAGCTTTTCTGCCCATACCCCTTAATCCCCCATGCCTAAATGCCTTTCCTTGATCCCTACTATATTGTCCCCCATGCTTGTCCTATTTGTTTTAATCAAGAGTCATGGGTGTATTATAATACTAACTTAATTCCCATGTTTTGTTGTTTTGTTCCCCATTGTCATTAAAATAAGCTTAATGAGTGACCCCTAGGCAGACCCCATCCTTAACATCCTGTTAATATGTTACTAAACTCCCAGAATTACCCCTTAACCCTTGCATATTACTGTACTACCCTAACCCTTAACAGTCAATACATAAGCCCCCCTGAATTTAGCTAATAATCACCAATTACTTAGCTAATCAGCTTAAACTCAACCCTGATTTTATGTTGGCCTGTCAGATTTCTACAACCATATCCAATACTCAGTCTAAGTTCAACTTAAAATCAGATTACAAAGGGGTGCTAATCAGGTGGCAGGAGTTGGTCATATTGGGAGCCAATCCTCACCAACTCAGATCCAAACAATGCAAAAACAACAGCCCACAGGCCAAGCTCAAAGCAGTGACAAATAATGAATAAGCTCCTATGGAAATCATGAGGTGACTGCCTGAATGAGTAGTCTAATTCACAGACAAAACTGAACATATTATAACATTTCATTATATGCTAGCATACAGATTTAGATGAGCTATTGTCCTTGCAAACATACATGGTTAACTAGCTACTGTCATGTTTTCCTCTAATCTCAAACAAATTAATTGACGACACTTATTTAAATGACTATATAGACTATAATATACAGTAGGCAATCAACTAAAACACTAAAACAAACTAAACACTATCTCAGGGTTCACAGAATTGACAGAAAAATCAGAAACAAACCAAACCAAACATGAAAGACAGATAAAATCTACAGGAGAACAAAAGAAAAGGGAAAATTACCTCAGGGATTTGAAATTAAAACTGCCTCAGGCTCGGGCTTAGGATCGATCATTTTGGGGTCGAATGGACTTTAATCGAAGTGTTATCAACTGAGAACACCTCGATTAAAGTCTATTAGACCCTGACCCTTTGTTGATTTGGACTGACACCCATAAATCTGAGTTCTAGGGTTCTTGGTGGTCTGATATGGGATTCATTCAGTTTTGGTCAGATTCGAACGGAACCAAGGTTATTCAGGGGGTGAGGGAGGTCAGGAGGTGTTGTGGTATGAGTTTGGGGTCGGTGGGTGTAGATCTGTTTGTTGCTCGAATCTTGGATTGAAGATTCGAGAAGTTGCAGGGTGAATCGAGGTAAACGGTTGGTGGATTCGTATTCAGGGTGGTTGGTTACATCAGGGGTATGGTTTTGGTGTCCATCGAAGTCCGGGTGGCCGGGTTTATGGTGGGGGAAACCTAAGGCGGCTAGGGTTTGAGAGGGGGGTTCTAGGGACGAAGGGTGAACAGTGCGTGAAGGGGGGTCTGGTTTGGGGCGTGGGGTGACAGGTTGGGGCTTATATATGGGGTGGATGGTGTAATCCTGGCCACTGGATCAATCAAGATCGATGGCCAGGATTAGGGGAGCTTATCCATACGGTGTCGTTTGGTTAAGTGGGGGGTCGGTTTAAGAAGGGAGTGGGTCAGGTCACGAGGGAAACCAGGGACCGTTGGATCTATGTAGGTGAACGGCTCAGATCAACTTGCCTAAAACGGTGTCGTTTCGACTTAGCAGGGGCTGCATTGGACCGTTTGATTGCAACAGATCAATGGCTCTGATTTGAGGCGCCAAAACGGCACCGTTTGGTGCATCTGAAGGGTCAGGTGATCGGACTGGATCAATGCAGCGGATTGGGCCTGGTTTTCATTTGAATTTTTGGCCCAAATCCGGTATTTCCTTTCCCTATAATTAAACAAAAATTCCTAAAACCAAAAATTAAACCATACAACTATTAATTAACACTTAACAACAATTATCATACGAATTAAGACCTTTAATAAAATCACCATGACAACAAATAGAATAAAAATGCATATTTTTGTGATTTCCGCTTTTATAACCAAATTACGGTTAATTAATTCCTAAATGTACCATTTATTCCTAAATGCCTGCAACAAGTATCATTGTATTTTTAACTATAGCGAGGCGAGCATTACGGACAAAACCATTATCAAAATGTCACGCAAATTATCAAAATTGTGCACAGATGAAATTTGTTTTATTTTTTGATTTTTTGGAGTAGTTTTTCCGTGAAGCAAAAATCACGTGCTCACAACAGTCTGCAAACTAGAAATTTGGATAAAGAATTCTGTTAATCCGAGAGAAGGTGTTAGGCATTCCCAAGTTCCGTGGTTCTAGCACGATCGCTCAATTGTCATATTCGGCTTATTTATCTGATTTTTATTCATATTGAACCTATGTGCAAATTTAAACTTTTTACCGCTTTTATTATTGTTATTTTTCAACGAGAATTGCAACGTCGTGAAAACACATCTCGAACCACGTCACATCAATGCACCGTGGTTAGAGACACATTTCGACTTTGTTGAGATTTGGATTTGGGTCACATAAATGTGTACCCGGGTTTAAGAAGGTAATGTTACTTAATGTACGCGCCTAAAGAGACTAACGCGTGGTTATTTTGGGAAAAGGCCATGAAGTTCGCTAAGTGGCCGATCCCGAGTTCTAAGTAATTAATACATATATGTGTGAGGGCCCCGCAATCTGTGTGTTTTGCTAGGCTCATCTCTTCTCATTTATTTTAAAAGGACAATCCTAAAGTGACTACATTTTCTATTAAGTTTGTCTCTAAAAGAAAATCTCCAAATTAATTACATGCTTAAAATAGGGACGTAACTTATTAGTTATTAGTCTAAGACAAATATAAATGGAAAATTGTAATCGAGCTTGTACAAAGGGAGATTATTTTGTATCTTATTCTATAAGTGAATATTACCAAAAAATTGAAATTATAAATAGAAATACAGAATTGACGAACAATAACATCAAAAACGAAACTAATTACTATTTACCCATTTTAGACCCACCTTACTAATTTCAGTTCAATTTATTTAATACAAGTGAAATTCAGGAATTCCAAAACACTTTCCTGTTTCAGCTTGCAGCTGGCCTCTAATCTCACAAATTATACTACGAAACAAAACTAAACTAATACGACTATTACATAATCATATTCCGAGATCCAAACAGTCCCAGTTTAGATTAATTTAACAGTCCAACAAGCTCATTTTCAACTACAGGAATCAGTTACCAAATACTAACATGTTTTAATAAAAAAAATCTCTCATACAACTCCGTTTCAGTCCACTTACTACGTACTAACAGGGATCTACCTATCATCAGCGACCGAAGAATTTAAATACACAAGTCATATTGAAACCAAAGTAGAATTTCAACTCTTCACGTATATTCAAACTTCATGTTTTCAGCTTACAAATGCCAAAGTTACAGCTGTGTACCTGGTATTGCCAATACAAGAAGAGGAAGGTCAGCAAAGTAGTATGTAACACAGCAACATCAACAATAACTAGCAACAACCAGCAAACAGGACACCCAATGACAGATTTGAAAACCAACACGATTCCATCACACTCAATGAAACAATATCAACGCAAACCAATGCAGACCAGGAATAACAACTCAAGAAACCACTTAAAAACCTCAATAAACGGTAACAAACTGATTCTGATTTTCAGTAGTAAAGAAGACCTCACTTTTTAGTATTTAGCTCTCAACCTATTGAACTCTTTTGGGTAAAAACTCAGCTTGTATTTCACTCTTAAACTTTGAATTTTTGATGTCCAAAATCCGTCCCCCCCTTTTTTTTAGATTCCTTTTCGAATTTTTTTTTCAAAATGAATTCTCCCTCTGTATATCCAGTGTATATCGGGTGTATACTACTCTCTCTTTAGATTTCCAGAATGTTTTTTCTGTTCCGAAAAATCCCCAATTCTCTCTTAATGTTCAGAAAATCCCCTCCCCCCCCCTTTAACTTGTGTCAACCTCTTCTTATTTATAGCCAAACTTGAAGCACTTAAATTAATCCCACCATCTTCTCCCCATCCCCCTTTTGAATCCCACTACTTAATGTTTTGTCCCCCACTATATTAAACAAATATATTAGTTCCCACCACCACATGTCTTGTCCCCCACTATATTAAAAATGCATTATTGCCCACTACCATATGTCTTGTCCACTATTACGTTTTTTTTTTAATATTATTAGTACCTAGTGGACGGAGCATTCAAATTAATCATTTTTAAGACTCATTACCCATATTACCCCTGAAACCACTGAAATTACCATTCTACCCACATCCCTTTCAATCTGTACCAAAACCATATCAGCTATAACCGATTCACCTAATCAATTAATCAAACTACAACAGCTATCACCAAATCAAGCCTGACAATTGACAAATTAAACACATGAAACTAACTCCCAATTCAGTTTATCATGGTCAGATTCATATCAACAAACTTAATAGGATAAACAAGTAGATTCAAATCACTAAACTCAATCCTCAGTAGAACTCAAACTAAGTCAAACAACATCATAACAAAGATGAATGGTTCAAACTAAATAAAAAACTAAGGACCAACACATAAACATACGACATTAAATCACTTGATAAAAACTAACGAACTTCAAACAAAAATGAACATGAATTATCTCTAATACAAACAAAGATCTGGGTTCGAATTCAAACCAACCCATCGGAACACAAACACAATTAGAGAAAGAAGAAAAGGGGCGGAAGATGAATTCGCTGAACGAAAACTAAAAGAAAATATAACTGAAACCTACTGGTTTAAAACCCGGGTTTGAATGGCAACCTCGACACGCCTGAACAAACATCACTGTTTTCAACCCATTTTTGTTTTTGATGCAGTGACGATCGAGTTCACTGGTTTGTGGTCGTTCGCGGATGAAGCTGGACGTTGGGTGGTCGAAGAACTGATGGAGTCGACGGTGGACGTTCATGGCTAGACGTAGCAGAAGCGATGGTGATCGCTCATGTGGAGTGGTTGTTGCTGGTTTTTCCAGCGACCGGAGGAAATGACGAAGGAGATGAAGTTGGTTGTTTGGATGAGCTGCTGGTCGACGACGAGCTGCTGGTGGCGGCGGTGGCAGTTGAAGACGAAGCAGCGGCCATGGTGGTCGTGGGGCTGCTCCAGGTTGTCGTGACGATGTTGAAGACGAAGAAGAAGAAACAACAACCATGGTTGCTGGAGATGGAGCTCGTTTTGGACTGGAGGTCGACGTGGTCGTTCATGGTAGTTCGTCCATGGCTGGAGTTGAAGACGAAGCAGAAGAAGCAACAGCCCTGGCGACTGGATGGAGCTCGACGGACTGTGGTCGTTCATGGCCGGAGGTCGACGGACTGGTTGAGCTGGTCGACGGGACGTGAGGGCTGCTGGTTTGGCGATGAAGAAGACGAAGCAGAAAAAAAAAGGGGGGGGAGGGGGCGGGTGTTTTTGAGGGTTTCTTTTGTTAGGGATGGGAAGTGAAAAATGAAATGGAAGAAAGGGGGGTCATTTGGGTTATGGGGCGGACCGGGTCGGTGGGTTTTTTGGGTTGGATAAGGGGTTATTTGGTTTGGGCCTGTGGTTTAAAATTGAAGAAAAGGCCCAATCCGATTTTCTTCTTCTTTTATTTCCATTTTGATTCTTTTTCTTTTTTTCTTAAAATTCTAACAATTCTAAATTAACCTATAGAACTAAAATAATTGATAAAAAGTACTAATTAACTCTTAATAACAATTAAGACACAATTACATAACAATTAACGAGAAAATCACACAATTTGGACATTAAATGGCAAAAATGCGACGTACATTATTTTTGTGATTTTTTATTTTTTGTAAAACAAACTTAATTTCTCCTAATCGCAGAACTAAATCCTAAATACGAATGCGACATATTTTTGTATTTTTATTAATTTAACGAATAAATATGCACAGACAAATACCAATAATTATTCAAAAATGCCATGAAAATTCTCAAAATTGCACACAAAGGAAAATTATTTTATTTTGAATTTTTGGGAGTAATTCTCACATAGGGCAAAAATCACGTGCTCACATGTATTAGAGATATATATAGTGCCTTATATATATGTGTATGTGTATGTGTGTGTGTGTGTGTATATATATATATATATATATATATATATATATATATATATATATATATATATATATATATATATATATATATATAGTTTATATGTATTAGATATATAATATATATACTATATCAAATTTAAACACAAAATAAATTGTAAAGAAATACTCAAGGGAATGTCTTATATATTTTACTATTACGACATTAACAAAGAATGACAATATATTTCTTAGTCTTCCTCCCCCCCAATGGAATGAGCACAACAAGGTACTAATACCACCATTAAAAGGAAAACAAATTAAGGAAGATGTGCCAAAATACAAGTTACATGTTAGTCTATGTATTATCTCTAACAAATCTCATAAATCCTTCAAGGTCCGGAGGAATTTCCGATGGTGGTGGTGGAAAAGAAGCTTGTTCATCACCGCTTCCAGGCGAAGCAGCATCCTGAGCAAGTTCCGCTAGCATTTCTTCATAAGCTTCATCTATCTCCGGTTGTGATTCTACAAGTCCAAAATTTCTTATTTCCGAACGGATCCAATCTCTGAAGAATACTAATTTTTTCCAAGCTCTCCCTCATAGACGCTCTGTGATCATCGATTTGAAGTCTCGCTTGACTGAATGCGCTCTCCGATGCCATTGTTGAAGCTTGAACACTTAAAATATCTCGAGCCATCCTTGAAAGAATCGGGTAGTGTTTTTGTTTGTCCTTCCACCATTCCAAAACATCAAAGGAGCCGTCGAGATTATCTGATTCAAGTCCCTGCGATAAATAAACTTGAAGCTCATTTAATTGTGAACTATCACCAAATTATCACCTTGAGAACCCCTGAACACTGTCCAAGAACTAAGGGCTTTTAGGCCCGCAGTTCTTTTGGATGCTTGCGAACTAGACGAAGTAGGAGTTGGAACATTTGGTCTAGCTTGATCTAAGGCAAGTTGATAAGCATTATAAATTGTTTGAGCATTTATTTTAATTGAGGCTTTTGCATCTCCAAGTGTAGCAAATTCCTCAGCTGAAAGTGATAAAGCGTTATAAATTTTTGAATACCAAAAGTGAGGACCTCCTAATTTCATTGTAGGATTTAACAATGCAGCAACACCAAAAATAGGGGGATACGGAAAAAATATTTTTTAAACTTAGCTTCCATAGAATTAATAGCTTCTTGATAAATTACTCCACCCTCTGAAAATTGAGTAAATATATCTATAAGTACTGCAATATAAACTAAACAGTTAGAAATAGTAGGATCATATTGGCCAGATAATTCATTTGTAGCAATATGAAAATGTTCTAAAAAGTCTACAAGCATTTTAACATTACTCCAATCTTGATTTGTAAGGTGCTCATCATCATCATCATCATCATCATCATCATCACCATCACCTACACGAGCATTATACATTGCACTTATTGGGTTCCAATATTCATATGCAACAACTAATCTTTCATACATGTAATTCCATCTAGTTGGACAAGCTTTAGGAACCTTTCTTTCTCTAAGGCCAAATTCATCACATTTTTTAAAATAGTCTCTAAGTCTACTTCTACGGTTTGAATAAAAAAGCCAATTAAGAGTCATTTTAACCTTTTCAATTTCTACATTTAAAACTTTCATACCAGCACCGATGATTAAATGGTAAATATGACAAATACATCTAATATGAAAAATATTACTAAATGCAGGATTTAGTGTAGTTGTAAGCAAGCCTATAACATTAGTGTTCCTAGAAGCATTATCCATTGAAACATACATAATTTTATCTCTAATGCAAAAATATCTACAAATATCTGCAACTGTGTTAGCAATAAACTTACCTGTGTGGCGTGAATTAATTATTCTATAAGCAATAATGCGCTTTTGCATTATCCACTCCTCATCTATCCAATGACTTGTAACAGTTAGATAATCACAGTCATTACCACTTCTACCAATATCAGTAGTAATAGCAATGCGACAATCTATATGAGTAAATAAATAGCGCAAATATTGTTCATATTCATGTTTATATTTATAAATATCGCTCTTTACGGTTGCGCGAGGCCATCCTTTATAAGTAGGATTAAAAACTCTTCTAATATAATGCACAAAATGAGGGTTAGAAGGAAAACTATAGGGTAAGCACATAACATTAACCATTTTTGCCAATTCTTCACGATCTTTATTTGGATCATAATATAAAATGCCATCGGTAACAGTGTTAATTCCCGGTTGAACTAGATTTGAACCTGTACTAGGGTTAACCGTAGTATCTACACTTGTCCCCTCTTGCGCAACTTTCATTTGTAAAAATCTAGCTTTATCTCTAGGGTGTGTCTTTATGTGTCTAGTCAAACCACCCGTACCGCTACGGTCTCCAGTAAATTTATGAACTAGTTGAGACCCACAAGTATTACACTTGGCCTTATTTTGTTCTCTTAGTTGAGTAAAAAAGTGTCAAACAACAGATGTTTCAGGCCGTTTAGCAGGTTGTCTATTAAAAGTAGGGGTTACTACAAGAGGGTCAGGCGGGGCATCATTTGAGTTATTAATAGGACTAGTAGGTGTATCATCTAAATCCGGTTGCGTTTCATCTAAATCATCATTTTTCTCATCATTTTCAAAGATAGTTTCATTAGGATAAAGAGCATTCATAACTTTTTCATTTAATTGTTGACCTGGTGCAACATCATGGCAAGATTGACTATCGGAAAATTGAAAACAAGGGTTATCACTATCAAGAATAATAGGTGGAGGAGGACGGGTAATAGGTCTGGGTCGGGGAGCTGGGGGAAGAGTAGTAGTTTGGCTACTAGATTCACCAATTTTAAATTTTCCCTTACCCTTACCACCAAAAAAAATTTCAAAGAAAATGCCATATTAATTATAGCTATACTAAATAAAACTAACAAAACTATAATATTAAAACTTAAGAGTTGGAACGAGTTTACCGAATTAACGAACAACTTCTTGAAAATTGAATATCGTTGAAGACTTCAATTCACCAACTTCACAATTTTTCACGAAATTGCAATAATAAAATAAGCAATTATAGAAGAAAATTAGCGAGAGATTGATGAATTTGTGAGTAAAATTGAAAGAATAGAGGGGGTATTTATAGTTGAGAATTGGAAAAATGTGTAATTATACAAAGTTTGGGGGCCAAATGGCTATTTTTTAAAGTGGCAAACGGTTGAATTTTGATGGCCAACGGATAGATTTTAAAAATCTAACCGTTAGTCATTTTTTTTTAAAAAAAATTAAAAAATAGTCGTTGGGGTCCGTTTGGCCCGTTGAACCTGGTTGAACCGGCCCAGGCCCGCCTGCCGGTCCCGAACTCAAGGGCTATTTGGGTTGGACCGGCCCGCTACAGGCTTATGCACCACTAGAGACCGGGCCCACTTGAACCGGCCCGTTTGGCCCGCGGTCCTAGGTCGGTCCTGGGCCGGTCCCGGACCGGGCCCAAACCACAATACAACCTTATCTTAGAGTTAAGGTCTTGGAATTTATCCCTGGTGCCATGATAATATGATTTCTATGAGGGCTCAACTAAATTTCCAGCTCAGTCATAGTTTGGTTGATAAGAGATTGAAGACTTGGAACTCGAGACTTGATAATATACTCCAAATGTTTCCACATAATTTTCTCAAGATGTTCTGTATTCGCCCTGTGAGCGAGATACTGTAAGATTGGGCAAAAATGCTCTGGAACCAATTGTTGTTCGATATTTACAGCTTCTTTCATTAGGCTAGTAGCAGTCAGCTGCGCTTGAACCGCAGGCACTGAGCCTTCGACTAGCACTTTCACATCGTTCTCTTACTCGGACTTTCCATCCTTGAAGGCAGACTCCATTGATGTTATAGGGAGTAAGGTAGTTACGTTTGAAAGAGAACTCATGTTGAATACTTGGTCGTTGGTATTGCCAACATCCATGCTATGCTTACAATCGATCTCCTTTTCAAACATTTCATCGAACACCTTGCACACTTCCGTTTTGCCTCTGTAGTCAGATTGTTCTGACTCGCCAAAGCCTAATAAAATAGCCTCAAAACGACTCTGGTACTCAGACACAGTAGTTGTTTGCCGGAGCTTCAAAGTTATTAGTGAATCTCCGCCCTTTCCTTCGGTTCATGAGAATATTCTGTATTCTCAACCAAAGAACAAAAAAGGGTTCAGAAGTTTGAGTTCTTAATGAAGGGCATACCAACACTTCTTTAACTACCGGTTTTCCTGCCATAAGCCAAGGACTGAGTTCTCTCAAAGTAAATAAATAACGAGAGGTGGCATCTTTGCTTTTCGATATGTATGCTTACTCCTTTTCCTAGTTGCTAGGACGTAAACCTTAGAGGATCACTCTGTTGTTACCACCAAAAGTAAAAAAGAGACCTCGGTGAACCTGGCCTATTGAAACCCTTTCAGCCGATTCGCGACAACACATTACTTTAGATCAGATTTGTGCCAATTCCTCCATTCACAGAATGCCCTTATCAATCAAACTTTCTCTCTCTTACCAGAACTACCCTCTGCAACTCCATCTTCAGCAGCTGCTCAATCTTTCATTTCGACAATAAAACTTGGATGTCACGGGACTTTCTCACAACTTCGTTCCTTGAATTTTTTCCATCTTTAGTAGTTCCATATTAATCGGTTTCATTCCGATTGATCAGTCGAGATGGTTAGCTTGGGCAAACTGAAAGAATTTTCTATTGAATGGAAGATGATTTTACATCAACAAGTAAAGGAAAAAAGAAATTATTTAGTACTTACTTTTGATACTAATTCAAATTGCCTTGCTGTGTCAGAAGAAGGATAGCTATACTGATTCGGTATACTCTCAAGACGCCCTCGGTACAATATTGACGATCTCACAAAGATGCAATTTCAGTGAATTGTCATTTACTGATCTCATCTTTTACGGAATCGATCCTCTTTGACTGTACAAGAATATGTGGAGCTCAGCATGTCTGGAAGCACAGGAGAACGTTCGTTTGCTGATATTATTACCAGTATTCGATACTGGGTCATTCATAGCATTACTATACCTTCCCTATTCATTGCGGGTTGGTTATTTGTCAGCACCGGTTTAGCTTACGATGTGTTTGGAAGCCCTCGGCCAAACGAGTATTTTACAGAGAGCCGACAAGGAATTCCATTAATAACTGGCCGTTTTGATCCTTTGGAACAACTCGATGAATTTAGTAGATCGTTTTAGGAGGCCCTAATGACTATAGATCGAACCTATCCAATTTTTACAGTACGATGGTTGGCTGTTCACGGCCTAGCTGTACCTACCGTCTTTTTTTTTGGATCAATATCAGCAGTTCATCCAACGATAAACTTAATCCGAATTATAGAGCTACGACACAATCAAACCCGAACGAACAAAATGTTGAATTGAATCGTACCAGTCTCTACTGGGGGTTATTACTCATTTTTGTACTTGCTTTTTTATTTTCCAATAATTTCTTCAATTAACAAAACGAAAGAGAATAAATAAGATTCTCTTAGCTCATTCGGAAGGATCTCATAATTTCATTATCCATGACTGTTTATGTCTCTAGCATGACCACTTGATGAAATCTGGAGGGAAGTGGGGTAAATGGCCGATACTACTGGAAGGATTCCTCTTTGGATAATAGGTACTGTAACTGGTATTCTTGTAATCGGTTTAATAGGTATTTTCTTTTATGGTTCATATTCCGGATTGGGTTCATCCCTGTAGTAATCGAATGAATTGAGTTGTCAACATGAAAGCGTAAGAACTCAACGGGATTCCCAGCATCTCGTAGAAAAAGAGTATGTAATGTAGATTTTTCAGAAGGGTCTAAATAAGACAAAGGAGTTTTCATAATTTCATTTTTTTGATCATAAATAATCTACCGAAGAAATGACGGGAAGCTAGATAGGGATCCCACTAGCTATATAGGTCTCCACTATTGGTTCTTTCCACTCATTTAATTTCGTGGAGTACCTAATTTCATCTCCCTTTAACTAAAAATTGAATGAATTAAATATCTGATGAGTTCAATTTCGACGAGTAAAATGAGAAGAAATTAAACCAGTTGGGGATCACAAAGTCTTTAATTAACCGATCTAGTCTAGCTACTTGCTCTCCAATTTCATTCTTTCGTACAATTTAATCTTCAAAAAAAAGTATCTTGCTTCTTTCTTTCTACCTAGCAACAGAGGAAGCCCGGAGGATCACAACGATCCTTTGGCTGTCTTGGTCCAAAATTTCTGTTCAACCTAGCTAAGGAATTTTATTTTTATTTTTAACCTTGCTTTCTTTATTGTGGGGGTAATTATAATTTTTTTTGTGATATTGCACTAGTGTGCAGTGAAGGAGAGTCTTGACGTAACTGATAAAGTTAATGCCATGTGGTGAGGAGTTCATGGGTTTAAGCCGTAGATTCAATCTCTTACAAAAATGGTCTATTGTGATTTGACCATTCTCGAACCCTACGCATAGGAGGAGTTTAGTGCCCCGGAGTGCCTTTTGCTGCGCACAACGAGTTCAATAGCAAGATGGCTTTATCTTCTTCCTCGATTTTCACTCCGAGGTTGGCAAGCTGTGTGATTAGTCCGTTAAACACATTTAAATGTGACAAAAAATTCGTACCTTCACTCATGTGTAGGGCGTATAACTGCTTCTTCAGGTACAATTTATTTGTCAGCGTTTTGGACATGTATAGGCTTTCCAACCTTGTCCAAATTCCTCGTGCAGTGTCTTCATCAATGATGTTATTTACCACATCATCTGATAAGTGCAACCTAATTGCACTAGCAGCTCTTTCATCCAAGTCAGCCCAATCCTCAGCTTTCATGGTATCAGGCTTTTTGGAATCAACATCTAGAACCTTGTGTAATCCTTGTTGGATGAGCAGATCTCTCATCCTTCTTTGCCATGTTGAGAAACCGTTATCTCCATTGAATTTTGCTACCTCGTACTTTACTCCGGACATTTTTATTTTTCACCAAGTATAGTACTACCGACAGTGAATAGTATTTCAGTGAACGAGCAGAACCTGTGCTCTGATACCAGTTGTTGGGAATAAACCCCTTACCAAAATAATATTCACGGTAATAAAGCGGAATAATAATGTAGCACCGAGATACGGTAATTAACAAGAATAAAAGAGTAACAATGACACCAAAATTTTTACGTGGAAAACCCTTCTGAATAAGGGAAAAAACCACGACCCCGAGAGGAGCAACTGATATCACTATAGTAAGGAATTTTACAACTTTGTAGGTCGGAGGTAAATACTCCAAAGACCACTACAACACTCAAAAGAAATAACCCTCTTTTGATATTCCCACCTCACTACAATATCGCTCTCTCTCTATTTTCCTCACAGACTATTTTCTTATACCTTGTCTGTGAAACCTTACTCTTTCTTTCTCTCTTTGTTGGTGTGTAGAAATGAGAGTTGAAGCTCTCCTTTTATAGCCAAAGCTTCACCCTCTAAAGCCTACAATATTTGACAATTTACACACACTTTTCACAATTCAACAAAGTTGGCTACCAAACCAAAGAAATTCAACAAGGTTGGCTACCAACCAAACCAAGTCAACAAGGTTGGCTACCAAACCAAAGAAAACTCTTATTAGGCACATGCCTAATACTTCTTCAATGAGATGGACATCATCAATCTCCCCCTCCAGTCTCATTCATCTAGAGGAGGTAGCACTGTCTTCTAGTTTGAGTGCATGCCGACAAGTTCTTTGCATAGCTCGAACTTGTTCCTTGGTACCACCTTGGTCAGCATATCTGCGGGATTCTCACTTGTAGAAATCTTCAAGACTTTTAGAGATTCATCATCTACCATTTCTCGAATCCAATGATATCTCACATCAATGTGTTTGGTCCTTGCATGGTACATAGAGTTCTTGCTAAGGTCTATTGCACTTTGACTGTCACAATAGACGACATACTCCTTCTGATGCAATCCAAGCTCTTGAAGGAATCGCTTGAGCCATATCATCTCCTTGCCAGTTTCTGTAGCGGCAATGTACTCTGCTTCAGTTGTTGAAAGTGCAACGCACTTCTGCAACTTAGACTGCCATGATATAGCTCCCCCTGAAAATGTAAATAAATATCCAGTAGTAGATTTTCTGTTGTCAATGTCACCTGCCATATCAGCATCTGTATAGCCCTTCAAGATTGGATCAGATCCTCCAAAGCACAAACAATCTCCCGTGGTACCTCTCAGGTACCTGAGTATCCACTTGACTGCTTCCCAATGTTCCTTTCCAGGATTTTCAAGAAACCTGCTGACAACACCAACTGCGTGAGCAATATCAGGTCTAGTACATACCATTGCATACATCAAGCTTCCGACTGCTGAAGCATAAGGAACTTTAGCCATGTTCCCTTTCTCCTCCACTGTTGTAGGACACATCTTCTTACTCAACTTTAGATGACCAGCAAGAGGTGTGCTGACTGGCTTAGCATTCTTCATGTTGAAGCGTTCTAGTACACGTTCAATGTACTTCTCCTGAGATAGCCACAACTTTCTACTTGTTCTCTCTCGAACTATCTTCATCCCTAGAATTTGTTGTGCTGGGCCCAAGTCCTTCATATCAAATGACTTGGACAGATCTCCTTTCAACTTTGCTATCAACCCCTTGTCTTTTCCTACAATTAACATGTCATCCACATACAACAACAATATAATAAAGTTATTCTCAGAAAATCTTTTGAAGTATACACATGGATCAGAATAGGTCTTTAGGTATGTTTGACTTTTCATGAATGAATCAAACTTCATGTACCACTGCCTTGGTGCCTGCTTCAATCCATAAAGACTCTTATTCAATTTGCACACCATGTGTTTCTTTCCAGCTACTTCAAATCCTTCTGGTTGCTCCATATAAATCTCCTCTTCCAAATCTCCATGAAGAAATGCAGTTTTCACATCCAACTGCTCCACTTCAAGATCTAGGCTAGCTGCTAAGCTCAAAATTGTTCGAATAGAAGTCATTTTAACAACGGGGGAGAAAATTTCGTCAAAATCAATACCTTTCTTCTGTTCGAAGCCTTTAACCACCAATCGAGCTTTGTATCTGACCAGCTTGCCATCTCCATCTTTCTTGAGTTTAAAGACCCATTTGCATTTGAGTGGTCTTTTACCCTTTGGAAGTTCAACCAGCTTGTATGTGCCATTTTTCTGGAGAGATTCCATCTCTTCTTGCATAGCTTTCATCCACTGGTTCTTTTCTGGATGGGACAACACCTCCTTAAGACTTTCTGGCTCCCCCTCATCACTGATGAGGACATACTCTGTGGAAGGGTACCTGCGTGACTCTACCCTTGGCCTCTCTGATCTCCTCAGAGGTTGAGGTTGTTCTTCTCCCTGAGTGGGGTGCTCCACTTCCTCGACACCTTCATCAAGTTGCTCCCCCTGCTCAATAACCTCACCAGGTTGCTCCCCCTGCTCGGCAACCTCGTCGGTCGTACTTTCTGCACTTGTGGGATTGTTAGAAGTAGAAGGAATAGTAACAAAGTTAGGAATTATACCATTCTTCGCCTTTTCTGACATATCAGCAGCAGTTCCAACTTCACTTTCTCGGAAGACTACATCTCTACTTCTGATGACCTTCTTCTTTACAGGATCCCACAGTCTGTACCCGAACTCTTCATCTCCATATCCGATAAATATGCAGGGAATAGATTTATCATCCAGCTTTGTTCTCTGCTCTTTTGGTACATGTGCAAAAGCTCTGCAACCGAACACCTTCAGATGCGAGTAGGACACCTCCTTGTTGGTCCAGACTCTCTCTGGGATTTCAAACGCCAACGGAACTGATGGACTCCTATTGATCAGGTAACAGGCTGTCTGAACTGCTTCACCCCAGAATGACTTAGGCAGTTTAGCCATTCTGAGCATGCTTCTCACCTTCTCCACAATGGTGCGGTTCATCCTCTCGGCTACGCCATTGTGCTGTGGGGTTCCAGGAACTGTCTTTTCATGTCTGATCCCATGACTTGAACAATACTCTTCAAATTCCCTTGAAGTGTACTCACCTCCATTGTCACTTCGGAGACGCTTTAGCTTTCGACCCGTCTCCCTTTCTACTAGAGCATGAAACTTCTGGAAAACTTGAAACACCTGATCTTTGGTTTTCAAAATATAAACCCATAATTTTCGTGAAGCATCATCAATAAAAGTAACAAAATATTTGTTACCGCCCATTGATTCAATTTCCATTGGGCCGCAAACATCAGAATATACTAAATCAAGTATATTCAATTTTCTTTCAGACGATGTCTGAAATGAGACTCTATGCTGCTTACCAAATAAACAGTAGTCACAAGGTTTTACCGTTGTACCTTTGGCATAAGAAATGAGTGATTTCTTGGCAAGAATCTGCAATCCCTTCTCGCTCATATGACCCATTCTTTTGTGCCACAAATCTACAGAAATCTCATCTTGTGTCGCGTTCAATTCACCTTGGCATATTTCTGCATTTGTCCTGTACAACGTGCCACGAGCAACTCCCTTTGCAATCACCAATGATCCCTTAGTGAGTCTCCACTTTTGATTTGCAAAATAGCTCTCGTATCCATCTCGGTCTAAAGCAATTCCCGAGATCAAGTTCATCCGTAAATCAGGTACATGCCGCACATCCTTTAGAACCAATGTGCATCCGACATTTGTCTTGATACAAATGTCACCAATCCCCGCAATCTTTGAGTAACTTGTGTTACCCATTTTCACTGTGCCGAAATCACCTGCTACATATCTGCAAAAAAGATCTCTTACCGGTGTGGCATGGTGAGATGCCGCTGTGTCAACCACCCATTCCGACTCTGAACCTGACAGGTGCATGCATTCCTCTTCCTCATTTATAAAGAGGACAACATTATCATTATTTTGCACCATGGCGGCTGTGTTGTCGTCATTCTTCTGGCCACTGGTTTCACCTTTGCCCTTCCTTGGATTTGGGCAATCTCTTTTGAAGTGACCTGGTTGATTACAGTTGTAGCAATTTCTGACTCTTGATTTGGATCGGTTCTTTGACTTCCCACGAGCTCCGGATCTACCATAGTTGTTCGAACTCCTTTGATAACTCCTGCCTCTACCTTCTGTGATGAGAGCCTGTCCTTGATTTTCAGGCTTCTTTCTCATCTTCTCATTGAGTAGAAGAGCCGATGTGACATCTTTCAACTCAATAGTAGTCTTACCGTGCAGGATGGTTGTTGCCAAGTTATCGTACGAAGATGGCAACGAGTTCAATAGCAAGATGGCTTTATCTTCTTCCTCGATTTTCACTCCGAGGTTGGCAAGCTGTGTGATTAGTCCGTTAAACACATTTAAATGTGACAAAAAATTCGTACCTTCACTCATGTGTAGGGCGTATAACTGCTTCTTCAGGTACAATTTATTTGTCAGCGTTTTGGACATGTATAGGCTTTCCAACCTTGTCCAAATTCCTCGTGCAGTGTCTTCATCAATGATGTTATTTACCACATCATCTGATAAGTGCAACCTAATTGCACTAGCAGCTCTTTCATCCAAGTCAGCCCAATCCTCAGCTTTCATGGTATCAGGCTTTTTGGAATCAACATCTAGAACCTTGTGTAATCCTTGTTGGATGAGCAGATCTCTCATCCTTCTTTGCCATGTTGAGAAACCGTTATCTCCGTTGAATTTTGCTACCTCGTACTTTACTCCGGACATTTTTATTTTTTCACCAAGTATAGTACTACCGACAGTGAATAGTATTTCAGTGAACGAGCAGAACCCGTGCTCTGATACCAGTTGTTGGGAATAAACCCCTTACCAAAATAATATTCACGGTAATAAAGCGGAATAATAATGTAGCACCGAGATACGGTAATTAACAAGAATAAAAGAGTAACAATGACACCAAAATTTTTACGTGGAAAACCCTTCTGAATAAGGGAAAAAACCACGACCCCGAGAGGAGCAACTGATATCACTATAGTAAGGAATTTTACAACTTTGTAGGTCGGAGGTAAATACTCCAAAGACCACTACAACACTCAAAAGAAATAACCCTCTTTTGATATTCCCACCTCACTACAATATCGCTCTCTCTCTATTTTCCTCACAGACTATTTTCTTATACCTTGTCTGTGAAACCTTACTCTTTCTTTCTCTCTTTGTTGGTGTGTAGAAATGAGAGTTGAAGCTCTCCTTTTATAGCCAAAGCTTCACCCTCTAAAGCCTACAATATTTGACAATTTACACACACTTTTCACAATTCAACAAAGTTGGCTACCAAACCAAAGAAATTCAACAAGGTTGGCTACCAACCAAACCAAGTCAACAAGGTTGGCTACCAAACCAAAGAAAACTCTTATTAGGCACATGCCTAATACTTCTTCAATGAGATGGACATCATCATTTTGCTTCCTTACTATACCAACAGTCCTCTGCTCATGTACATTATTCAAGGTATAACTATTTCCTTAACTGTTGGATTGGTATTGTTGAATTATGTCGATCACATCTATAAGCTTGAGCAATTAATTAAAGAGAGATCACATTTATTTATTGGATTAAAATAATGTATATCATTGGAAGAAAAAAAGGCGTGAGTTCAGGGAGGTCCGACCAGTGTTCGGACCACGAGGATCCATGGTACACAACTTTACTATTAGACTTGTAAAGAAATATAATTTATACATTATTAACATAATTTTTCACAACTTTATTATTAGACAGTGTAAAGAAATTTATACATTGTTAAAATAATTTTTCGGGTTAATGATCTAACTTTTTGTGGACGGATAATTAACGTGTTGTAGACTTGTAGTTAGTAGTCAAATTATTTTTTCGGGTTATCGATCCAACTGTCTTTAATGGATGGTTAGCTTTTAGTTTATTTATTTTGTCTAAAAGTAATCTTATTATTTGCAACACGCCTTTTATTTTAACTTTTTTTATTTTTTTATGAACCACATAATTGTTTTATAAAAGTCTTTTATAATGGATGATCCTGGGAATTGAAGTCAGAATCTTATATTAAAGTGTGTGAGCATATGATTTTAAAATGAGGTATTCAATGCAGTAGAGTGTGACAAATTTATTTATTTATATCTGCTGTGACAATCTGATTAAGTTTTGGGGTTGTTTGATGAATGAATTAATAAATGCAGGACGTGGTATTCACTCGACTGTGATACCGGGATGTGCTGAGACATATGAAACAGAATCTGGAGAATCCAGAACCGGAGAAAGACGCCGGAGTTTCAATGACAGGCACCAGAAACTCAGACGTTTCAGAGCTGGTGATGTTCTTGCTTTGCCGGCGGGAGTCACTTTCTGGATGTACAATGATGCCGAGGAACCAATTGTCACTGTCTCACTTCTTGACACTTCCAACCACGCTAATCAACTTGATCTCACCTTCAGGGTAAATTTTAATTATCTTAAAATAAAATTATTTGTCAATAGTAATGTCAATATATAAATCAGAATTTTACCGCAACAAAAAAAACAACAACATTAGATTAATTGGAGTTGGAGTAATAATTTATCAGGTTACCATTAATATATTCATAAGATTTTACCTATAATAATCTTATAAGTACTTTTGCATAGAACTTAGGGCCCGTTTGGCCATAAAAAAAAAATTCACCACATTTTTTAGGAAATTTTCTTTTTTAGGAATCATGAAAATTTCAATATTTTTGAATTTTAGAGTTTTTTTTGGAAATTTGAAAAAATCAGCTCTAGTCAATATCTTTTTCACTTAAATTATTTTTTCATTTTTTTCCGGAATTTTACAATTCTCATGTCCAAACACATTTCTACAATGCAGAGCTTCTTCCTAGCTGGAAACCCACAGCGTGGAGTACAACAACAATTCGTAGGAAGACAACAAGAAACAACAATGCAAGAAAGGAGATCAGAACAAGAGACAACATCTAAAGGAGGCAACATTTTCAACGGTTTCGACACTGAGATTTTGTCGGAAGCATTCAACGTCGACGTCGAAACCATAAGGAGACTTCAAGGACAGAACGAAGAGAGAGGTGTAATTGTGAGAGCAGAAGAGCTTCGTTTAACTCTACCTGAAGAATCTGAACAAGAAGAACGAAGGGAACAACAACAAAGAGAAGGAGGAAGATGGCCATTGAATGGGTTGGAAGAAACAATATGTACAATGAAGTTGAGGGAGAATATTGGTCACCCTTCTAGATCTGACGTGTACAATCCACGTGGAGGACGCGTCAGCACTGTTAACAGCTTGAGTCTTCCTATTCTTAACTTTCTCCAACTCAGTGCTGAGCGAGGAACCCTCTACCGGGTACGTATATGTAGGCAAATTTATATACTAGCAGTAGTAGTAGTATACTATTTTCCAAATTTTCTTGCTTATATAAAAATAATTTTGTCGCATTTAACAACCTTACTTTAACAAAATATTTGATATTCTGGAACAACAAGAAATTCTTTAACTTGTTTTAAATATGCCCTTACTACTTACTACTGCTCAAATAAGCAACGATTGTCTCCCAATGACCGGAACAATAAGAAATTCTTTAAATTGTTTTAAATATGTCCTTACTATTACTCAAATAGGCAATGGTAAAGTTATCGTGACTGATTTCTGGAACAACAAGAAATTCTTTAAATTGTTTTAAATATGTCCTTACTACTCAAATTAGTGACTCTTAATTAAGTGTTGGAGTTGTTTCCCGTAACCTACAGCTCACGCTAGAAGCATTTAATATTTATTTACATCACACCCTAGGGTTAAGGCTTTTCCACATAGGGTTAATTGTGCACAGAGGTGCTCTGCCCTTTTAGTTTTCCAAATGCAAACAAAGTTTCTAGAGACATATGGAAAAAAAGGAAAAGTTTGACAAATTCAGGGATGGTGGAGCAGAATTTTAGAGGAATTTTTCAAAAGATGACTGACCCTTCCTTCGCATAATTAAATTTTTTATATCATTAGCTACATGTGAAATGTAAACATGTGGATAACTAGCTCTATGTTGCTTGGCTTTGCAGAATGCAATAGTTGCACCACACTGGAACATGAACGCCCACTCTATCATCTACATCATCAGAGGAAGCGGCCGAATTCAGGTGGTGGGAAACGCGGGACGATCAGTATTCGACGACGAAGTCAGAGAGAATCAGCTACTAATTGTGCCACAGAACTTTGCCATAGTGAAGAGAGCAGGCAATGAAGGACTAGAGTACATTGCTTTTAAGACTAATGACAATGCAATGGTTAACCCACTGGCTGGAAGATTATCAGCACTTAGAGCAATGCCAGAGGAAGTGTTAATGAACTCTTACCAAATTTCTAGGCAAGAAGCTAGGAGTTTGAAGTATAATAGGGAGGAGTTGACTGTTTTTGGACCAGGGTCTAGATCTAGCAGGAGAGAAGAATATGCTTAGAAAATGGAAATAAGTGTAATGTAATGTTTGAATCTTATGTTGTGTTTTGCTATGTTTTAAGTTGGGCCTTGTATTATAAGAGAATAAAATGGCTGAGAGTCTGGTTTTAAGAACTTGTACTGCGGAAGTTCTTGTGTTTAAATTATGAGTTAATTACATGAATCACCAATAAAAGAACTTTGATTTCCTAATGTTATGAGCCAAGCGTACGTACCCTATTTAGCAGTTCTTATTTTCTATACACATCCAAATTTAGGCTATGCTGTCTCAGTTTTATTAAAACGGCACATCTCGATTATCGTGAGTTAATAAATTAAACTTTGAAGCTAAATTGGATAAGTTTAACTTAATATTTTAAAATTAAATTTTAATATATAAAAATTATACGAAAAATATTACTAAGTTACACTCATTTTTTAAAATATTGGTCAACTTTCACATAGTTTAAAAATATGTTATTTAATTTGAAATGGAGAGTGTATTTTGAAACGGAGGGTGTATTAGTTAAAAAATTAGGCTATTTTAGTTTAAAGTTTCTCCGAGTGCGAAGAACATGACTCGGAGAACATGAAGATACGACAACATTTATTAAATGTCATATTAAGCTTCTTAAATTCGTTTATTAATATTTATTTTACATACGACATTTATAATCACTTTAGAATGAATTCCCTCAACTTCTAGACTAAATCCTGCAACAAAGCTTTTTGAAACCATTTCTCCATGAGTCAAGCTTTTCATTGTCAGTAATTCTCCTTCAAAAATGTTGCACAAGAAGTCATACAGGAAAAAAAATTATAACTATATAATAAATGGAATTCTTTCCTCTTCGGTTATAACAAATTAGGATACCAAAAATAATAGATTGGGATTCTAAAAAATAGACATACCTTATAATGGGTATAATAGCAGCAACTGAAAATAGAAAAGAAAGAAAATAAGGCAAAAGAAAAAGAGGAAAAAGTATCTTATAATTTTTCAAATGTACAATTTTTTTGTTGTGCCTACTTCACTCATTTCAGTCTTCTTGATTGGGTTAACTTGAGGAGAAATATTAGATTGGTTACTTTTATAGTTTACAAAATTCAATATTTAGCAAATTATAGAATAAAAGATACAAAAATAATATAAAACCACAAAGATTTTTCATTTTATATTGAAAAATACTTTGTTAAATATAGCTAAGGTAGCTTCAGACAACTTTTACGCCATCAAAATTCTTATAGCGTAGTTTTTTGAACTTCTACCTCAACCCTTTATCAAAATCCCTTTACTCAGCCTGAGACTGTTTATATATAGAGCCATAAATAAAATTTGGAGTTGCTCCTTTTCCTAGAATTCGAACAAACCCGATGAGTATCTGGTCGCATAACTTGTGCATATATATTATTGGGAGCACTTCCAGAGACATTTAACTCAGAATACACCTTAGCAAGTTAATCATTTCTTTCTTCTTCTTCTTTTAAAAGAACAGTAAAATAATGAAAAGTTATAATTTGTAGTGGTCACTTGCTAGCACTTGGTTCACTTCTTCAACCACCTATATCATTATAAAATCAATCTACATATTAACTTCGTGAACTACCAACGTAACTGATCTAAACCGGCCGCATTTGATAAATTTTTTCCTGTTTCATTCCTCTAGAATATGAAGGTTGATTCTTTGTTAATCACTTCAGTAGTACTAAAATGGATCGGAAACTAGTTCTTCTTTCCATGTTTGTCATTAAACTTAATTTCTAATATAATTTGGAATGGGCAAAAGAAGCATTTGAGTTGCTTGAAAAATTAGCAATTTATTCTATTTCACGTAGTGCTTTGCAAGCACTCACAATACCTCAAAAGTAACTACCAGAATATTATCCAATTACTTGGAATAAAAAAATTTAATCTTGTTAATGACTATTTCTTGTATCCAATTCAATTGAAACTCACTAAGTTATCAATATCACTATTTAACTCAAACATAATAAATTAAAGATACCCATATCAGAGGAGCAATAAGATATACCTTGAATTTAGAATTAACAATGGTTCGGACGATTATATTGATTAAAACACCTTGAAATCTAGACAATTTGTGGCTGAAAGTAACGTTTCTTGCGGCACCAAAGCTTCCGCCTAACTCTTCCTTCTCTATTTTGCTCCACAATTTGCAAGACCGATACTTCCCTTAATCCCCCTTCTAATCTTAACGTCTGGTACAAAGTGGATCCCGTTATCTTCTCAAATTTGATAATTCAATTGTTGGTGTATTTAGTTTCTTTCTTTGGGACTTGGTTGCGGGTGAAACCCTTTTTTTGTTGACTTTATCAAGTCTTTCTCATGGGTTTGGCCCATTATCTTTAATCCTTTTTTTTTTAACCTTTTCTTATCTTTTTATTATATTATTATTATTTTTTTGGCTAAAGACCTATATATCCTTATTAAAAAAAATATGGAGTATCACCCAAATCAACTATAATGTCTCAACTTTCAAATAATTAAAATATTAAATATTTTTAAAAAATATTAAAAAACTACACATTTAATTACCTCTCAAAAAGTAAATAATCAATAAACTTTATAAGTAATATACTTTTAAAATATTACTCCTTCATAAATAAGTATAATTGAAGTAAAGAATAAAAGTCTCATAATTTTGGCAGACACAAAGCTAAGAAACAAAGAGTAATAACGAGTGAAGATATAAATTTCGGCTACTCATTTTCAAAAGAAATATTCAAATGATATTTACCTTCATGATGCTTTCACTCAAATAGTAAAAATGCAATACTATGACAAAATATTTTAGTTAATCTCAAACTTCATATTTATATATATGAATATAACTTTTATCATTCAATTGTTAAATTATTTTGAGGGCCAATATTACTAATTAGAAAATTAAACATTTTGTTTACGTAATAACTCCCAAATGCTGAGGATAGACGTGTTCAAGATGCACAATTAGACATTTATGGCGTAAGCCTCACACATGAGTCGTCGCAACAAGTGCCTTTCCAGGAGTGAGTCATGGACGAGTCCCAAAAAGATTTTTAAGACATTAATCGACAATCGCATAACTCGACTATTCGGACGTGCACATATATCCAGTTTAGGGTAAAAAATGCTATGACACGTGGCCGTCCAAAAAAGGGACACGTGGAATTCAAGACGGGGGGATGGCCAAAGGCCGAAGACAACTGTTCTGTTTGTCACCGAAAAAGAATAAGGTTCATAAATGTGTGATAAATGCTCTGGGTCCTGTAGCATTTAATAAAGAATATTCCGTGGCATTAAGAGCGATTGCCTGTTACAGGAAATTTGGCATTTATGTTTACCATTACATCCTCATCAATGGCCCTTATAATTGATATTAAAGAAGGGCACAATTCTAGGACCTCCTTTCCTAGACATAACTGCAAATAGTAAGCTCAGTTATCATTGTAAAGGACACGAATTTTCTGGAAAACTTATACTATATTCTATACAAAGCTTAATATAATCTCACTTTCTTGTTTTTTAATTTCATTATTGTTATGCCCGGAAACCTTGTTCCTGGAATTGTTGCTCCTATTATTTCGTCAATATTTTAAGGCTAAGTATTGCATAATTCTTTGATTATTTTATTATTTCAGGATCAAATTAGTTCACTTGTCTAGAAATCACGTATAAATTCAACTGTACCATTTTACGAGTAAACAGATTGGCATCCACTGTGGAGCCTAGACAATCGTACAATTAAATTGATCCTTGCCTTTTTTTACTGGCGTGTTTTGATTATTTTGTCTTAGAAAAAGTCATAAGAAATGGAAGATAACACTGTTAACAACACGTACAACCTCGAGATTCGAGGAGATCAGCCTCATTTCAAGGACTCAATCAGTGACAACCACAATGAGGGGAATGGTGCCATACCGGTGCATGACAAGAAACATCCTCGACAGGTTTGGGAGACAACTCCGGATGATGTTGATGAGGAGCATGTCGTTGACATGGTAAGGGTCTTGCAAGAGCAACATGCGATCATTTTAGGCCACCTCATGCAACATGATAAGGTTATGACGGAGTTGAAGCAGGTGCTATCGGGGGCTTCAAATAATGCAAACAGACGAGATCCAATTCCTCCTTGTATTCCCACTAACCAAACAATGTAGAGGGTCGACAACAACACACTCAGGGGTGAAGTTGGCTCCGATAGGGGCTGAGGGAGCGGATCCGGCCTCAATAACGAGAACGATCCTTTCAAAAATGAACTTTTACGATTTATGAGGGTAGTAAATGCCCGTATGGACCAAATGTCGGGCGTGCCACTAGTACTGAATGTCTCGGACTCAAGGAAGTATACTCAATTGCCATACAAGCCAAGTGTGATACCAGAATGATTTCTGAAGTGGTTCAAAATGCCTGAAGTGCCAAAGTATGATGGAACTTTAGACGCTCAGGAGCATATTACCACCTACACAATGGCAGTGAAGGGAAATAATTTAGCTCCTCACGAAATTGAATCTGTGTTGCTAAACAAATTTGGAGAAACTCTCACGAGGGGAGCCTTGACGTAGTATTCACTGTTACCCGAGCATTCCATAGATTCCTTTGAAATGCTTGTAGACTCATTCATGAAGGCTCATGCCGGAGCTAGAAAAGTACATGCCCAAAAGGCCGATTATATTCAGGATTGCACAAGGTGAGTCTGAGTTACTATGAGAATTCGTTACCTGATTCCAGAAGGAAAGAATGTTGCTCCCGGCTGTCCCATATGAATGTGAAACTGTAGCATTCACCAAGAGATTGAATCCGAGAAGTTCAGACGTTTCTAGGAAACTGAAAGAAAACCTTCTTGAGTTTCAAGCAACGACTTGGGTGGATCTCCACAACTAGTATGAGTAAAAAATAAGGATCGAGGATGATCAGGTTAGCTTTCCATCATCGACCAAAGGACTGGAGAAGAACAGAGAAAAATCAAAAAGATGATTACAACACGGACAGACGGACTTCGATGGGCCGATTTTGCCCTACGAGTGGACCGAAGGCTGTGGCATAGGTTTCCGGACAACAGACAAATTTGCAATTTATAGGAGGACTAATCGTTGTCGGCAATAGATCACTATAGGATAAAGAAACATCAGGGTCACGAGATCCTTCTTACCCCAAGTTATCGGAATAACACTTCAACGTCAGTATAGTGGAATTGGTATTAGCCATGAGAAACATTAGAGGCACGGTTCCCGAGACCAATGAGATATGATCTCAGCCAGAGGGATCCCAACTTATGGTGTGAATACCATGGGACAAATGGCCATCGGACAGGGGACTGCCGACACCTTCAGGAAGAAGTGGCAATATTATTGAAGTATGGTCACCTTAGAGAGTTCTTAAGCGACTGAGCTAAGAACAATTATGGTTGTAACAGAGACAATGCGGAACGCTCGAAAGTAGGAGAAGAACCCTCACGCCAAACGATCAATATGATCTTCAGAGGGAATGAGATTAATGGGGTCACCTTTTTGGTAGGAAAGAAACGAAAGTATCAATAACTTATAGTAAAAGGCTTTGGGAAGACGATATCACTTTTATGGAGGAGGACGCAGGCGGATTACTGCTACCACACAAAGACGCACTGGTAATTTCTTTAAATGTGCTAGATTTTAAGATTAAACATGTTCTAGTGGGTCCAGGAAGTTCGGCTAATATCATGCAACGGAAAGTACTAGAGCAAGCTAAACTCACCGGAAGCATTATTCCGATCACAAAGCTCCTCGCCGGATTCAACCTCGCAAGTGTGACAACCCGGGAATGAGTAATGAAAACAACTATTTTTGAAGTGGTAGATGGTGATATGGGATGCAATATCATTCTGGGAAGACCCTGGTTGCACGAGATGAAAGTTGTACCATCAACATATCATTAATTGCTGAAGTTTCCAATGCCCGAAGGAATTAAGCAGATAAGGGGAGATCAACTGGTGGTGAGGGAGATGAATGCAATTTCGGTTTCCAGTAGCAAAGGAAAGGAACACATGGCATAGCAATTATAGGAACTGGCACCTACTACCGAACTAGAAGAAGTTAGCCCGGGGATAGAGGCATCATAATATTATCAGATGCCGAGATATTTCCAAGTTCTATAAGAGACGGATGAAACGAAATCCACAACGGATGAGCTGGAGCAAGTTGCATTGTTCGAAGAATTCCTAGAAAGGAAATTCCACTTGGGGATGGGACTGCCCCCGAAGCTCAGGTCTGATTTTATTAAATTCCTTAAATCTAATGCCGATTGTTTTGCATGGTCGCATGAGGATATGACAGGCATACCGACATAGGTAGTCGTACACAAGTTAAGCTTGGATCCCAATATACCTCCGATAAGACAAAAGAAACGCCCTATTGCCGAAGCCAGGGACAAATTCGACAAAGAAGAGGTAACCCGCTTACTTAATATCGATTCGATCTGAGAGGTAAGATATCCAAACTGGCTAGACAATGTAGTGGTAGTTCCTAAGAAGAATAATAAATCTCACATATATGTAGATTAGAAAGATCTTAATAAGGCATGCCCGAAAGACTAGTTCTCACTGCCAAACATCGATCAATTGATTGATTCCACGGCTGGTCACGAGTTAATGAGTTTCCTTGATACTTATTCTGGGTACAACCAAATTAAGATGAACCCAAAGATCAGGAAAAGACTTCGTTTACAACGAATTTCTGTAAATATTATTATAATGTGATGCCCTTTGGGTTGAAAAATGCAGGAGCCACTTATCAACGGCTCGTGACTAGGATGTTTGAGAATCAAATAGGGAAAACTATGGAAGTTTATATAGACGATATGCTCGTTAAGTCTTTAAATGTAGATGATCACTTTAAATATCTACAATAAACTTTTGACATTCTGAGGAAGCATAATATGAAACTTAATCCGAGAAATGTGTGTTCTGGGTTAGCTCTGATAAGTTTTTGGGATTTCTGGTATCACAAAGAGGGATTGAGGTAAACCCCGATAGGATCAAGGCCATAAAAGACATCCCGGACCAACTTTCAAACATGAAGGAAGTCCAAAGGCTCACGGGGAGATTGACAGCTTTGAGCAGGTTCATTTGTCATCGAAAAAATATCATCGCTTCTTCGCACTGCTCAAAAGAAAAATAATTTCGAATGGACTCCGGAGTGCCAGTAGGCTTTGAGGAATTTGAAGAAGTACGTGTCAATCCCTCCATTGCTTTCAAAACCAAAAGAAGGTGAAACGTTGCTAGTTTACCTTGCCGTCTCGGAAGTTGTGGTAAGTGCTATTTTAGTCCGAGAGGACGAAGGTACACAATATCCCATTTATTATGGTAGCAAAATTTTAATGGGAGCAGAAACTCGCTACCAACATTTGGATAAACTAGCCTTAGCTCTCATAGTTGATGCTCGGAAGCTAAGGCCCTACTTCCAATGCCACCCGATAGCTGTGGTGACTACTTTCTCTTTGCAAAACATCCTCTATAAACCCCAGCTCTCGGGTAGATTCGCCAAATGGGTCGTCGAAATGAGTGAATTCAACATAGAATATAAACCAAGGACTGCAATTAAGTCACAAGTTTTGGCTGACTTCTTGGTCGATTTTAGTCCGGGATTATTGCCTCTAGCAACCAAGGTGGCAGTAATGGTGTCGTAATCGACATCAAGATTTTGGACCTTGTTTATGGATGGATATGCCAACATAAAAGGTCCCGAGCTCAGAATAGTCTTAATCATGCCTTCAAGAGAAACCCTAAGGCAAGCCATCAGAACGGCCCCTTTAACTAACAATAAAGCAGAGTATAAAGCTTTGATTGTAGGGCTCGAATTGGCCTGGGGACTTGATTACAAGGTCATTGAAATCAAATGTGACTCACAGCTGGTGGTAAATCAGGTCTACGGAATCTTCGAAACCAAAGAGGAACACATGCAACAATATGTGGTAAAGGTCCAGGCTCTATTGACGTAATTTTGGGAGTGGTCAGTTACTCATATCCCAAGGGAGGATAACATAGAAGTAGATGCATTGGAAAACCTAGGATCATCGACGAAAATAAAGGGATCAGAGTACGGGACAGTAGTACAACTGATGAACTCAGTCCTGGATGCGGATGGTTACTATGAGGTAAATTCAACTAATTTTATCTAGCACTGGAGAATGAAATTATCGGTTATCTCGAGCATGGGAAGTTGCCCAAGGACCCTAAAGCATCACGGGTGCTGCACACCACAGCAGCACGATATAGTTTCAAGAGAGGCCAATTGTATAGAAAATCTTGCCCACTGGCCCGATGCTTAGGGGCCTCCAAAGCTAACTATGTCATGAGAGAGGTCCACGAAGGGATATGCAGCAACCACTCGGGCAGATTACTTAGTGCTAAAGTTGGTAAATGTAGGATATTACTGGTCCTGCATGGAACAGGATGCCAAAGACTTTATACGGAAATAAGTACCAACGCTATGCACCACTAGTGCATCAATCAGCAGAACCCTTACCACTGACTCGTGGCCGTTTATGAAATAGGGGGTGGACATCGTCGGACCGCTACCACTGACTCCAAGAAAGGTAAGATTTCTTTTAATTTTCACTGGCTATTTTTCTAAGTGGGTGGAAGCAGGTCCTTGTCAGAAGATCAGAGAATGCGAAGTGTTCGATTTCTTGTGGGAAAATATAATTTGCAGGTTCAGAATACCAAAAGAGATAGCATGCGACAATGGGTCATATTTTATCGGTGCAAAGGTTACAAATTTCCTCGAAGATTTAAAAATAAAGAGGATCACATCTTCACCCTATCATCCGAGCACCAATGGTCAAGCGGAGTCAATGAACAAAGTGATTATTCAAAACCTCAATAAAAGGTTGGAAGCGGCTAAGGTAATTGGCCCGATGAATTACCTAGTGTTCTATGGGCATACCAAATAACGACCAAGTCGAGTCCCTTGTGTACGGTGCAGAAGCTTTAATCCCAGTAGAAGTAGGTGAACCCACCTCGAGATATTTCTAGGTAGATGAATCGAACAACGAAGCAATGTTAGTCAACTTGGAGCTGCTCGAGGAACGCAAGGACTTGGCGTATGTAAGAATGCCAGCTCAAAAGTAGAGAATGGAGCGGTATTATAATAAAAGATCCGACCTCCGTTATTTCAAAGTATGACACTTTGTCCTAAGGAATGTAACTCAAAATACCTAAGAGCTCAATGCGGGGAAGCTGGGTCCAACATGGGAAGGCCCCTACCGGGTTTTAGCTATCACCGAGAAAGGTTCATACGAGATGAAGAACCAGAATGGAGATAAGTTGCCCAACAACTGGAATGTGGCACACCTTAAAAGATATTATTACTGATGAACATTATTCGATCAGAAAGTATGTGATGCACTCTTTTCCCCTTCATTTAGTTTTTGTCCCAATTGTATTTTTCTGTCAAGGTTTTTCACGAGGCAACGACATAAAGCATACTACAAAAATAGCAACAATAAGACCTTTAATAGCAAGGCAAACAAGCAAGGATCCACTCGGGGACGGTTAGATAATCTTTTGCTCTATAGCAAATTCCCACTGGGAAGTTAAGTTTGCTATTGAGCAAAGGTTAACCCACCATTCATGAGCACAAACCACTAGAGGGTTGTTAGATAGTCTTTTGATCGATAGCATAGATTCCTGAGGGGAAGTAAAATATGTTACCAAGTTAAGGATTATCAAGCAATTCATTGGTGGAATCTTTGAAGATACAAGACTTCAAGTGTTCCAATTCTCACTCTTCGCATTCGAACACTAGGGAAAAAAATATGAGGATATGGCAACAATGACTGCCACGTAGACCAGGAAATAAAAAACTGGAAACATAATTGCATCATGGGGACCAGGGACTGCGCGACCAGCCTCGTAGAAATAAGTTTTCAAGATAGCCATAAGTAATGGCAATTTCTTTTCAGCATAGCAAATTTTTATGTACTTTTGAAAATAGAAAGAATTAAATGAAATGAAATCCTTTTGTTTTTATCTTGTTTCTTGTATGAACGATGAATTAACTTTGTCATTTGAAGGTTAAGCAATTACTTCAACTGCTAGTGCCGTAATGAACAAGAGACATCCTCTTCAAGAGCACCGTAAATATAAGAGGGACCTCTCTTATGAAAACACTCACATTAAAAGGTTGGTTTCGGAAGAATTTATGCCCGAAATCAAAATGCCTTTGGGAAAAAATACACCCGAGGATATATACGGAAGGACGCAAAAAGGAAACTTGCGGAAATACTTATAGAAGCCCTCACGTAAAAGGATTGATGCCCGGAACCAAAATATTTTTGGGGAAAATACATCCAAGGCTACACATAATACAGAAACAAAAAAACGTGCGCAAAGTTCTTAAGCAAATGCAAAGGTTAAACACTTGCATGGATATTCAAACGAAAGTAAGACTCAAACAATACTTGAGCAAAAAGATGTCTTTATTTACAAAAACATGCCAAAACAGCACATGTACAAGAATTGGAAAAAGAAAAGAAAAGTTAAATTGCAGTATATCCGGAACCAGGAGGAAGAGAAGTGTCCGCGTCCCCGGGAGAAGTAGATGGATCCACCGATGGCTTGATATTTTCACTAGTTTGGCCTTCAGCATCACCGTCCTCCGATTATTCTTCAGTTCCCGAGAACTCGGAACTGGAACCATAAGGACCAGGAGCATCAGACTGCGTCGGGAGTCAATTTTTAGTAGCTAACTCAAGCTCACAGGCCTTAGCAATTTCGACATCAAAATCAATGATGCCGGATTTGGCCTCTTCCAAGGTTTTACTCCTCATGATATACATAGCATAAGTTTTCTCAATAACGAGGAAAGTCGTTCGACGCTTAATTTCTTCTTTGAGTTAGATTACCTCGGCAGAAAGGCTTTCCTAAGCAGACCTAACAGATCTAAGACTTACATCAAGGTCACAAACAGTTGAACTAAAGAGCCTATTATGCTTGATAGTTTTCCTGTACTTCTCTTCCATCTGGGCATGTTTCGCTCCCACAGCAACAAGTTCTTCAATTTGGAGTTCAAGGCTGCCTCTAAGTTAGTCACTCTTTCAGCGGAGGCAGCCTTGCGTTTGGTTGCGGCAAGAACGACATTATGGACTTCGACCCATCTGGATATGGCTTCGTCAAATCTAACCCTCAGAGGGCCAATTTATTGGCTAAAGGTTACCACTTCTTGCTTGCTTTGCTGCAAACGAGCCTCCAATACAACAGCCTCAGCAGCTTTGGTTTCCAATTCCGAGAGGCGAATAACGACTTGGTCCCGTTCTACCAAAAGTAGATTCCACTCGGAAGTAAGTTCCTCATTCTCATGAATCAACCTCTGAAGGCCCTCAGATGCAAGAAAGTTGGCCTACAAAGCAAGAAAAGAAAAATTTAGGATATGTTCATACCGAAAAAGAAGAAATAATGAAGGAAGAAGGGAACGCAGCGCTACGACGTTGTGCGTGACGTTGTTCAAAAAACACTTTCCCGAGAGTGCCCGAATCTTTTCCCAATCGTTTTCTGAAGCCAAAGGCTTCAGATAATTAGCAAGCTCCATCAGCCGTAATAGACGGTTACCTCCGGTAGAGACCGAAAGAGTAACATTCCTCCTCCTTTGTGGATCTTCAGAAGGGGAAGCATAATTTTGCCATAAATTCCTATGAACTGGGAACTGGGGAAGAGGAACACCTTCTTTGTGGTCAGGTGTGGCCGTTGGAGATAATGTAGCAGTTGCTGGTAAAAGAGTGGATGAAGATGGAAGTGATGTAGCAGTTGATGGTGTTAGTGAAGATGAAGATGAAGATGATGGAGTTCAAAGGTGTGAAGCAGCTGCATCAAATGTTGTGCTGGTTGTTGGGTGCTTGCCAACCAAAGACGGTAGGACCCGGTACTCAACCCCGCAGTACCAAGCACAATAATAGGGTCCCGAAAATGGGAGTTGGCATTATCTACCAAATCAAACTTTCCCCAAATCATTGAGGCATCATCCTTGGTTAGTGTAACTGTCTCAACAGGTCGAGCATCCTGTTGAGATGATGAAGATTATCATCTTCTATGTAGAGAAGCTCCCTTATCACTAGCTTCTTCATCATCATCATTCATCATTGTGTCTATGACCAGCCCAGAAGGAGGTCCAGCCACTATCACTACCGGAGATGACTCTAGGGCATCAGTCTTCACCCTCTTATTCTTTTCCTGGGCCACGGAGGAGTGTCTTTTCTTTGGTTGTTTATCCTCCAACCGGGGACTCCGTAAAGAAATATTTGTGCCCGAAGTAGGCCCGGAGACACCTGTTCGAGTAAGCGTCTCCTAAAGCAGCCTTGCTGCATCAGTAGGATCAGCCAAGATGTCCTCCTCGGGACAATAATAGAGCCCGCGGGTAGACCTAATTTCGTAGACAAGTCGGAAGGTCCATAAAGTTCTTCACAGGAAAAATTGAAACGAGGTGAGTTTGAATTACCATGATTTTTGGCTTTCCACCCGTATTTAGGGGTCAGTTCTTTCCACAAACCATTTTCGGGCGTCTTAACGTCCAAGATCTTCTAAATCCAAACCTTCAACCACCAGTGGGATCTATAGAGTTGCTAAAACATGTGAAGGATGGAGGATCATACGGCTATAGAGGAATATTCAGTAAAAGGAAATACTAAACAAAGAGCTTACGAGTGTGGTTCCAAGTGGCCGTAAAGGATAAAGATGTTGCCAGAATGATGTCATTGGTGGCAATTGCAACGAACCATTCCATCCATCCATGGTCGTTATCATCATCCATGCTAGATAACAGAGCATGGTGTCCACGCTTGCAGAGGTTTATCATTCCCCCATGGAAGATCTTGGGAGAATAGAGATTCATTATATGAGCTAAGGTTAGCTCTTCCCAGTCTCCTGGCACAAACACCAAAGGCAAGCAACCGTCCTCTACACATATGGACTTACTTGTGCCAAACACACTTGGTAGCAGAGACAAAACTCCGCAATTACGGAGTCAAGCTCTGCACTCAAAGAGAATCCACCCAAAGTAAAGGGATACGTGCAAAGGTATGTAAAACTCTCCTTGGGTAGGGTCACTCGCTCCGATAGATCGGGAGCAATAATGTCCAAATCATGGCAGTGACAGTCTTCCTTCACAATAGGAATCCTAGAAGGACGGATGGAAAAAGAGTGCCTACTAATAGTCCATGTACGAGAGTTAACAGTAGGGAATTTCTCTTCGAAGTATTTTATGGTAATAAGACTTCTAGGGATGATAGAGCCCACTGTTGGAGGAACAAAGTCCTTGGCCTTGTTCTTGCTCTTTGAAGAACTGGTGCGCTTTGAGGAAGAAGCCATTGTATGGAAAAAGAAGAAGGTTTTTTGTTTGAAGAGAGTTAGGGAAAAGATGGAGAACAAAAATGTAAGTAAGATAAGGGAAGCTTGGAAAATTATGAAGTACAAGGGAGAAGGATGATGCATATAAGAAAAAGTTTTGGCGGCTAAATTCATGGCGAAGATTACCTCGATAATCGGCAAAAGCTGTACTGAATCATGGGTAAAAGATGCTATGACACGTTATGTGTCACGACCCAGATTTCTCACCCTCGGGAATCGTGATGGCACCTAAGAGCTAGGCAAGCCAATCATTCTAAATATTTTACCTTTTCTATTTTAACCCACTAACAGTTGTGAATTAACATTATATAAACAGCGAAAACAATAAAGTGGAAGAATGAAATGTAACAACTTAAAATAATACCGATACAATTTCATAAACGTAAGCTACCCAGAACTGGTGTCACAATCTCACAGACTGTCTAAGAATACTATAAATTGGGGTCCTAAAGATAAATACAAAACTGTTTCTGAAATACATAAAAGAAACAGTATGGAAAGATAGAAGGAGACGCCAAGGCCTGCGGACGCCTGCAAGACTACCTCGGGTCGCTTGATGGATTGAAGGAAGCAACCTCACTGTGGTCCAAAACCTGCAGCACTGGGATCTGCACACAGTGCAGAGTGTAGTATCAACACAACCGATCCCATGTGCTGGTAAGTGCCTAGCCTAACCTCGGCGAAATAGTGATGAGGCTAGGACAAGACTACCAAATAAACTGGTGTAGTTAAATCATATACAGCGGAAAAATAAAGGCAAAAATTTACAGTTAAGGATAGAAGGGGGAAACATGTTGCGGGGAACAACAAGTAACAACAGAAAACCAATAGATAAATATAAAGAACACCATAATTCAATTATCACCAAGAATCGGAAATAAAAGACAAGTGCACGACATCACCCTTCATGCTTTTACTCTCGTCCTCACCATAAGAATTAATATAATCGGTATGGCATCACCCTTCGTGCTTTTACCTTACATAATCATGGCATGAAATTATCCTTCGTGCATTGTCACTCAAATCATGGCACGACATTGTACATCATGCGGCACGGCATCACCCTTTGTGCTTTTACCTTACAATATTGGCACGCCATCACCCTTCGTGCATTAACACTCTCAAAATCATGCACGACATCACCCTCTTTAAGCGAAGCCTCTTCCAGTAGAAGAATATCCTTCAGCAGACCTTCCTCTTTCAAACCCCCTGAGGGAAATAGTAAAAGTTGTAAAAGTGATAAAAGCGACGAAGAGTTAATCGAAGAACTTGATAGAAAAATAAAAAGAGTAGATTTTAACAAAACCATTCCTAAAGTAATCTATCAAAAGGGTCCCTTCATTCATAAAAGTCCATCCGCTGAAACAATTGATAGACTCGGAACCCTTAAAGAAGAAAATAATTTCAAAATAGACTGGAAAAGTCTAAATGCTTAGTGGGAACACCCTGATAATAACATTAAAAGAGAATGGTACGTATATACCTATTCTTTTGACCAAAGATGAACTTTTAGAAATAAATGGATTAAGGACTTAAAAAGACTTAGATGTGATATTGAATTCTTTAGATGGTTCAAATTAATAGGACAGATTCCAAATCAAAAGGAATCTTTACAAATGATTATCAATAAATGGTATACCAAAAATAAAGGTATAATAGAGGCCACCATTCCACCATTAGATGAAATCATAATACCCGTTCAAAATGAGGTAGTCACAGCTTCCCCTTTTAAAAGAGAAAGTACCTACCTTGACAAAGAACCAACAAACAAAGATCTAAACAAAATAATTGTCCAAAATAACTACACAAATAACCTTTTACATGTTGTATCTAATCAGCTAAAAGATACCAACAAGATAGCAACCCCTACTAGAACGATGGTAGCATCCACAATTGAAACACATTCTACTATCAAAATCCCTGAATTTTCTAAAGAAAAATTCCCTTAATTAAGAGAAAAATTAGATTTTACAAATGAACTTCTAGAAAAAATAGAAGAACAACTTAAAACAAAACTAAGTATCTCAAAGCCTAATACAAAACAAGCTAGTACGAGCAAAGATAAAACCGTTGAACTCCATAAACTGCAAACACAGTTAACTTCATTAAATAACAAATATGAAATTCTGCTAAAGGAAGAAACCATCCCTGATAGGGAAACTAAACTAAAGATGATAGAAAGAGCTTTTAAAGAGCTTGTAGATTCTATAAATAAATTAAAACCTTCACTCACTCTAAAAACTATCTCTACCACTACTCCTGAAGTAAGTAGATTAACAAATGATCCTCGACACCCTAATAAAAGAATTATTACAAAAGAGCATCATTTCCAGACATTCAGTTCGAAGAAGATATCTATCTATCCCACTCCAGTCACGATGGAACTGGAATTTCCGAATGGAATATTGATGGTTTAGCTGAAAGCCAAATCTACAAAAGCTTCACAAAATAGGAATTTCCGTAACAACATACAAAATGAAAAATGCGTCAGATAAACATGCAACAACCTTAATAGTATCAGGCTTTACTGGTACATTAAAAAATTGGTGGGATAATTACCTTTCCAAAGAAAATATGAATCAAATCCTGAATGCCAAAGTAGTAATAACTGTTGTAAAAACTGAAAATAATACTCAAATAGCAGAGCAAGAATCTAAATAAGACACTACTGCAACTTTAATCTATTGTATAGCCAAACATTTTATTGATGAACCAAAATTATTTCAGGATAGGAGTTTTGAACTTCTAAATAATCTTAGCTGCCCAAAATTAACAGACTTTAGGTGGTATAAAGATATGTCCATAGAAAAGGTAATAGTCAGAGAAAACTGCAATAAACCTTTATGGAAGGAAAGATTTATTAGTGGATTACCCAGATTATTTGCCGAAAAGGTAAGAACTAAAATTAGAGATAGGTTTAATGGTCAAATTCCATATGACAATCTTACGTATGGAGACTTAATAAGTTTTATCAATGTTACCGGTTTAGACTTATGTACAGACCTAAAACTTAAAAGTCTTATTAAAAAGGATAGACTACAGTCCAAAGCTGAGCTTGGTAGTTTTTGCCAAGAATTCGGCTACAAAAATCAATAGCCGCTCCATCAAAAAGAGTGTCAAAGAAACACAGATCTTCAGATAAACCTAAAGGATGCCATAGGCATAAAGAAAAGAAAGAAGGAGAAACTTCTAAAAGGAAAAGGTTTAAAAGAAAATCTAAAAGGGATTATGGTGACAAATGCTGGTCTGGGGGAAAAACGGGACATAGAGCCAATGAGTGCAAAGTTACAAAAAAGAAAAAGAGTAAAGTAAATACTCTTGAAATTGATGACAACACTAAAGAAAAACTTTACGCAATTCTAGAAGATAATGATAACAGTTCATCATCTTCATCCACTGATAGCTATTCTGATAGCGATAATGAATTGATTAATATCGCATATGACTCACACAACAACAGCTCAGTAGAAGACAGTTGTAACTGTACTAGCGCAATTTGCGTATGTAGTCAAAATTCTCTTAGAGTAATCACAGAAGACTCCAAAGAAGTCTTATTCGACATCATCGAACACATAGATAATGATGAATTAAGAATAAAATATTTAATTGAATTAAAAAATATTATCATTAAACAAAAGGGAAATCGACCACATATAGAACCTTTTGATATGAAAAAGGTAATGAATAGATTCTTTGTAAAAGTAGAAGAGCCTACCACTATCCAACATCTTCAAACTGAACTTAAATCAGTAAAAGAAGAACTAAAAAGGTATTAAGCTTCGACTTAATAAAATTGAGATGGAAAGTATTACTGATAAAATACTATCTCAAGTAGATAAAGGGAAAGCTATTGACAAAGAATTCTTCTCAAAAGAAGAAGACGGTGAAGAAGAAGATAATAGCCCTTCACGATTAAAGGACACTGATTCTATTATCGAAGAATCTGAAGGAGGTTCAGTTGTCTTAGTTAAACTTACTAAAGTAAAGGCTAAAAACTATCATCTTCATATAACATTGAAGGTTCATGATATGACCCTTACTAAGTTAGCAATTAGATTCAGGTGCAGATAAAAACTGCATAATGGAAGGAATAATACCAATAAAATATTTAGAAAAAAGTACACAAAAATTATACTCTGCTACAGGAGAATTATTAAAAATAAATTACAAATTATCAAAAGCACATATCTGCAACGATGGAATATGCTTTATTAACGACTTTGTAGTAATAAGATATATTAATGAAGAAATAATTCTAGGAATTCCTTTCCTAACTCAAATAAAACCACATTATGACGACTTAAGTGCACTTTGCACCACAGTGTTAGGCAAAGAAATAAGATTTCCTTATCTAAATCCCATCTCTAAAGAAGAAAGTGATTATATTAAATCACAAACAATTTTTAAAATAATTTGTTAACTCAACAAGTTAATTATTTAAGGAATGACATCAAAGTTCACAAAATAGAACAAACTTTAAAAACTCCCGAGGTAGAAGATAAGATTAAACAGTTTCAACAAAAACTCGAACTAGAAGTTTGTTCCGATCTGCCTACTGCCTTTTGGGAACGGAAAAGGCATATAGTCAACCTATCTTATATTAAAGAATTTAACGAACAGGCTATACCTACTAAGGCAAGACCTATTCAAATAAATTATGATTTAATGGAAGTTTGTAAAAAGGAAATAAATGATCTTCTCCAAAAGAAGATTATTAGACCTTCCAAGTCACCTTGGAGCTGTGTAGCCTTCTACGTTAACAATAATGCAGAAAAGGAAAGAGGAGCTCCTAGATTAGTTATTAATTATAAACCGTTAAATAAAGTATTACAATGGATTAGGTATCCGATACCTAATAAAACAGATTTATTAAAAAGAACTGACAAAGCTAATATTTATAGTAAATTTGATATGAAATCAGGTTTCTGGCAAATTCAAATTACTGAAGAAGATAAATATAAAACCGCTTTCAATGTTCCATTTGGACAATATGAATGGAATGTAATGCCTTTCGGATTAAAGAATGTCTCATCTGAATTTCAGAATATTATGAATAATATATACAGTAATATGTCAATAGTCTATATTGACGATGTATTAATATTTTCAGAAGATATAGATTCTCACTTTAAACATCTCAATACTTTCTTTAAGATAGTAAAACACAATGGCCTAGTAGTCAGTGCTAAAAAGATCAAGTTGTTCCAAACTACTATAAGATTTTTAGGACATGACCTTTATCAAGGTACTTACAAACCAATCTGTAGAGCCATTAAGTTATCGTCCAAATTTCCCGATAAAATCACAGACAAAACACAACTACAAAGGTTTTTAGGTAGTCTCAATTATGTAGCAGATTTTATTCCTAACATCAGAAAAATCTGTGTACCCCTTTATAAACGCCTTAGGAAGAATTCAATCCCTTGGGGTCTAGAACAAACTGACACAGTCAAAAGGGTCAAGTCCATTGTTCAAAAACTCCCAAGTCTAGGCGTTCCAAATTCTGAAGCATTTATGATAGTAGAAACCGACGCTTCAGAAGAAGGGTACGGTGGAATCCTTAAACAACGAATTTCTCTAGAGTCTCCCGAACAGTTAGTTCGTTTCACTTCTGGTATCTGGAATCCGGCTCAGAAAAATTATAGTATAGTCAAAAAAGAGACTTGTTCTATAGTGTTATGTATTACAAAATTTCAAGACGATTTAATAAACAAAGAATTTTTATTAAGAGTTGATTGTAAATCAGCTAAAGAGATTTTGCAAAAGGATGTTAAAAATCTTATTTCAAAACAGATTTTTGCCAGATGGCAGGCATTATTATCTAGCTTCGATTTTAAAATTGAATTTATAAAAGGTGAAAATAACTCTCTACCCGATTTTCTAACTAGAGAATTTCTACAGGGAAAAAATGAGACCAAACGAGAAAGGTCCGTTCAGGGCCTCCCCCAAAAGAGAGAATAGGTATTCTGCCCTTGCAGAATTCCCCTTGTTACCACCCGTGAGACCACATTTTATGATTACCTCTCCGAGAGTACCCACTATAAACAAACCCTCTACCATGACAATACTCGGATCCGTTCCAAAAAAAGACGGCCCATTTCAACAAGTTTCCTCAAAAGCCTCAACAAGCCAAACAGGAAAGGTACTAACTAGTTCTGACTATGCAATGAAGGTCCCAAAGTCCTTCGCTCAAGAAGTTAACCCACACACACCGGTTAAAACAGAAGAAAAGAGACTTGTTTCCTCAGAAAAGGAAACATTTGAATTAATTGCAAAAGAACCAATCAAGGTTCTAGCACTAGACAAAGGCTACGAAAATTATGACCTTGCAGATCTTATCAGACCTTGCTACACAGACAGAAATTATGTTGAAACCAGTGAACCTCTAAAAACAAGGAGGTACTACGAATTAATCCTAACAGATACAAAGTCGGTTACATTCGAGCATACTCTTTACGATGAGAGAGACCTAACTAGTATCAGAATCTCGAAATTCACCATCAATAAGGTATTAATCCCTTTTGAATGGGGAATGGATCATCTACACACTCCAATTGTGTTATCAGTTCAATATAGACCTCAAACCTATAATTTTAAAGATTATATGGACGCTTGGTTTAACTTTCTATACCTACGTCCAAAAACACACACCTAGTTTGTCAAGTATAGCGAACAAGCCCAAAAATCAATTCTACCCAGATGGTTTTACGACTGGTGGAAAGTATTTGGAGGAATAGAGCAAACGATGCCCCGAAGCTTTCAAATACATTATGAGAGATTCCAAATTGAAAACGAAATCTCCTCTCTTCCAAACCACATAAAATTATGCAAATATTACTTTGCAAAAAGAATATCCTTTATTATTAATTGGTCATTTGATATAGAACAAATTGATAAAATCAAATATTTAGTTAAAACGCCTAAAATCAAAGGTTGGATTCCTGAAGTCAAAGAGACCAAAAACTTTAGACCAATTAGGACAGAATCAAGAACAGAATCAAACAACTCTCAGAAAGAGTTAAAGAAAAAACTGCTCAGTATGCTAGCAAATATTGAGTCAGCAGATCCGACTCAAGTACAGGCCATGTTAGAAGCAGTTTCAAGTTCATCCTCTGCAGAAAGCGGAAAGAATGGAGATATGGAAGATCTAGATGGAATAGCCCAAGCCCATGCCCAGTCTACCAGGTGATTAATTTCTTACCTCTTCAAAGAAAGGACAAAGGCACTGACTCTTTAGAAAAGAAGAAAATGACCTCTGCCCCTTCAAAAAGGAAGAAAGCGACGTTTGACCTTTCAGAAAAGCAAAGGACAGCCTTTCAGAAAAGCAAAGGACAAATGACTTCTCTAAAAAGTAATATCGGGTCATTCAGCATGAACGATGGAGATGAATTCAATCTTTTCTTCGAGGTCTATATAAGACTCTCAAATTGTAATATTCAGGGCAGACCGAAAATCGCCCATTTTCTTTCTGATGTTTTCCCTCCCTTTGTAAAAATCCCCTTGTTCTGCATGTTCTTGATGTTCAAATAAAAGTAAGTTTCTTAAAACTTGTCATTAATTTACTTTCATTTCCGCATTTTTAGTTATATACTTCAGATCCGCTTAATTAGTATCATGCTCCTGTAGGATGTTGAATAACTTGTTCGATGTATGAACTTTCTGGTTCATATTTCTCCATCTAATAACGGTTTATAATTAATAACTATATGCCTTTTCCATTCCCAAAAGGTAGTAGGCAAATCAGAACAAATTTCTAGTTCGAGTTTTTGTTGAAACTGTTTAATCTTATCTTCTACCTTTGGGTTTTTTAAAGTTTGTTCTATTTTGTGAACTTTGATGTCATTCCTTAAATAATTAACTTGTTGAGTTAACAAATTTATTTTAAAAATTGTTTGTGATTTAATATAATCACTTTCTTCTTTAGATATGGGATTTAGATAAGGAAATCTTATTTCTTTGCCTAACATTGTGGTGCAAAGTGCACTAAAGTCGTTGTAATGTGGTTTTATTTGAGTCAGGAAAGGAATTCCTAGAATTATTTCTTCATTAATATCTCTTGTTACTACAAAGTCGTTAATAAAGCATATTCCATCGTTGTAGATATGTGCTTTTGATAATTTGTAATTTATTTTTTATAATTCTCCTGTAGCAGAGTATAATTTTTGTGTACTTTTTTCTAAATATTTTATTGGTATTATTCCTTCCATTATGCAGTTTTTATCTGCACCTGAATCTAATAATGCTAACTTAGTAAGGGTCATATCATGAACCTTCAATGTTATAGGAAGATGATAGCTTTTAGCCTTTACTTTAGTGAGTTTAACTAAGGCAGCTGAACCTCCTTCAGATTCTTCGATAATAGAATCAGTGTCCTTTAATCGTGAAGGACTATTATCTTCTTCTTCATCGTCTTCTTCTTTTGAGAAGAATTCTTTGTCAATAGCTTTCCCTTTATCTACTTGAGATAGTATTTTATCAGTAATACTTCCTATCTCAATTTTATTTAGTCGAAGCATAATATCTTTTAGTTCTTCTTTTACTGATTTAAGTTCAGTTTGAAGATGTTGGATAGTAGTAGGCTCTTCTATTTTTACAAAGAACCTATTCATTACCTTTTTCATATCAAAAGGTTCTATCTGTGGTCGATTTCCCTTTTGTTTAATGATAATATTTTTTAACTCAGTTAAATATTTTATTCTTAATTCATCATTATCTATGTGTTCGATGATGTAGAATAAGACTTCTTTGGAGTCTTCTGTGATTACTCTAAGTGAATTTTGACTATATACGCAAATTGCGCCAGTACAGTTACAACTGTCTTCTACTGAGCTGTTATTGTTTGAGTCATATGCGACATTAATCAATTCATTATCTCTATCAGAATAGCTATCAGTGGATGAAGATGATGAACTGTTATCATTATCTTCTATAATTGCGTATAGTTTTTCTTTAGTGTTGTCGTCAATTTCAAAAGTATTTACTTTACTCTTTTTCTTTTTTGTAACTTTGCACTCATTGGCTCTATGTCCCGTTTTTCCACCAGACCAGCATTTGTCACCATAATCCCTTTTAGATTTTCTTTTAAACCTTTTCCTTTTAGAAGTTTCTCCTTCTTTCTTTTCTTTACGCCTATGGCGTCCTTTAGGTTTATCTAAAGATCTGTGTTTCTTTGACACTCTTTTTGATGGAGCGGCTATTGATTTATAGCCGAATTCTTGGCAAAAACTACCAAGCTCAGCTTTGGACTGTAGTCTATCTTTTTTAATAAGACTTTTAAGGTTTAGGTCTATACATAAGTCTAAACCGGTAACATTGATAAAACTTATTAAGTCTCCATACGTAAGATTACCATATGGAATTTGACCATTAAACCTATCTCTAATTTTAGTTCTTACCTTTTCGGCAAATAATCTGGGTAATCCACTAATAAATCTTTCCTTCCAGAAAGGTTTATTGCAGTTTTCTCTGACCATTACCTTTTCTATGAATATATCTTTATACCACCTAAAGTCTGTTAATTTTGGGCAGCTAAGATTATTTAGAAGTTCAAGACTTCTATCCTGAAATAATTTTGGTTCACCAATAAAATGTTTGTCTATACAGTAGATTAAAGTTGCAATAACGTCTTCTTTAGATTCTTGCTCTGCTATTTGAGTATTATTTTCAATTTTTACAACAGTTATTACTGCTTTGGAATTCAGGATTTGATTCCTATTTTCTTCGGAAAGATAATTATCACACCAATTTTTTAATGTATCAGTAAAGCCTGATACTATTAAGGTTGCTGCGTGTTTATCTGACGCATTTTTCATTTTGTATGTTGTTACGGAAATTCCTATTTCGTGAAGCTTTTTGTAGATTTGGCTTTCAGCTAAACCATCAATATTCCATTCGGAAATTCCAGTTCCATCGTGATTGGAGTGGGATAGATAGATATCTTCTTCGAACTGAACGTCTGGAAATGATGCTCTTTTGTAATAATTCTTTTTATTAGGGTGTCGAGGATCATTCGTTAATCTACTTACTTCAGAAGTAGTGGTAGAGATAGCTTTAAGAGTGAGTGAAGGTTTTAATTTATTTATAGAATCTACAAGCTCTTTAAAAGCTCTTTCTATCATCTTTAGTTTAGTTTCCCTGTTAGGGATGGTTTCTTCCTTTAACAGAATTTCATTTGTTATTTAATAAAGTTAACTGTGTTTGCAGTTTATGGAGTTCAACGGTTTTATCTTTGCTCGTACTAGCTTGTTCTGTATTAGGCTTTGAGATACTTAGTTTTGTTTTAAGTTGTTCTTCTATTTTTTCTAGAAGTTCATTTGTAAAATCAAATTTTTCTCTTAATTGAGGGAATTTTTCTTTAGAAAATTCAGGGATTTTGATAGTAGGATGTGTTTCAATTGTGGATGCTACCATCGTTCTAGTAGGGGTTGTTATCTTGTTGGTATCTTTTAGATGATTAGATATAACATGTAAAAGGTTATTTGTGTAGTTATTTTGGACAATTATTTTGTTTAGATCTTTGTTTGTTGGTTCTTTGTCAAGGTAGGTACTTTCTCTTTTAAAAGGGGAAGCTGTGACTACCTCATTTTGAACGGGTATTATGATTTCATCTAATGGTGGAATGGTGGACTCTATTATACCTTTATTTTTGGTATACCATTTATTGATAATCATTTGTAAAGATTCCTTTTGATTTGGAATCTGTCCTGTTAATTCGAACCATCTAAAGAATTCAATATCACATCTAAGTCTTTTTAAGTCCTTAATCCATTTATTTCTAAAAGTTCTTCTTTGGTCAAAAGAATAGGTATATACGTACCATTCTCTTTTAATGTTATTATCAGGGTGTTCCCACTGAGCATTTAGACTTTTTCAGTCTATTTTGAAATTATTTTCTTCTTTAAGGGATCCGAGTTTATCAATCGTTTCAGCGGATGGACTTTTATGAATGAAGGGACCCTTTTGATAGATTACTTTAGGAACGGTTTTGTTAAAATCTACTCCTTTTATTTTTCTAGCAAGTTCTTCGATTAACTCTTCGTCGCTTTTATCGCTTTTACAACTTTTACTATTTCCCTCAGGGGGTTTGAAAGAAGAAGGTCTGCTGAAGGACATTCTTCTACTGGAAGAGGATTCGCTTAAAGAGTTAGATCTTAAAAATTTAAGTCTACTGCTCCTGTAGGATGTTGAATAACTTGGATGTATGAACTTTCTGGTTCATATTTTGGTTGAGTTATGGCTTCAAAACGCCATTCATCTTTTGATAATATCTCATCCCATCGAATCATTCTAGGGACGAAGGTGTTGCTATATTCTTGGTTTGCTTCCATGAGCATAGTAACTCTTTTACTACTTTCAATTTTAGCTTTTGAGGCTAAAGTAGTTTTCATGAGTCTGTAATATACTCTGTATATTACAGCTATCTCTCTTGTATTAATTTTACTATTCATATTTTTTGTTTTAATATTAAGAGTTAGAGTATCTAAAATATTCTGGTCATTTATATCAACCGAATAATTTGGATAACAATTAAAGTAAACTGGACCTTGGGCTAAGTTACTTTGTAAGATGTGACGACCCGGCCAATCGTCTCATGAGTTACCGCTCCGTTTTCCCCCATTTACATTTATTTATGCTTCGTATCTGTGTTTTATGTGATCGGGTTGATTAGTTTGAGTTCGGAGAGGATTTTGGTAAGAAATGAGACATTTAGTCTCTTTTAAGAAGGCTTAAGTTGGAAAAATCAACCGGATGTTGACTTATATGTTAGAGGGATCGGATGTGAGTTCCGATGGTTCGGTTAGCTTCGGGAGGTGATTTGTGACTTAGGAGCGCGATCTGAATGGTTTTTGGAATTGTAGAGAAGATTTAAGCTTGAATTGGCGAAATTGATATTTGGTATTTTCCGGTTGATAGGCAAGATTTTGATATAAGGGTCATAATGGAATTCCGAGAGTTTCAGTAACTTCATTGTGTCATTTGGGATGTGTGTGCAAAATTTCAGGTCATTCAGACGTGATTTGATAGACCTTTTGATCGAAAGTATAATTTAAGAGTTCTTGGAGTTCTTAGGCTTGAATCCTATGTTAAATTGATGATTTGATGTTGTTGTAAGCGTTCCGAAGTGTTGAACAAGTTTGAACGATGACATGGGATGTGTTGGTACAATTAGTTTGAAGTTTCGGGGGTCTCGGGTAGGTTCCGGGATGTTTTAGGCCAAAAATCATAGTTTCAGCAAGTCCAGGAGGGTTGCAGGCCCTAGAACTCACCCACGCGGTCCGCACAAAAATAAGTGCGCCACGGTGAGTGCAGTGCGGACCTCACAAAAGCGGGCACGACCTCGATAGGCATCGCACGGACCGCACAAAAGTGGGCGCGGCCGCGGTGAAGAAACGTTCCGCTGGTCCTACTTCGGAAGCTTATATCTTTTGATCTACAAGGAAATTTGAGATGATTCAAAAACGAAAATTGTATCCCTTCGTGTATAGTTTCCAGAAAGGTATAGATATTGCAATTTGGACATCTATAGTGAATGTTATGGCTAAAATACTAAAGCCTATCACTACAGAGGAAGGCTTGTGCGGCCGCTGTTGTTTTTGCGCGGACCACGGTCGATTTGATGCGGCCCGTGGTGGCTAGAATCTGAGGGGTACTATATAAATATGAGGTTTTGGATTTTATTTAATATTTTGACCTAGAGAGCTCAGATTTTGATGATTTTTTGAAGGTTTTTCAAGAAATTCATCGGGGTAAGTGATTTTAACTCAGATTTGGCTAGAGTACATGAATCTATCACTGAATTCATCATTTAATTCGTGATTTGGGATGGAATTTGGGAAGAAAATTGTGAAACCTTTTCACAATTCGTGATTTGGGATGTTATGGGGTGTGTTGGCATGTTTGGTCGGGGTCACATGAGGCTCAGATAAGTTTTGGAAGAGTTTTTGGAAGATTTTGCCGTTTTGAGCATAAGCATGTAATGATCCAAAGGTCCATTTTTAGTTCTAGAGATCGAAATTTGATTTCGAGACTTCTGGAATTTTGATAATGAATTATAGGACTGATCTGGAAAGTTTGGTCTAATTTCATCAAGTCGCGATTGAGTTTTTCACACGAAACATGAGTTAATTGTTTAACGAGTGAAATGGGTATTGAATTGAGCAAATGAGCTCCGAACTGAGTTTCGACTGAAGGGCTATGTTTGTATCATTATTTGTGACTCATAGGAACAAGAATCATCGAATTCCGAGGTCCCAGGCCCGAGAAATAAATTTTTGAGAAAAATTGTTTTCTGAAAATATTTAAGGAAAATGGAAATGAAATTTGATTAGAAAGTGATGATATCGGGCCCGTATTTTAGTTTTGGTGCCTGGTACAGGTCTTATATATGGTTTAAGCACTTTCTGTAAAGTTTGGTTGAAAACGGACGTCATTTGATGTGTTTCGGACTCAAAATGGAAAATTTGATGTTTTATGAAATTTGAAAGAATTCTTGGATTTTAAAGCTTAATTCATGGTATATGACGTTATTTTAGTGATTTGATCGCACGGTTAAGTTCGTAGGATGTTGTTGAGTTAGTGCGTATGTTTGGTTAGGAGCCCCGAGGGCTCGGGAGTGTTTCGGAGGTGTCTCGGAGTGATTTCGGACTTAGGAAAATTTGGAGAAAAATTGCAGAAATAGTATCTAGTGAATAGTAACCCTGTGAACAGTATGTTAAGTTCGGGAGATTTTCCATTTTTAACGATTTGGAGCTCGGATAAGGCAATTTTTCGGGATATTTTCAGAGAAAACAACGGGGTAAGTATTCTTATCTCAATTTTGGTTAGATTATTCGAATCTATTACAAGTTTTGGCAATTAATCCGTGAATTTAGCGGGAAAAGTTAGAAAACTTCTCGGATAGAATTGATAATTTGAGGGTCGAAATGTTATGGGACTTTGATAATTTTGGTATGGTTAGACTCGTGGAGAGATAAGGAACCCGTTGATGTAAAAAAAATTGAATTTCGAGACGTGGGTCCGGGGCTCGGGTTTTTGCTAATTTCGAGAATTTTGGTTTTTTTGATTGTTTTGATTGGGCTTTGTTCCCTTATCATATTATGACATATTCGTTCTGATTTTGGGTAGATTCGACGCACGTGGAGGCCAATTCGAGGGGCAAAGGCGTCACGAGCTAAAGAAGTAGTCGGTTTGAGGTGAGTAATGAGTGTAAATGATGTCCTGAGGGTTTGAAACCTCAGATTGCACATCATAGTGCTATATTGAGGTGAGACACGCGCTGGATGAAGAGCACGATGTCTTTTACTACTGAGGATTATGACTTGGTCCATCCCGTATTGATGATTTTACTGCATATTTGATTGAAACTGATTTGTTATCATCATGATTTGGGTTGTTTGCCATATTTGGGCTTCGTGCCAATTATTTGAATCCTTCGTGAATTTTTATCACCATTTCCTCACTGTTTTGACTTATATTTAAACTCAGTCCTGTTGATGATTATTGTTTTACAAACTCAGTCACTTTTATACAGATTTGAAACTCAAATGATATTTCTAAATGATATTTTGGGCTGAGAACTACTGTTTTACAAATGCCCAAGGGGCTTGTGATGATTTTCGGACTGAGTGAGGCCAATGGCCATATGTGAGGATATGCTGAGAGATATGAGGCCGAGGGCCTTGTTACTATTTATGCCACGCGGTGGCTTGAGTGATGTGAGGAGGCTTTCAGGACTTATGAGTGATGTGTGGAGGCTTTCAGGCCTTATGAGTGAAGTGAGAAGGCTTTCGGGCCTTATGTTATTATTGCGCTTGGGATGTAGGAGCCCCTCCGGAGTCTACACACCCATAGTGAGCGCGGGTACCCATGTGATTTGAGACAGTGGTAACAATGGCACTGTATGATGCAATTTGGTCAGGTAACAATTACTGACCAGGACAGTGGTAACAATGACACTGTATGATGCAATTTGGTCAGGTAACAATGACTGACCAGGAATAACACCGTGAGGTCAGGTAACAATGGCTGACCAGGAACTAATTTGTGCCCGAGGGGCTGGTATTATTCTATATGATTGCCTGAGGGGCGAGGTTTATATGTTCATTTTGCATACTCACTTGTCTTTTACTTGTTTAATTGTGGTATTTGTGCCCGAGGGGCGGATTTCTGTACATAGCGACACTAATTGTTTTGAAATTATTTCACAACTGTTGAAAAGATCATTTTCAAAAGAGGTTTAAAACTTAGCCAAGGTATTTTCTATAGAATTCACAGTTTCACTGATTTTTCTCAAGGAGTTTTACACTGCTTCTATAGAGCATGTTGGTTTCTTTACGTGTTTTCTTGCTGCTCAGTTATTATTTACCTTTATTACTCACTGAGTTGGAGTACTCACTTTACTCCCTGCACCTTGCGTGCAGTTGCAGGTATTTGTTCACCCGGTAGCGGGTATTGGCTGCATGGAGGCAGAGTTGTAGAGGTTTTAGCGAGGTGACTGCCAGCGTTTGCAACACCACTATTTTTCTATGTTATTCATTATTCTTGTTCAGTGTATTTCTAGACTGTAAAGTGGAAATTTTATTCTTATAGATGCTCGTGACTTATGACACCCCAGTTAGGGCTGTGTCGGGCTCGACTTTCGCATTATTATCTATATTTGTGTTAATTAACTACTTTAAAAGATGAATTGGGTTAGATTGGCTGGCCTTGTCTTCAAGAGAGGCGCCATCACGACTGGGTTCGGGAATTGGGTCGTGACAGATAGAGGCGATTCAGAGTTGGCCTAGACCGTCCTCAGCCACAAAGATTCGTAGCTTTCTCGATTTGGCAGGCTATTATCGCCGGTTTGTTCAGGGAATTTCATCTATCGCAACACCCTTGACTAAGTTGACTCAGAAGGGTGTTTCATTTGTATGGTCAGACGAGTGTGAGGAGAGCTTTCGGAAGCTCAAGACAGCATTGACCACAGCTCCAGTATTGGTTCTACCATCAGCTTCAGGTTCATATACCGCGTATTGTGATGCTTCAAGAGTTGGGATTGGTTGTGTACTGATGTAGGAGAGTAGAGCCATTGCTTATGCTTCTCGTCAGTTGAAGCCCCATGAGAAAAACTACCCCGTTCATGATTAGTAGTTGGCTGCAATAGTTCATGCATTGAAGATTTGGAGGTACTACTTGTATGGCGTATCTTGTGAGGTATTCACTGATCACCGCAGTCTTCAACATTTGTTCAAGCAAAAGGATCTTAATTTGAGGCAGCGAAGATGGTTAGAGTTGCTTAAAGATTATGATATTACCATATTGTATCACCCAGGGAAGGCCAATATGGTGGCCGATGCTTTGAGCCGAAAGGCAGTGAGTATGGGGAGTTTGGCATATATTCCAGTTGGGGAGAGACCCCTTGCAGTTGATGTTCAGGCCTTGGCCAATCAGTTTGTGAGACTAGATATTTCGGAGCCTAGTCGGGTGTTGGCTTGTGTGGTTTCTCGGTCTTCCTTATATGATCGCATCAGAGAGCGCCAGTATGATGATCCACATTTGCTTGTCCTTAAGGACAGAGTTCTGCATGATGATGCTAGATATGTGACCATCGGTGATGATGGTGTGTTGAGGATGCAGGGCCGGATTTGTGTGCCCAATGTGGATGGGCTTAGAGAGTTGATTTTGGAGGAGGCCCATAGCTTGCAGTATTCCATTCATCCGGGTGCCGTGAAGATGTATCAGGATTTGAGGCAGTACTATTGGTGTAGAAGAATGAATAAAGATATCATGGGATTTGTAGCTCGGTGTCTCAATTGTCAGCAGGTGAAATATGAGCATAAGAGACCGGGTGGCTTGCTTCAGCAGATGGTTATTCCCGAGTGTAAGTGGGAGAAGATTACTATGGACTTTGTTGTTGGACTTCCACGGACTTTGAAGAGGTTTGATGCTATTTGGGTGATTGTGGATCGGCTCACCAAGTCTACGCACTTTATTCCTGTGTGTACAACCTATTCTTCAGAGCGGTTGGCAGGGATTTATATCCGAGATATTGTTCGGTTGCATGGTATTCCGGTTTCCATCATCTCAGATAGAGGTACTCAGTTTACTTCGCAGTTTTGGAGAGCCGTGTAGAGGGAGTTGTGTACTCAGGTGGACTTAAGCACAACATTTCATCCTCAGACGGACGGACAGTCCGAGCGTACTATTCAGATATTGGAGGACATGTTGCGTGCTTGTGTTATTGATTTTGGAGGTTCATGGGATGAGTTTTTTCCACTTGCAGAGTTTGCTTACAACAACAACTACCAGTCGAGTATTCAAATGGCTCCGTATGAGGCTTTGTATGAGAGGCGGTGTAGATCTCCCGTTGGTTAGTTCGAGCCCAGTGAGGCTAGGCTATTGGGGACATATTTGGTTCAGGACGCCTTATAGAAGGTGAAGGTAATTCAGGAGAGGCTTCGTACAGCACAATCGCGTCAGAAGAGCTATGCCGACCGGAAGGTTCGAGATGTATCCTACATGATTGGTGAGAAGGTCTTGCTGAATGTTTCGCCCATGAAGGGTGTTATGAGATTTGGGAAGAAAGTAAAGTTGTGTCCGTGATTTATTGGGCAGTTTGAAGTGATTTGGAGGATTGGGGAGGTGGCTTATGAGCTTGGTTTGCCACCCATCTTGTCTAGCATGCATCCGATATTTCATGTTTCTATGCTTCGGAAGTATATTGGGGATCCGTTTCATGTTTTGGACTTCAGCATGGTTCAGTTGGATATTGATTTGACCTATGATGTGGAGCCAGTGGCTATTTTGGGTCGTCAGGTTTGGAAGTTGATGTCAAAGGATATAGCTTCAGTGAAAGTGTAGTGGAGAGGTCGGCCCGTGGAGGAGGCTACCTGGGAGACCGAGTAGGATATGCGGAGCAGATATCCTCACCTATTCGAGGCTTCAGGTATGTTTCTTGACTCATTCGAGGACGAACGCTTGTTTAAGTTGGGGAGGGTGTGACGACCCGGCCAGTCGTCTCATGAGTTACCGCTCCGTTTTACCCTATTTCAGCTTCTTTATGCTTCATATCCATATTTTATGTGATCAGGTTGATTAGTTTGAGTTCGGAGAGAATTTTGGTAAGAAATGAGACACTTAGTCTCTTTTAAGAAGGCTTAAGTTGGAAAAGTCAATTGGATGTTGACTTATGTGTTAGAGGGTTCGGATGTGAGTTCCGATGGTTCGATTAGCTTCGGGAGGTGATTTGTGACTTAGGAGGGTGATCATAATGGGTTTTGGAGTTGTAGAGAAGATTTAGGCTTAAATTGGCGAAATTGATATTTGGCAATTTCCGGTTGATAGGCGAGATTTTGATATAGGGTCGGAATAGAATTCCGAGAGTTTCAGTTGCTTGGTTGTGTCATTTGAGATGTGTGTGCAAAATTTCAGGTCATTCGGATGTGATTTGATAGACTTTTTGATCGAAAGCATAATTTAAGAGTTCTTGGAGTTCTTAGACTTGAATCCTATGTTAAATTGATGATTTGATGTTGTTGTAAGCATTCCGAAGTGTTTAACAAGTTTGAACGATGTCATGGGATGTGTTGGTACAATTAGTTTAAAGTTTCGGGGGTCCCGGGTAGGTTCCGAGATGTTTTAGGCCAAAAATCATAGTTGCAGCAGGTCCAGGAGGGTTGCAGGCCCCAGAACTCACCCACGCGGTCCGCGCAAAAATAAGTGCGCCCGCGGTGAGTGCAGTGCATACCGCACAAAAGCGGGCACGACCGCGGTAGGCGTCGCGCGGACCGCACAAAAGTGGGCGCGGCCGCGGTGAATAAACGTTCCGCTGGTCCTACTTTAGAAGCTCATAGCTTTTGATCTACAAGGATTTTTGAGATGATTCAAAAACGAAAAGTGTAGCCCTGCGCGTCTAGTTTCCATAAAGGTAAAGATATCACAATTTGGACATCTGTAGCAAATGGTATGGCTAAAATACAAAAGTCTGTCACTGTAGGAAAAGGATTGTGCGGCCGCGGTTGTTTTTGCGCAGACCGCACTGGCTAGCGTGGACCGTGGTCGATTTGATGCAGCCCGCGGTGACTGGAATCTGAGGGGTACTCTATAAATATGAGGTTTTGGATTTTATTTAATATTTTGACCTAGAGAGCTCGGATTTTGACGATTGTTCGAAGGTTTTTCAAAATATTCATCGGAGTAAGTGATTTTAACTCAGATTTGGCTAGATTACATGAATCTATCACTGAATTCATCATTTAATTCGTGATTTGGGATGGAATTTGGGAAGAAAATTGTGAAACCTTTCAAAAATGTAAAATGATGATTTGAGGGACCAAATGGTATCGGAATTGGATAATTTTGGTAGGGTTAGACTCGTGAGAGTATAAGGATTCTAGTTTTGTGAATTTGGTCAAATTTCGAGACGTGGGCCCGGGGCTCGGGTTTTGGTAATTTCGGGAATAGTGCCCTTTGTTGATTGTTTTTGCTTGGGCTTTGTTCCCTTAGCATATTGTGAAGTATTCGTTCTGATTTTGGATAGATTCAACGCACGTGGAGGCCAATTTGAGGGGCAAAGGCGTTGCGAGCTAGAGATTTTGCCGGTTCGAGGTGAGTAATGAATGTAAATGATGTCCTGAGGGCTTGAAACCCTGGATTTGCACATCGTAGTGCTATATTGAGGTGAGACACGCGCTTGATGATGAGCGCGGGTCGTTTACTCTTGGGGATTGTGACTTGGTCCGTCCCGAGTGATGCTTCTACTGCGTATTTGACTAAAGCTTATTTGTTATCATCATTATTTGGACTGATTGTCATATTTGGGCTTCTTGCCAATTCTTTGAACCCTTCGGGGAGTTTATTTACTATTTCCTCACTGTTTGACTTACTACTTGAACTCAGTCGTACCGTTTTCTACTGTCTTACAACTCAGCCACTTTTACTCGATTTTTGAAACTAAAAGATATATTAAATGATGTTTTGGGCTGAGAACTACTATTTTACTATTGACCGAGGGGCTTATATGATTTCTGGACCGAGTACGGCCAAGGTCTAGATGTGAGGATACTATGGGATTGGGCTGCGCGCCGCAGCAGTGTTATACTGATATTGATATAAGGCTGAGGATCTAGATTTGATGCCACGAGATGGCTTTATATTGCACTTGGGCTGCAAGGGGCCCCTCCCGGAGTCTGCACACCCCCAGTGAGCGCCGTCGACGAAAAATAAATGGAGGGCTGCACGCCGCAGCGGGTACAATAGGGTACCGTTCTATGTGTTGATTTCTCTTTATATGTCTGTCACTTAACTGCTTATTTGTTGTAGTATTTCTACATTTCGCTTCCATTGGTTTATTACTCTCATATTACTTGTTTTTTAACTGCCGCACTATAGATTACTCTGTATTTTCCGTGATTTCTTATTCTCAGTCATTATTTATGCTTATTACTCACTGGGTCGGGATACTCACATTAACCCTGCACCTTGCGTGCAGATCCAGGTGCATCTGAGGCTGAGTGAGGATTATTTCGGTTGAGCAGCGCATATCCGGGAGCATCGAGGTAGCTGCATGGCGTCCGCAGCCCTGATCTCTCCCTTCTATCCTTGTTATTAATTAGTATTCCCTAGATGGACATGTATTAGGTTGTTAAACTTGTACTAGAGGCTCGAGACTTGTGACACCAGATTTGTATGGGCTATGTAGTGGTATTATCATCTGAATTTCCGCATATTTAACTCGTTGTCTTAAACTCTTATTAGAGTAATTTAGCAATTTAACTATGTTAGCTGATAATAATTTTTATAAGAAGGCAGAAGGGGTTGTTAGTTGGTCAGGCTTGCCTAGCAGTGTGTTGGGCGCCATCACGACCGGGATTGGGGTCGTGACATAAGACTCCTAATAATGAATCGTCAAAATTTAATAGTTTATCATCTCTTAGTAATAGACAGAGGGAAGTGTCTAAACCTAGTCTGTATAAAGGTTTGATAGCTATTTGAACAAGTCCTATATGGAGAAAATTGTATTTTTTTCTTATACTGTTGTATATCATGTGCTGCTAATAACTTAATTGTTTCAATAGAGTTATTAATAGCAATTGTTGATTCACAAGTCTTGATGTTATAGCTTTTAATAAAATCAAACTTGCTAGTATGATATATCGTATTAAAAGATTATCTAGGAATACTCCAATTTTGTAAATCATTTTCTATTTTGGCAATATTAGTTACTGCCGAAATATTAGCACTATTAAAAATTTTATTATTCCTGGAATTATTCATTTTAATACTGAGATGTATACCTGTTGATACAGATATTCATTGTTTTTATATTTTTTAGAATTATTCTTTTTCTGTGTTGATAACTCTCAAGATTATCTTTATAAAATTCAATTTCTCTTTCTATAGTTAATAAAGCTTTATTTCACAGATTATTATATCTGATTATATTTTTGCAGATTCTAATATTGTGTTCAGCACAATCTATTTTCCTTCTTGTGTTTTGGAGATGTTTAAGGGATCTCCATTTCTGAATGTTATAGAATCCTATGTAATGAAAAGTTCTATGTTTCATTTATAAATAGATTTTAAAGATTTTAAAAGTTTGAGGGAGAGGTATATTGTCTTTAAGGTTTCAATGTTTACTCTCTTTGTTATCTTAATTCAAAACTATTTATCGTAATAGTTCTTCTACTGTTCTTAAAAGTATATCGTTTACTATTTATCTTCTTTCTTATCAGTATGATCTAGTTCTTAAGTTATCTTAGAAGTGTTTTCAGTTCTAAGTTATCTTGGGGGTTGGTAGTTGAACGTGTTCACTGTGTCCTGTTGTGTCTTGTCTAACAGCGGCTCTCCTGGCCTATAACGACGACGACAACTGACGACAGTTTAATAGGGTCCAACTAACTCTCTCTCAGAGACCCTCACACTAAGAACTGAGAACAATAATCTCACACTAGAGAATAAGATCATGAGGATATAAAGAGGATGAACAATAAACATATACTGGAATGAACAGTATAGAGCAATTAAGATCTATAGCATGAAATTGATAACAAGATTTCAACGAACCTTAAAGACAATTGAGAGTTTTAGCTTCTCATGTTTTGCTCTGATACCAATTAGGCGGATCTGAAGTATATAATTGAAAATGCGGAAATGAAAGTAAATTAATGATTTCAAAGTAAATTAATGACAAGTTTTAAGAAACTTACTTTTATTTGAATATCAAGAACATGTAAAACAAGGGGATTTTTACAAAGGGATGGATCTGATAGATGATCTGGAGTTGAACATATACTGGAGTTTTAGCTTCTCATGTATATAGCATGAATAAACATATACTGGAACAAACAGTATAGGCAAATTAATGATACCAATTAAGCGGATCTGAAGTATATAATTGAAAATGCGAAAATGAAAGTAAATTAATGATTTCAAAGTAAATTAATGACAAGTTTTAAGAAACCTACTTTTATTTGAACATCAAGAACATGCAGAACAAGGGGATTTTACAAAGGGAGGGAAAACATCAGAAAGAAAATGGGTGATTTTCGGTTTGCCGTGAATATTACAATTTGAGAGTCTTATATAGATCTCGAAGAAAAGATTGAATTCATCTCCATCGTTCATGCTGAATGGCCCGATATTACTTTTTAAAGAAGTCATTTGTCCTTTGCTTTTCTGAAAGGTTGTCCTTTGCTTTTCTGAAAGGTCAAACATCGTTTTCTTCCTTTTTGAAGGGGTAGAGGTCATTTTCTTCTTTTCTGAAGAGTCAGTGCCTTTGTCCTTTCTTTGTCCTAATTGGTCTAGATTTTTTGGTCTCTTTGACTTCAGGAATCCAACCCTTGATTTTAGGCGTTTTAACTAAATATTTGATTTTATCAATTTGTTCTATATCAAATGACCAATTAATAATAAAAGATATTCTTTTTGCAAAGTAATATTTGCATAATTTTATGTGTTTGGAAGAGAGGAGATTTCGTTTTCAATTTGGAATCTCTCATAATGTATTTGAAAGCTTCGGGGCATCGTTTGCTCTATTTCTCCAAATACTTTCCACCAGTCGTAAAACCATCTGGGTAGAATTGATTTTTGGGCTTGTTCGCTATACTTGACAAACCAAGTGTGTGTTTTTGGACGTAGGTATAGAAAGTTAAACCAAGCGTCCATATAATCTTTAAAATTATAGGTTTGAGGTCTATATTGAACTGATAACACAATCGGAGTGTGTAGATGATCCATTCCCCATTCAAACGGGCTTAATACCTTATTGATGGTGAATTTCGAGATTCTGATACTAGTTGGGTCTCTCTTATCGTAAAGAGTATGCTCGAATGTAACCGACTTTGTATATGTTAGGATTAATTCGTATTACCTCCTTGTTTTTAGAGGTTCACTGGTTTCAACATAATTTCTGTCTGTGTAGCAAGGTCTGATAAGATCTGCAAGGTCATAATTTTCGTAGCCTTTGTCTAGGGCTAGAACCTTGACTGGTTCTTTTGCAATTAATTCAAATGTTTCCTTTTCTGAGGAAACATGTCTTTTTTCTTCTGTTTTAACCGGTGTGTGTGGGTTAACTACTTGAGCGAAGGACTCTGGGACCTTTATTGCATAGTTAGAACTAGTTAGTACCTTTCATGTTTGGCTTGTTGAGGCTTTTGAGGAAACATGTTGAAATGGGCCGTCTTTTTTCGGAATGGATACGAGTATTGTCATGGTTGAGGGTTTGTTTATAGTGGGTACGCTCGGAGGGGTAATCATAAAAGGTGGTCCCACAGGTGGTAACAAGGGGAATTCTGCAAGGGCAGAATACCTATTCTCTCTTTTGGGGGAGGCCCTGAACGGACCTTTCTGGTTTGGTCTCATTTTTTCCCTGTAGAAATTCTCTAGTTAGAAAATCGGGTAGAGAGTTATTTTCACCTTAGTAAATTCGATTTTAAAATCGAAGCTAGATAATAATGCCTGTCATCTGGCAAAAATTTGTTTTGAAATAAGATTTTTAACATACTTTTTGCAAAATCTCTTTAGCTGATTTACAATCAACTCTTAATAAATATTCTTTGTTTATTAAATCGTCTTGAAAATTTGTAATACATAGCACTATAGACAAAATCTCTTTTTTGACTGTACTATAATTTTTCTGAGTCGGATTCCAGATACCAGAAGTGAAACGAACTAACTGTTCGGGAGACTCTGGAGAAATTCATTGTTTAAGGATTCCACCGTACCCTTCTTCTAAAGTGTCGGTTTCCACTATCATAAATGCTTCAGGATTTGGAATGCCTAGACATGGGAGTTTTTGAACAATGGACTTGACCCTTTTGACTATGTCAGTTTGTTCTAGACCCCAAGGGACTGGATTCTTCCTAAGGCGTTTATAAAGGGGTTCACAGATTTTTCTGATGTTAGGAATAAAATCTGCTATATAATTGAGACTACCTAAAAACCTTTGTAGTTGTGTTTTTGTCTGTGATTTTATCGGGAAATTTGGACGAGAACTCAATGGCTCTACAGATTGGTTTGTAAGTACCTTGATAAAGGTCATGTCCTAAAAATCTAATAGTAGTTTGGAACAACTTGATCTTTTTAGCACTGACTACTAGGCCATTGTGTTTTATTATCTTAAAGAAAGTATTGAGATGTTTAAAGTGAGAATCTATATCTTCTGAAAATATTAATACATCATCAATATAGACTATTGGCATAAGGGTTGAATATATTATTCATAATATTCTCAAATTCAGATGGGGCATTCTTTAATCCGAAAGGCATAACATTCCATTCATATTGTCCAAATGGAACATTGAAAGCGGTTTTATATTTATCTTCTTCAGTAATTTGAATTTGCCAGAAACCTGATTTCATATCAAATTTACTGTAAATATTAGCTTTGTAAGTTCTTTTTAATAAATCTCTTTTATTAGGTATCGGATACCTAATCCATTGTAATACTTTATTTAACAGTTTATAATTAATAACTAATCTAGGAGCTCCTCTTTCCTTTTCTGCATTATTATTAATGTAGAAGGCTGCACAGCTCCAAGGTGACATGGAAGGTCTAATAATCTTCTTTTGGAGAATATCATTTATTTCCTTTTTACATACTTCCATTAAATCATAATTCATTTGAATAGGTCTTGCCTTAGTAGGTATAGCATGTTCGTTAAATTCTTTAATATAAGGTAGGTTGACTATATGCCTTTTCCGTTCCCAACAGGCAGTAGGCTGCAATATCCCACGCCTTCCGTCGTGGGCCCGGATGGATCCTTCCCTGAATCGCCTAATATATGTCCTGGACATCAAATACGACCTAAGAAACCATTGTCACCGCCCCTCCATGACCAAATTATATTTTTTGGCATTTTACGACCATAAAACTGGAAATCCGTGCGAGTCCAAAATTTTCGTGTGCTATATAGCCCACGCATTCCGCCGTGAGCCCGGATAGATCTGTCCCCGAATCGCCTAATATATATCCTAGACATCAAATACGACCTAAGAAACTATTTTCACCGCCCCGCCATGACCAAATTAAATTTTTTGGCATTTTACGGCCATAAAACTAGAAATCCACGCGAGTCCCAAATTTTCATGTGCTATAGCCCACGCCTTCCGAACTATAATATATGTCCTGGAACCTTAAAGATTTCAACGAACCTTAGATATATACATACGAGAAGCTAAAACTCTCAATTGTCTTTAAGGTTCGTTGAAATCTTGTTATCAATTTCATGTTATAGATCTTAATTGCTCTATACTGTTCATTCCAGTATATGTTTATTGTTCATCCTCTTTATATCCTCATGATCTTATTCTCTAGTGTGAGATTATTGTTCTCAGTTCTTAGTGTGAGGGTCTATGAGAGAGAGTTAGTTGAACCCTATTAAACTGTCGTCAGTTGCCGTCGTCGTTATAGGCCAGGAGAGCCATTGTTAGACAGGACACAACAAGACACAGTGAACACGTTCAACTCCCACCCCCCAAGATAACTTAAAACTAAAAACACTTCTAAGATAACTTAAGAACCAGATCATACTGATAAGAAATAAGATAAATAGTAAACGATATACTTTTAAGAACAGTAGAAGAACTATTACGATAAATAGTTTTAAATTAAGATAACAAAGAGAGTAAACATTGAAACCTTAAAGACAATATACCTCTCCCTGAAACTTTTAAAATCTTTAAAATCTATTTATCAATGAAACATAGAACTTTTCATTACATAGGATTCTATAACATTCAGAAATGGAGATCCCTTAAACATCTCCGAAACACAAATAGGAAAATAGATTGTGTTAAACACAATATTAGAATCTGCAAAAATATAATCAGATATAATAATCTGCAAAATAAAGTTTATTAACTATAGAAAGAGAAATTGAATTTTATAAAGATAATCTTTCGAGTTATCAACACAGAAAAAGAATAATTATAAAAAATATAAAAGCAATGAATATCTGGATCAACAGGTATACATCTCAGTATTAAAATGAATAATTTCGAGAATAATAAAATTCTTAATAGTGCTAATATTTCGGCAGTAACTAATATTGCCAAAATAGAAAATGATTTACAAAATTGGAGTATTCCTAGAGAATCTTTTAATACGATATATCATACTGGCAAGTTTGATTTTATTAAAAGCTATAACATCAAGACTTGTGAATAAACAATTGCTATTAATAGCTCTATTGAAACAATTAAGTTATTAGCAGCACATGATATACAACAGTATAAGAAAAAGTATAATTTTCTCCATATAGGACTTGTTCAAATAGCTGTCAAGCCTTTATACAGACTAGGCTTAGACACTCCCCTCTATCTATTACTGTGACGATCCGGCTAGACGTCTCATGAGTACCACTTTGTTTCCCCCATTTCAGCTTCATTACGCTTCGTTATCCGTATTTTATGTGATCGGGTTGATTAGTTCGAGTTCGGAGAGGATTTGGTAAGATATGATACACTTAGTCTCTTTTAAGAAAGCTTAAGTTAGAAAAGTCAACCGGATGTTGACTTATGTGTTAGAAGGCTCGAAAGTGAGTTCCGATGGTTCGGTTAGCTTCGGGAGGTGATTTGTGACTTAGGAGCGCGATCGGAATGGGTTTTGGAGTTGTAGAGAAGATTTAGGCTTGAATTGACGAAATTGATATTTTGGCAAATTCCGGTTGATAGGCGAGATTTTGATATAGGGTCGGAATGGATTTCCGAGAGTTGCAGTAGCTTCGTTGTGTCATTTGGGATCTGTCTGCAAAATTTCAAGTCATTCGGACAAGATTTGATAGACCTTTTGATCGAAAGCATAATTTAAGAGTTCTTGGAGTTCTTAGGCTTGAATCCTATGTTTAATTGGTGATTCGATGTTGTTGGAAGCGTTCCGAAATGTTGAACAAGCTTGAATGATATCATGAGATGTGTTGGTACAATTAGTTTGAAGTTTTGGGGGTCCCGGGTAGGTTCCGGGATGTTTTAGGCCGAAAATCATAGTTGCAGCAGGTCCAGGAGGGTTGCAGGTCCCAGAACTCACCCACACGGTCCGCACAAAAATGAGTGTGCCCGTGGTGAGTGCTGTGCGGACCGCACAAAAGCGAGCGCGGGCACAGTAGGCGTCACGCGGACCGCACAAAAGTGGCCGCGGCCGCGGTGAAGAACCTTCCCGCTGGTCCACCGTTGGAAGCTCATATCGTTTGATCTACAAGAAATTTTGAGGTGATTCAAAAATAAAAGTTGTAGCCCTTCGTGTCTAGTTTCCGGAAAGATAAAGATGTCGCAATTTTGACATATGTAGCAAAGGTTATGAGCAAAATACTAAAGCCTGTAACTGCAGAGGAAGGCCTGTGCGGCCGCGGTTGTGTTTGCACGGACCGCACTGGCTTGCGCGGCCCGCGGTCGTTTTGGTGTAGCCCGCGGTAGCTGAAATCTGAGGGGGTACCTATAAATACGAGGTTTTGGGTTTTATTTAATATTTTGACCTAGAAAGCTCGGATATTGGCGATTTTTCGAAGGTTTTTCAAGAAATTCATCGGGGTAAGTGATTTTAACTCAGATTTGGCTAGAATACATGAATCTATCACTGAATTCATCATTTAATTCTTGATTTGTGATGCAATTTGGGAAGAAAATTGTGAAATCTTTCAAAAATGTAAAATGATGATTTGAAGGACCAAATGGTATCGGAATTGGATAATTTTGGTATGGTTAGACTCGTGAGGGTATGAGGATTCTGAAAATGTGAATTTTTCCTGATTCCGAGACGTGGTCCCGGGGCTCAGGTTTTGCTAATTTCGGGATTTTTGATATTTTTTGAATGTTTTCGTTTGGGCTTTGTTCCCTTAGCATATTTTGACGTATTCGTTCTGATTTTGGATAGATTTGACGCGCGTGGAGGCCAATTTGAGAGGCAAAGGCATAGCGAGCTAGAGTTTTGGCCAGTTTGAGGTGAGTAATGATTTAAATGATGTCCTGAGGGTTCGAAACCCCGGATTTGCACAACGTAGTGCTATACTAAGTTGAGATACACGTTGTGTGATGAGCAGGAGGTTCAATGCTACGGGGATTGTGACTTGGTCCATCCCGAACGATATTTTACTACATTATTGATTGAGACATATACGTCATTATTGTGAATTGGGCTAGTTGCCATGCTTGGGGCCTTGTTCCGACCTGTAAAACCCTTAGGGGATTTTTGACTGGTTTTTCTCACTTATTTTGTTAAAGAATTTATATCCTCAGTCATGTTTCCAATTGTTTAAGAATGATATGAACCAGATTTTTGAAATGTTAATCATAAATAGGAAGAGATATGAGGGTTGAGATCCCGACCGTACATTATGCCCGAGAGGCTGTGATTTTTACATGACTGAGAGGGGTCGAGGACCCAATAGTGAGGATATTTTAATGATATGGATCGGGTTGTGCGCCGCAGTAGATATATATTATACATATTATGGATCGGGATGCACGCCGCAGTAATTACTTAAATGGATCAGGCTGCACGCCACATCAATTATATAGCACTTTGGCTGAATGAGCCCCTCCGTATTCTGCACACCCCCAGTGAGCGCGATCGACTATTATTATTATGGATCGGACTGTACACCACAGCGATATACAGATCGGGCTGCACGCTGCAGCGGTATATATATTTATTGATTCGGTTATCGTGAGAAGTATATGAATTGAGAACTGAGGATAAGAACGAATAAATGAACTAAAATGCTTGAGGAGCTGATTTATACTTATTATATCTATTTTACCTGGTTAAAAGAATTTCACATGATTTCCTCATTCATTGCTGCTTAAATGATTTTATTGTTTTGATATAGAACTGCTTAGTGCCTTTACATGATTTCATACTGTCAGCCATTATTTATTGTTATTACCCACTAGGTTGGAGTACTCACATTACTCCATGCACCATGTGTGCAGGTACAGGTATTCCTGAGGCATAGAGCGAGCTTTCCTGCCGTTTTGTTTTCATCGAAGTTATCGAGGTAGCTGCATGGCGTTCATAGACCCGATTTCTCCTTCTATCTCCACTTATTATTCCGTATTTTAGACATATTTCTGTATTAGATTGTTGAAACCTTGTATTAGAGGCTCAGACTTGTGACACCGGATCAGTGGGCTGTTTTATAGAGATTTTTCGTGATTATGGTTTCCGCACATTTCATTTGTTAAATTCATACTTCTATTTATATTAAATTGGTATTAAATCCCGAAAATTGGTATTGAATAATAAAGAAAGAAATTGTGAGATGTTAGTTGGTCGGGCTTGCCTAGCATTATGTTGGGCGCCATCACGACCAGGTTTGGGGTCGTGACAAGTTGGTATCAAAGCTTAGGTTACTTGATCTCACGAGTCATGAGCCAGTTTAGTAGAGTCTCGTGGATCGGTAAGGAGACGTCTGTATTTATCCTCGAGAGGCTGCAGAACCTTTAGGAAAACTTCATATCCTTGAAACTCTTATCGTGCGAACTTGTTGATCCGAGTGCTAAACTTTTGTTATTCTATTCTCTCGTAGATGGCGAGGACTCGCGCTACCGGACGAGGTGGACGACCACCAGTGCCACCCACTAAGGTCACCAGAGGTTGTGGGCGCGGTCGTGGTTGTGGTAGAGGCAGAGTAGCAAGGGTAGCACCTATTGATCCACCAACTACCCCAACTCCGTATCAGGCTCCAGCAGCAGCACCGGTTCAGGAACCAGCAGTGCCCATCGTGATTCCGGTTCTACAGGAGGCCTTGGCACAGATTTTGACAGTTTCCACAGGCCTAGCTCAAGCAGTTTCAGCCACCATAGCAGCAACTACTTCACAGGCCAGGGAAGGCAATCAGATCCTCGTTGCTCGCACACCTGAGCAGGTAGTGCAGGGACTACAGACATCGGGGGCACCTCCAGCTCAGCCGGTTGCACCAGCTTAGGAGTTTGTTGTGCTAGTCATGTTAGACGATGAGCAGCGTCGTCTTGAGAGGTTTGGTAGACTCCAGCCTTCGTCATTCAGTGGTGCCGAGGGCGAGGATGCCCAGTGTTTTCTTGATAAGTGTCAGTGGATGCTCCGTACAACAAGGATTCTTGAGACTAGTGGTGTGGCATTTACCACCTTTCAGTTTACTGGGGCTACCTTCACTTGGTGGGAGGCGTATGAGAGGCGTAGGCCGGTTGGTGCAGCGCCTCTGACTTGGCAGGAGTTCTCCACTCTCTTTTAAAAGAAATATGTACCGCAATCTCGTAGGGAGGAGCTGCGTAGACAACTTGAGTGGCTAAAGTAGGAAGATATGACTGTGTCATAGTATGAGGAGAGGTATTCCGAGTTGGCTCGTCATGCCGTTTGGATGGTTCCAACCGATCGGGAGAGGATCAAGAGATTCGTGGATGGCCTTGAGTACCATATCCGTATCTTTATGACTAGAGAGAGGGTATTGGGTGCTACATTCGAGAAGGTGGTTGATATCGCTCGGGATATTGAGATGGTTCGCCGTCAGGATAGAAAGGAGAGGGAGGCCAAGAGGCCTCGAGGCTCTAGCAGTTTTAGTGGTGCTCCTTCGAAGGGCCAGTTCCAGCAAGGTAGAGGTCGTTCTTTTAGGCCTGCTCAGTCGGCCCGTCGAGAGTATCGTGGGGCATCCTCAGGTCGTGGTTATCATGGGTCATAGCAGGGCCAGTCATCACTCAGCGCCCTTCCAGCTCAGATTTCATCTCGTGCCCCATCAGTTCATGGTTCTTCCGTGGCAGGTCCTTCTTCTGGCCATTCTGGTGCCAAGGGTTCCCTTCAGTCCCTATCTCCAGCACTGGGTAGTTGTTACGAGTGCAGAGAGTTTGGGCATAAGAGGAGGCAGTGTCCTCGACTTCGCGATGGTCAGTATCAGCAAAGGGGTCAGCCCTCAACTTCTGCTCCAGTTACTTCATCACCCGCCCAGCCAGCTAGAGGTGGAGGTCAGGCAGCTAGGGATCACCCTAGAGGGGGAGGTTGATCAGGGGGACGGTCAGGCCCGTTTCTATGCACTCCCAGGCAGACCCGACGCCATTGCTTCGGATGCTGTCATTACAGGTATTGTTTCAGTCTTCCACAGAGATGCATTTGCATTATTTGATCCCGGTTCCACCTTTTATTATGTGTCATCATACTTTGCTCATTATTTGGGTATGCCCCATGAGTTTCTTGCTTTACCTGTTCATGTATCTACCCTGGTGGGCAATACTGTTATTGTAGACCGTGTGTACCGGTCATGTGTGGTGACTATTGGGGGTCTGGAGACCCGAGTAGATCTATTGCTATTGAGCATGGTGGATTTTGATGTCATTTTGGGCATGGATTGGCTATCCCCGTGTCGTGCTATTCTAGACTGTCATGCTAAGATAGTCACTTTGGCTATGCCAGGTGTACCACGGATCGAGTGGCGTGGTGTGACTGATTATGTTCCTAGTAGAGTGATATCCTTCTTGAAGGCCCAACGTATGGTTGGGAAGGGTTGCCTTTCATATCTAGCGTTTGTGAGGGATGTTGGAGCCGAGACTCCTAGTATTGACTCTGTTCCAGTTGTGAGGGATTTTCCCGATGTTTTTCCTACAGACCTGTCGGGCATGCCACCGGATAGGGATGTTGATTTTGGTATTGACCTGGTGCCGGGCACTCAACCTATTTCTATTCCGCCGTATCGTATGGCAGCAACAGAGTTGAAAGAATTGAAATAACAGCTTCAGGAACTCCTGGATAAGGGGTTCATTTGGCCTAGTGTGTCACCTTGGGGTGCACCTGTCTATTTGTGAAGAAGAAAGATGGCACAATGAGAATGTGCATCGATTATATGCAATTGAACAAAGTAACAATTAAGAACAAGTATCTTTTGCCTCATATTGATGATTTATTTGATCAGCTTCAGGGAGCGAGAGTGTTCTCCAAGATTGATCTCCGTTCGGGCTATCACCAGTTGAAGATCAGGGAGATATTCTTAAGACTGCTTTCAGGACTAGATATGGTCATTATGAGTTTCTTGTTATGTCTTTCGGGCTAACCAATGCCCCAGCAGCATTCATGCATTTGATGAACAGCGTGTTCCGGCCTTATCTCGATTCAGTCGTTATAGTATTCATTGATGATATCCTAGTGTACTTGCGTAGTCAGGAGGAGCACGCGGAGCATTTGAGAGTTGTGTTGCAGAGATTGAGGGAGGAGAAGCTTTATGCAAAGTTCTCCAAGTATGAGTTTTGGCTTAGTACAGTGGCTTTCTTGGGACACGTGATGTCTAGCGAGGGTATTCAGGTTGAACAAAGAAGATAGAGGTGGTTCAGAATTGGCCTAGACCATCCTCAGCCACAGAGATTCGTAGTTTTCTTGGGTTAGCAGGCTATTATCGCCGGTTTGTTCAGGGATTTTCATCCATTGCATCGCCCTTGACCAAGTTGACTCAGAAAGGTGCTCCATTTGTATGGTCGGACGAGTATGAGAAGAGCTTTCAAAAGCTCAAGACAGCCTTGACCACAACTCCAATGTTGGTTTTGCCATCAGCTTCAGGTTCATATACTGTGTATTGTGATTCTTTGAGAGTTGGGATTGGTTGTGTGTTGATGCAGGAGGGTAGAGTTATTGCTTATGCTTCTCGTCAATTGAATCCCCATGAGAAGAACTACCCCGTTCATGATTTGGAGTTGGCTGCCAATGTTCATGCATTGAATATTTGGAGGCATTACTTGTATGGTGTATGTTGTGAGGTGTTCACTGATCATCGCAGTCTTCAGCATTTGTTCAAGTAAAAGGATCTTAATTTGCGGCAGAATGGTTGGAGTTGCTTAAGGATTATGATATCACTATTCTGTATCATTCGGGAAAGGCCAATGTAGTGGCCGATGCTTTGAGCCAAAAGGCAGTGAGTATGGGAAGTTTGGCATATATTCCAGTTGGGGAGAGACCCCTTGCAGTTGATGTTCAAGCCTTAGCCAATCGGTTTGTGAGATTGGATATTTCGGAGCCCAGTCGGGTGTTGGATTGTGTGGTTTCTCGGTCTTCCTTATATGATCGCATCAAAGAGTGCTAGTATGATGATCTGCATTTGCTTGTCCTTAAGGATAGAGTTTAGCATGGTGATGCCAGAGATGTGACCATCGGTGATGATGGTGTGTTGAGGATGCAGGGCTAGTTTTGTGTGCCCAATGTGGATGGACTTAGAGCGTTGATTCTGGAAGAGGCTCATAGCTCGCGGTATTCTATCCATCCGGGTGTCGCGAAGATGTATCAGGATTTGAGGCAACACTATTGGTGGAGAAGAATGAAGAAATATATTATGGGATTTGTAGCTCGGTGTCTCAATTGTCAGCAGGTGAAATATGAGCATCAGAGACCGGGTGGCTTGCTTTAACAAATGGTTATTCCCGAGTGGAAGTGGGAAAGGATCACTATGGACTTTGTGGTTGGACTTCCTCGGACTTTGAAGAAGTTTGATGCTATTTGGGTGATTGTGGATTGGCTTACCAAGTCCGTGCTCTTCATTCCTGTGTGTACTACCTATTCTTCAGAGTAGTTGGTAGGGATTTATATCCAGGAGATTGTTCGGTTGCATGGTGTTCCGGTTTCTATCATCTCAGATAGAGGTACTCAGTTTACTTCGCAGTTTTGGAGAGCCGTGCAGAGAAAGTTGCTTAATTAGGTATAATTGAGCACAACGTTTCATCCTCATACAGACGGACAATCCGAGCGCACCATTCAGATACTAGAGGACATGTTGCGCGCCTGTGTTATCGATTTCGGATGTTCTTGGGATGAGTTTCTGCCGCTTGCAGAGTTTGCCTATAACAACAGCTATCAGTCCAGCATTCAGATGGCACCATATAAGGCCTTGTATGGGAGACGGTATAGATCTCCAGTTGGTTGGTCCGAGCCTGGCGAGGCTAGGATGTTGGGAACGAACTTGGTTCAGGATGCCTTAGAGAAAGTGAAGGTGATTCAGGAAAGACTTCGTACAGTTCAGTCACGTCAGAAGAGTTATGCGGACCGGAAGGTTCGAGATGTGTCATATATGGTTGGTGAGAAGGTCTTACTAAAGGTTTCGCCCATGAAGGGTGTTATGAGGTTTGGGAAGAAAGGCAAGTTGAGTCTGCGGTTCATTGGGCCTTTTGAGGTGCTTCGGAGGATTGGGGAGGTGGCTTATGAGCTTGCTTTGCCACCTAGCCTGTCGAGTGTGCATCCGGTATTTCATGTTTCTATGCTCCGGAAGTATATTGGGGATCCATCTCATGTTTTGGACTTCAGCACGGTTCAGTTGGATGATGGTTTGACCTTTGATGTGGAGCCAGTAGCTATTTTGGGTCGCCAGGTTCGGAAGTTGAGGTCAAAGGATATAACTTTAGTGAAAGTGCAGTGGAGAGGTCGGCCCGTGGAGGAGGCTACCTGGGAGACCGAGCGGGAGATACAGAGCAGATATCCTCATCTGTTTGAGGCTTCAGGTATGTTTCTTGACTCGTTCGAGGACGAACGTTTGTTTAGGTTGGGGAGGATGTGACGACCCGGCCAGTCGTCTCATGAGTACCGCTTCGTTTCCCCCATTTCAGCTTCTTTATGCTTCATTATCCGTGCTTTATGTGATTGGGTTGATTAGTTTGAGTTCGGAGAGGATTTGGTAAGAAATGAGACACGTAGTCTCTTTTAAGAAGGCTTAAGTTGGAAAAGTCAATCGGATGTTGACTTATGTGTTAGAAGGCTCGGAAGTGAGTTCCGATGGTTCGGTTAACTTTGGGAGGTGATTTGTGACTTAGGAGCGCGATCAGAATGGGTTTTGGAGTTGTAGAGAAGATTTAGACTTGAATTGGCGAAATTGATATTTTGGCAAATTCCGGTTGATAGGCGAGATTTTGATATAGGGGTCGGAATGGAACTCCGAGAGTTGCAGTAGCTTCGTTGTGTCATTTGGGATGTGTGTGCAAAATTTCATGTCATTCGGACAAGATTTGATAGACCTTTTGATCGAAAGCATAATTTAAGAGTTCTTGGAGTTCTTACGCTTGAATCGTATATTAAATTGGTGATTCGATGTTGTTGGAAGTGTTCCGAAATGTTGAACAAGTTTGAACGATGTCATGGGATGTGTTGGTACAATTAGTTTGAAGTTTCAGGGATCCCGGGTAGGTTCCGGGATGTTTTAGGCCAAAAATCATAGTTACAACAGGTCCAGGTGGGTTGCAGGTCCTAGAACTCACCCACGCGGTCCGCACAAAAATGAGTGCGCCCGCGGTAGGCGTCTCACGGACCGCACAAAAGTGGGCGCGGCCACGATGAAGAACCTTCCCGTTGGTCCAACTTCGGAAGCTCATATCTTTTGATCTACAAGGAATTTTAAGGTGATTCAAAAACGAAAGTGGTAGCCCTTCGTGTCTAGGTTCCAGAAAAGTATAGCTATTGCCATTTAGACATATGTAGAAAAAGGTATGGCTAAAATACTAAAGCCTGTCACTGCAGAGGAAGGCTTGTGCGGCCGCGGTTGTGTTTGCGCGGAACCGCACTGGCTTGCACGGACCGCGGTCGTTTTAGTGCAGCCTGTGGTAGCTGAAATCTGATGGGGTACCTATAAATACGAGGTTTTGGGTTTTATTTAATATTTTGACCTAGAGAGCTCGTATTTTGGCGATTTGTCGAAGGCTTTTCAAGAAATTCATCGGGGTAAGTGATTTTAACTCAGACTTGGCTAGAATACATGAATCTATCACTGAATTCATCATTTAATTCGTAATTTGGGATGGAATTTGGGAAGAAAATTGTGAAATCTTTCAAAAATGTAAAATGATGATATGAGGGACCAAATGATATCGGAATTGGATAATTTTGGTATGGTTAGACTCGTGAGGGTAGGATGATTCTGAAAATGTGAATTTTGCCCAATTCCGAGACGTGGACCTGGGGCTCGGGTTTTGCTAATTTCGGGATTTTTGATATTTTTTGAATGTTTTTGCTTGGGTTTTGTTCCCTTAGCATATTGTGACATATTCGTTCTGATTTTGGATAGATTCGACGCGCGCGGAGGCCAATTTGAGAGGCAAGGGCATAGTGAGCTAGAGTTTTGGCCAGTTTGAGGTGAGTAATGATTTTAAATGATGTCCTGAGGGTTTGAAACCCCGGATTTGCACAACGTAGTGCTATACTAAGTTGAGATACACGCTGTGTGACGAGCGTGTGGTTCAATGCTATGGGGATATCTGTTTTACCTGGTTTAAAGAATTTCACATGATTTCCTCATTCACTGCTGCTTAAATAATTTTACTGTTTTGATATAGAACTGCTTAGTGCCTTTACGTGATTTCATACTGTCAGCCATTATTTATTGTTATTACTCACTGGGTCGGAGTACTCACATTACTCCCTGTACCATGTGTGCATGTACAGGTATTCCTGAGGCATAGAGCGAGCTTTCCTGTCGTTCTGTTTTCATCGGAGCTATTGAGGTAGCTGCATGGCGTTCGCAGACCCGATTTCTCCTTCTATCTCCACTTATTATTCCGCATTTTAGACATATATCTGTATTAGATTGTTGAAACCTTGTATTAGAGGCTCAGACTTGTGACACCGGATCAGTGGGCTATTTTACAGAGATTTTTCGTGATTATGGTTTCCGCACATTTCATCTGTTAAATTTATACTTCTATTTATATTAAATTGGTATTAAATCCCGAAAATTGGTATTGAATTATAAAGAAAGAGATTGTGAGATGTTAGTTGTTCAGGCTTGCCTAGCATTGTGTTGGGCGCCATCACAGCCGGGGTTGGGGTCGTGACAATTACTAAGAGATAATAGACTATTAAATTTTGACGATTCATTATTAGGAGTCTTACAAAGTAACTTAGCCCAAGGTCCAGTTTACTTTAATTGTTATCCAAATTATTCTGTTGACATAAATGACCAAAATATTTTAGATACTCTAAATCTTAATATTAAAACAAAAAATATGAATAGTAAAATTAATACAAGAGAGATAGCTGTAATATACAGAGTATATTACAGACTCATGAAAACTACTTTAGCCCCAAAAGCTAAAATTGAAAGTAGTAAAGGAGTTACTATGCTCATGGAAGCAAACCAAGAGCATAGCAACACCTTCGTCCCTAGAATGATTCGATGGGATGAGATATTATCAAAAGATGAATGGCGTTTTGAAGCCATAACTCAACCAAAATATGAACCAGAAAGTTCATACATCGAACAAGTTATTCAACATCCTACAGGAGCAGTAGACTTAAATTTTTTAAGATCTAACTTTTTAAGCGAAGCCTCTTCCAGTAGAAGAATGTTCTTCAGCAAACCTTCTTCATTCAAACCCCCTGAGGGAAATAGTAAAAGTTGTAAAAGCGACGAAGAGTTAATCGAAGAACTTGATAGAAAAATAAAAGGAGTAGATTTTAACAAAACCGTTCCTAAAGTAATCTATCAAAAGGGTCCCTTTATTCATAAAAGTCCATCCGCTGAAACAATTGATAGACTTGGAACCCTTAAAGAAGAAAATAATTTCAAAATAGACTGGAAAAGTCTAAATGCTCAGTGGGAACACCCTAATAATAACATTAAAAGAGAATGGTACGTATATACATATTCTTTTGACCAAAGAAGAACTTTTAGAAATAAATGGATTAAGGAATTAAAAAGACTTAGATGTGATATTGAATTCTTTAGATGGTTCGAATTAACAGGACAGATTCCAAATCAAAAGGAATCTTTACAAATGATTATCAATAGATGGTATACCAAAAATAAAGGTATAATAGAGGCCATCATTCCACCATTAGATGAAATCATAATACCCGTTCAAAATGAGGTAGTCACAGCTTCCCCTTTTAAAAGAGAAAGTATCTACCTTGACAAAGAACCAACAAACAAAGATCTAAACAAAATAATTGTCCAAAATAACTACAAAAATAACCTTTTACATGTTGTATCTAATCAGCTAAAATATACTAACAAGATAGCAACCCCTACTAGAACGATGGTAGCATCCACAATTAAAACACATCCTACTATCAAAATCCCTGAATTTTCTAAAGAAAAATTCCCTCAATTAAGAGAAAATTCGATTTTACAAATGAACTTCTAGAAAAAATAGAAGAACAACTTAAAACAAAACTAAGTATCTCAAAGCCTAATACAGAACAAGCTAGTACTAGCAAAGAGAAAACTGTTGAACTCCATAAACTTCAAACACGGTTAACTTCATTAAATAACAAATATGAAATTCTGTTAAAGGAATAAACCATCCCTGACAGGGAAACTAAACTAAAGATGATAGAAAGAGCTTCTAGAGAGCTTGTAGATTCTATAAATAAATTAAAACCTTCACTCACTCTAAAAACTATCTCTACCACTACTCCTGAAGTAAGTAGATTAACGAATGATCCTCGACACCCTAATAAAAAGAATTATTACAAAAGAGCATCATTTCCAGACGTTCAGTTCGAAGAAGATATCTATCTATCCCACTCCAGTCACGATGGAACTGGAATTTCCGAATGGAATATTGATGGTTTAGCTGAAAGCCAAATCTACCAAAAGCTTCACAAAATAGGAATTTCCGTAACAGCATACAAAATGAAAAATGTGTCAGATAAACACGCAACAACCTTAATAATATCAGGCTTTACTGGTACATTAAAAAATTGGTGGGATAATTACCTTTCCGAAAAAAATAGGAATCAAATCCTGAATGCCAAAGCAGTAATAACTGTTGTAAAAACTGAAAATAATACTCAAATAGCAGAGCAAGAATCTAAAGAAGACGCTACTGCAACTTTAATCTACTGTATAGCCAAACATTTTATTGGTGAACCAAAATTATTTCAGGATAGAAGTCTTGAACTTCTAAATAAATTAGCTGCCCAAAATTAACAGACTTTAGGTGGTATAAAGATATGTTCATAGAAAAGGTAATGGTCAGAGAAGACTGCAATAAACCTTTCTGGAAGGAAAGATTTATTAGTGGATTACCCAGATTATTTGCCGAAAAGGTAAGAACTAAAATTAGAGATAGGTTTAATGGTCAAATTCCATATGACAATCTTACGTATGGAGACTTAATAAGTTTTATCAATGTTACCGGTTTAGACTTATGTACAGACCTAAAACTTAAAAGTCTTATTAAAAAGGATAGACTACAGTCCAAAGCTGAGCTTGGTAGTTTTTGCCAAGACTTCGGCTACAAATCAATAGCCGCTCCATCAAAAAGAGTGTCAAAGAAACATAGATCTTCAGATAAACATAAAGGACGCCATAGGCTTAAAGAAAAGAAAGAAGGAGAAACTTCTAAAAAGAAAAGGTTTAAAAGAAAATCTAAAAGGGATTATGGTGACAAATGCTGGTGTTGTGGAAAAACGGGACATAGAGCCAATGAGTGCAAAGTTACAAAAAAGAAAAAGAGTAAAGTAAATACTCTTGAAATTGACGACAACACTAAAGAAAAACTTTACGCAATTCTAGAAGATAATGATAATAGTTGATCATCTTCATCCACTGATAGCTATTCTGATAGCGATAATGAATTGATTAATGTTGCATATGACTCAGACAGCAACAGCTCAGTAGAAGACAGCTGTAACTGTACTAGCGCAATTTGTGTATGTAGTCAAAATTCTCTTAGAGTAATCACAGAAGACTCCAAAGAAGTCTTATTCGACATCATCGAACACATAGATAATGATGAATTAAGAAGAAAATATTTAACTGAGTTAAAAAACATTATCATTAAACAAAAGGGAAATCGACCATAGATAGAACCTTTTGATATGAAAAAGGTAATGAATAGATTCTTTGTAAAAACAGAAGAGCCTACTACTATCCAACATTTTCAAACTTAACTTAAATCAGTAAAAGAAGAACTAAAAGATATTAAGCTTCGACTTAATAAAATTGAGATGGAAAGTATTACTGATAAAATATTATCTCAAGTAGATAAAGGGAAAGCTATTGACAAAGAATTCTTCTCAAAAGAAGAAGACGATGAAGAAGAAGATAATATCCCTTCACGATTAAAGGACACTGATTCTATTATCGAAGAATCTGAAGGAGGTTCAGCTGCCTTAGTTAAACTTACTAAAGTAAATGCTAAAAGCTATCATCTTCCTATAACATTGAAGGTTCATGATATGACCCTTACTAAGTTAGCATTATTAGATTCAGGTGCAGATAAAAACTACATAATGGAAGGAATAATACCAATAAAATATTTAGAAAAAAGTACACAAAAATTATACTCTGCTATAGGAGAATTATTAAAAATAAATTACAAATTATCAAAAGCACATATCTGCAACGATGGAATATGCTTTATTAATGACTTTGTAGTAACAAGAGATATTAATGAAGAAAAATAATTCTAGGAATTCCTTTCCTGACTCAAAAAAAACCACATTACGACGACTTAAGTGCACTTTGCACCACAGTGTTAGGCAAAGAAATAAGATTTCCTTGTCCAAATCACATCTCTAAAGAAGAAAGTGATTATATTAAATCACAAACAATTTTTAAAATAAATTTGTTAACTCAGCAAGTTAATTATTTAAGGAATGACATCAAAGTTCACAAAATAGAATAAACTTTAAAAAAACCCGAGGTAGAAGATAAGATTAAACTGTTTCAACAAAAACTCGAATTAGAAGTTTGTTCTGATTTGCCTACTGCCTTTTGGGAACGGAAAAGGCATATAGTCAACCTATATTATATTAAAGAATTTAACGAACATGCTATACCTACTAAGGCAAGACCTATTCAAATGAATTATGATTTAATGGAAGTCTGTAAAAAGGAAATAAATTATCTTCTCCAAAAGAAGATTATTAGACCTTCCAAGTCACCTTGGAGCTGTGCAGCCTTCTACGTTAACAATAACGTAGAAAAGGAAAGAGGAGCTCCTAGATTAGTTATTAATTATAAACCGTTAAATAAAGTATTACAATGGATTAGGTATCCGATACCTAATAAAAGAGATTCATTAAAAAGAACTTACAAAGCTAATATTTACAGTAAATTTGATATGAAATTAGGTTTCTGGCAAATTCAAATTACTGATGAAGATAAATATAAAACCGCTTTCAATGTTTCATTTGAACAATATGAATGGAATGTAATGCCTTTCAGATTAAAGAATGCCCCATCTGAATTTCAGAATATTATGAATAATATATATAGTAATATGTCAATAGTCTATATTGACGATGTATTAATATTTTCAGAAGATATAGATTCTCACTTTAAACATCTCAATACTTTCTTTAAGATAGTAAAACACAATGGCCTAGTAGTCAGTGCTAAAAAGATCAAGTTGTTCCAAACTACGAATTCGAAGGGTACGGTGGAATCCTTAAACAATGAATTTCTCTAGAGTCTCCCGAACAGTTAGTTCGTTTCACTTCTGGTATCTGGAATCCAGCTCAGAAAAATTATAGTACAGTCAAAAAAGAGATTTTGTCTATAGTGCTATGTATTACAAAATTTCAAGACGATGTAATAAACAAAGAATTTTTATTAAGAGTTGATTGTAAATCAGCTAAAGAGATTTTGCAAAAGGATGTTAAAAATCTTATTTCAAAATAGATTTTTGCCAGATGGCAGGCATTATTATCTAGCTTCGATTTTAAAATCAAATTTATAAAAGGTGAAAATAATTCTCTACCCGATTTTCTAACTATAGAATTTATACAGGGAAAAAATGAGACCAAACGAGAAAGGTCCATTCAGGGCCTCCCCCAAAAGAGAGAATAGGTATTCTGCCCTTGCAGAATTCCACTTGTCACCACCCGTGAGACCACCTTTTATGATTACCCCTCCGAGAGTACCCACTATAAACAAACCCTCTACCATGACAATACTCGGATCCGTTCTGAAAAAGACGGCCCATTTCAACAGGTTTCCTCAAAAGCCTCAACAAGCCAAACAGGAAAGGTACTAACTAGTTCTGACTATGCAATGAAGGTCCCAGAGTCCTTCGCTCAAGCAGTTAACCCACACACACCGGTTAAAATAGAAGAAAATAGACCTGTTTCCTCAGAAAAGGAAACATTTGAATTAATTGCAAAAGAACCAGTCAAGGTTCTAGCCCTAGACAAAGGCTACGAAAATTATGACCTTGCAGATCTTATCAGACCTTGATACACAGACATAAATTATGTTAAAACCAGTGAACCTCTGAAAACAAGGAGGTACTACGAATTAATCCTAATAGATACAAAGTCGGTGTGACAACCCAGCCAGTCGTCTCATGAGTACCACTTCGTTTCCCCCATTTCAGCTTCTTTACACTTCGTTATCCGTATTTTATGTGATCGGGTTGATTAGTTCGAGTTCGGAGAGGATTTGGTAAGAAATGAGACACTTAGTCTTTTTTAAGAAGGCTTAAGTTGAAAAAGTCAACCGGATGTTAACTTATGTGTTAGAAGGCTCGAAAGTGAGTTCTGATGGTTCGGTTAGCTTCAGGAGGTGATTTAGGACTTCGGAGCGCGATCGGAATGGGTTTTGGAGTTGTAGAGAAGATTTAGGCTTGATTTGGCGAAATTGATATTTTGGCAAATTCCGGTTGATAGGCGAGATTTTTATATAGGGGTCAGAATGGAATTCCAAGAGTTGCAATAGCTTCGTTGTGTCATTTGGGATGTGTGTGCAAAATTTCAGGTCATTCAGACAAGATTTGATAGACCTTTTGATCGAAAGCATAATTTAAGAGTTCTTGGAGTTCTTAGGCTTGAATCCTATGTTAAATTGGTGATTTGATGTTGTTGGAAGCGTTCCAAAATGTTGAACAAGTTTGAACTATGTCATGGGATGTGTTGGTACAATTAGTTTGAAGTTTCGGTGGTCCCGGGTAGGTTCCGGGATGTTTTAGGCCGAAAATCATAATTGCAGCAGGTCCAGGAGGGTTGCAGGCCCCAGAACTCACCCACGCGGTCCGCACAAAAATGAGTGCACCCGCGGTGAGTGCTGTGCGGACCGCATAAAAGCGATCGCTGCCGCGGTAGGCGTCGTGCGGACCGCACAAAAGTGGGCGCGGCCGCGGTGAAGAACCTTCCCGCTGGTCCAACTTCGGAAGATCATATCTTTTAATCTACAAGGAATCTTGAGGTGATTCGAAAACAAAAGTTGTAGCCCTTCGTGTCTAGTTTCCATAAAGGTAAAGATATCGCAATTTAGACATCTATAGCAAAAGGTATGGCTAAAATACTAAAGTTTGTCACTGCAGAGGAAGGCCGCGATTGTGTTTGCATGGACCGCACTAGCTTACGCGGACCACGGTCGTTTTGGTGCGACCCGCGGTAGCTGAAATCTGAGGGGGTACCTATAAATACGAGGTTTTGGATTTTATTGAATATTTTGACCTAGAGAGCTCGGATTTTGGCAAATTTTCTAAGGTTTTTCAAGAAATTCATCGGGGTAAGTGAGTTTAACTCAGATTTGGCTAGAATACATGAATCTATCACTGAATTCATCATTTAATTCGTCATTTGGGATGGAATTTGGGAAGAAAATTGTGAAATCCTTCAAAAATGTAAAATGATGATTTGAAGGACCAAATGGTATCGGAATTGGATAATTTTGGTATGGTTAGACTCGTGAGAGTATAAGGATTCTGAAAATGTAAATTTTACCCGATTCTGAGACGTGGGCCCGGGGCTCGGGTTTTGCTAATTTTGGGATTTTTGATATTTTTTGAATGTTTTCGCTTAGGCTTTGTTCCCTTGGAATATTGTGACGTATTCGTTTTGATTTTGGACAGATTCGACATGCGTGGAGGCCAATTTGAGAAGCAAGGGCATAACGAGCTAGAGTTTTGGCCAGTTTGAGGTGAGTAATGATTTTAAATGATGTCCTAAGGGTTTGAAACCCCGGATTTTCACAACGTAGTGCTATACTAAGTTGAGATACACGTTGTGTGACGAGTGTGAGGTTCAATGCTATGGGGATTGGGACTTGGTGTAACGACCCGACCGGTCGTTTTGAGCTTTTGCACTTCGCTCGCCAGTTCTTGGGCATTACTTGCCCCATGTGGTGTATTATGACTTATGTAAATCATTGGTGTTGGGTTTCAGGTTAATCAGAATGAATTTGGAAGAACAGTTCTCAATTGAAGCTTGAAATTTGAAAGGCTTGACCAAAATTTGACTTATGGGTATTTGATCTCGGATTGGAATTTTTATAATTTGGTTAGCTCCGTTAAGTGATTTTCGACTTAGGAGTGTGATCGGAATTGGTTTTGGAGGTCCGGTGTAGAATTAGGCTTGAATTGGCGAAGTTAGTATTTCGGCGAATTCCGGTTGATAGGCGAGATTTTGATATAGTAGTCAGAATGGAATTCCGAGAGTTGTTGTAGCTTCATTATGTCATTTGTGATATGTGTGCGAAATTTTAGGTTATTCGGATATCGTTTGGTCGGGTTTTTGATCGAAAGAGTATTTCAGATGTTTTTTGGAAACTTAGGCTTGAATTCGATGAGTTTTGGGTAATTTGATGTTGTTTGAGGTGTTTTGATGATTTGAGAAGGTTTGAATGATGTTATGAATTATGTTGACATTTTTGGTCGGGGTCCCATGAGGCTCGGATAAGTTTTGGAAGAGTTTTTGGAAGATTTTGCCGTTTTGAGCATAAGCATGTAATGATCCAAAGATCCATTTTTAGTTCTAGAGATCGAAATTTGATTTCGAGACTTCCAAATTTTTGATAATGAATTATTGAACTGATCTGGAAAGTTTGGTCTAATTTCATCAAGTCGCGATTGGGTTTTTGACACGAAATATGAGTTAATTGTTTAACGAGTGAAATGGGTATTGAACTGAGCAAATGAGCTCCGAATTGAGTTTCTACTAAAGGGCTATGTTCGTATCATTATTTTTGACTCTTAGGAATAAGAATCATCGAATTCTGAGGTCCCAGGCCCGAGAAATGAATTTTTGAGTAAAATTATTTTCTAAAAATATTTAAGGAAAATGGAAATGAAATTTGATTAGAAAGTGATTATATCGGGCTCTTATTTTGGTTCCGGAGCCCGGTACAGGTCTTATATATGGTTTAAGCACTTTATGTAACGTTTGGTTGAAAACAGACGCCGTTTGATGTGTTTCAGACACAAAATGGAAAAATTGATGTTTTATGAAATTTGAAAGAATTCTTGGATTTTAAAGGTTAATTCATGGTATATGACGTTATTTTTGCGATTTGATCGCACAGTTAAGTTCATAGGATGTTGTTGAGTTAGTGTATGTGTTTGGTTAGGAGCCCCGAGGGCTCGGGAGTGTTTCAGAGGTGTCTCGGAGTGATTTCGGACTTAGGGAATATTGCAGAAACAGTACCGTGTACAGTACCCCATGAACAGTACCGTGTACAGTACTCCGTGAACAGTACCGTGAGTAGTACCCCGTGAACAGTACCATGAACAGTACCGTACGCGTGAACAGTGCCCATGACATTTTCTGGACAGATTCAAGCTCTAAAATGGGACTCGTCCCATTTTTCATTTTTACCAAATTGGAGCTCAGGGAGAGGCGATTTTCGGGAGATTTTTAGAGAAAACAACGGGATTCGAGGCAATCGGAAGTCGATTTTAGAGACAAAGGCATCGCGAGCTAGAGGATTAACCGGTTCGAGGTGAGTAATGATTGTAAATGATGTCCTAAGGGTTTGAAACCCTGGATTGCACATCGTAGTGCTATATTGAGGTGAAACACGCGCTGGATGATGAGCACGAGGTCGTTTACTACTGGGGATTGTGACTTGGTCCATCCCATATTGATGATTTTACTGCATATTTGATTGAAACTAATCTGTTATCATCATGATTTGGGCTGATTGCCATATTTGGTCATCGAGCCAATTATTTGAACCCTTCGGGGATTTTTATCACTATTTCCTCACTGTTTTGACTTATATTTAAACTCAATCCTGTTGATGATTATTGTTTTACAAACTTAGCCACTTTTATACAGATTTGAAACTCAAATGATATTTTGGGCTGAGAACTACTGTTTTACAAATGCCCAAGGGGCTTGTGATGATTTTCGGACTGAGTGAGGCCGAGGGCCATATGTGAGGATATGCTGAGTGATATGAGGTCGAGGGCCTGAGTTACTATTTATGCCACGTGGTGGCTTGAGTGATGTGAGGTCGAGTGATATGAGGCTTTTGTAGGGATCCTTGACTGGCCGAGCTTTTTCTAGAAGCTCAAGCCGGCTCTTCCTTCGACAGGTAACTTATTCTCTCTAGCCATAGTCGTTTCACTTTTTGTTGTATGTCGATTAGTTCTACTAACTTCTACGTTTGTCTCTTTCCCAGTCATAGGGTCTTCTTAGAGGAGCCGGTTTCTTTTCGGAGGAAGGCTGTTGTGCTTTCGAATTCTGCCCCTATTGCAACTATTATACCTTTCGTACCTGCCCCTACCTTGGCTACTGCAATCCAAGAGTCGATCTACGTCCCGTCTGCTGCTTCTTCTCCTCAACTATATTTGCTGATTGACGAGAACGACGATGTCTCTCCTAATGATGGGGGTCTAATTCCTCGCAAGAGGAGAGCCATATACAAAGGGGAGGGGGGAGGGCAGGAATTCCAATGGCCATCGACTTATAGGAGGGCAACTTTGTTATTCGAGAGACAACCATAATACATGTTAGAGAAAGTACTAGGGTGGATTCCGAGGCCCCGCACCTAGAAGAGATGAAATGGATGCACTGATGTGTCCCGAGGGGGAAATGATCGAAGGGGGCGCTTGACGACAGTCTCACACTTCTGAGGCAAGAGGAGGCTTCGTCCTCTAGGGCTGCAGTAGAGGTTTCCTCATCTACCGATGATAGAAGAACGACTGTTGCTGAGGAGGATGCCAAATCTGATTCTGACATAGATCTAGATGAGTTGAGGATGAATGATGAGGGGCTCACTCAAGTTGAGGTAAGGGTGGAGGGGGGGCTCTAGGACTATTACGATCCCAATGGATCATAATCTGCTTATAAATACTGAGGAGGTAATCCCTGCCCTCGGTCCTCTCTGTTCTGAAGTCGAGGGCGCGACCCTTGAGAAGATAAATGACAGTACCTTGTCAAATAACATTATTGATCTTGCTCTCAGGGTAAGTACGACTGGCATCTGTTCCTTTCCTTATGCTTTAGTTTCCATGAAGGTTCTAACATCTTTTTTTCATTTTGTATACGGTTATTCTAGAGATTGAAAGTTCTCAGAGGGAGAAGAGGCTTAAAGAAATTTACGTGAAGCTGAAGATAAGTATACAACGTGTTGTGGAATGTACCGGGAGCTCCAGGGTCGATATCGCGAAACAGGCAACATACTATCTTTGAGAAAGGATTTAAAGAAAAAAGACGAAGAGCTGATGGCGGTTGTGGAGCATTTCAGCGTTATTGAGGGGACGTTAAGGGCTAAGGAAGAGGAGATAGAACTCAGCAAAGGCATGGAGGCCCAATGTAAAGACCTTCAAGCTCAAGTATCCCAACTACAAGGCTAGTTAGACGAGTGCCAATTTCAGATGGAGGCCATCAAGGGTGAGATTGCTGAGAAGCAGGATGAGCTTGAGAAGGTGGAGTCTTTTCGGTTAGAGGCTCGAAGAAGGGTGGATTTCCTTGAGTTGGTGAACCAAACTCTTCGTTCCGAGTAGGAAAATAGCCTGTCAACGCAGAGGGATAAGGAGAACCGACTTGAATAGAGGATCGGGGAGTTGGAAAAGGAAACCTTTGATCTTTATGATCGAGTTGCTTCTTTGGAGGACAAGAAGGCCCAACTGTTGTGCGACCTTCTTTGTCTAATATTTATGGTTTCCCCAACGTCCTATGTGCGATGTATGAAGAATGGATTCATGCTGAGGCTTGACTGGATTTGTTTCATGAGTCGCGTGCGATGGGCTCCATTTCTAGGGCGACCTTTAAGGATATTCAAGTCAGGGCTTGCGATGCTCGGCTTGCGTGTGGCTACAACCTTGCTACGCCTCGGCCTAGCGAAAAGGATGAGGATGGGGAGGATGACATGGATCATCTTGAGGAGGATGCCTGGTACAATTCTATTTACCCTCAGGGCGAGGATGGAGAGGACGCTGGAGGCTGGGACGATGATGGTGTCGATGGTGATGGTGGTGATGTTGCTGAAGGTCAGGATAATGATGATGTTGTGGGTCGTGATGACGATGTCCAATAGTTATTTTTTAACATTTTTTGTGTGTTTTGGTTTGGCGTCTCCAAGAGACTTTGTAACAAACTTTTATCTATGAATATCAAAGTTGATTTTTGCTTTCACTTGTGCCTTTCTTATTTGCCATGATTTATTTATGTACTTGCATGTTTTGCACCTTTATATTTTTTATTGTCGTCCTCTAGCTGACCATAGTCCTTGAGCTAAATATCCATAGTTCGAATGATCCCTTTGTCTATATAGATTGAGTATGCCTCCTTAGTTGAGGACCGATAGGTGTTCTTTCAACTTGGTCGATATTAACCTTTTGTTAAATCGTGGTCGGGGTCGGTAGGTCTTTGTTCAAACTTGGTCGGACTTAACCTTTTATTTGGTTGAATTTAAGCTTTTATTTAGACGTATCGAGGGCAGATAGATGTTTATTCGAGATAACTCAAACTTTGTCCTTTCGTTATGTCGTGGCCGAAGGCCAGCATGTGTTTGTTCGAGCGTGGTCGAATTTGACCTTTTATCAAGTCGTGGCCGAGGTCCGGTAGGTGTTGTTCGAGCTTGGTCGAACTTGACCTTTTGTTAAATCCCGGGCGAGGGCCGCTAGGTGTTGTTCGAGCTTGGTTGAACTTAACCTTTTGTTAAATTGTGGCCGATGGCCGGTAAGTGTTATTTTGTTAAATCACGGTCGAGGGTCGGTAGGTATTGTTCGAGCTTGGTCAAACTCAACCTTTTGTTTAGATGATTTTGATAAACGTAAGTTTCTATTACTTTGACGTTGTTGTTTTTATTACATAATTGGAGAAATTACAAACTTTGGGCATTGGCTGGCATTCTAGTCCCAGTCCTGATCTATCTAGTCCCTTCATTGTTCTAATTGGAGAGTCTTGAGGAGTTGGGCAATGAAAGAGAAACCAGTCCGTTCTTTGCATACTTAGACTCGAAGTGTCCCTTTCGTCACCTCATTAAAAAACTGCTTGAGAAAACCCTAATTGGACAAAACTCAAGTGAGAGAAATAGAGTACGACTCGGGAGCACTTCTTCCTTTTAAAAGTTGAAGTATTTGAGGTGGCTAATGTTCCAATTGTTTGGTAATTGTATTCCTTCCATTGTCTCTAGTTAGAATGAACCTTTATTTGCTTTGGCTATAATTTTGTACGGACCATCCCAGTCTGTTCCCAATTTTTCTCCTCGTGGATCTCTGCTTGCTTGTTTTGGCTTTGAGTATGTAGTCTCCAACTTTGAATGGCTGGACCTTTGCCTTCTTGTTGTAGTTACATTTCGCTTGCTGCTTTTGGGCGACTATTCTTATGACGCCATGTTTATTTGTTCGTCGATCTCATCCACTTTCATGGGAGTACCTTAAGCTGGGCTCTCCGACCTTGACTGGTATAACTGCTTCGGTTCCATAAACCAGAGAATAGGGTGTTTCTCATGTGCTTGTCTTCGGGGTGGTTCTATACGCCCACAATAGTTTTAGAAGTATTTTCGGCCACAGTCCCTTTGCGTCTTCGAGTTTTTTCTTCATGGTGTTTAATATGGACTTGTTGGAGGATTCTGCGCCAGGTGATAAGGTGTTGAAATTTCCTCTTAATGTGCCATTTCTCGAGGATTTCAGCAATTTTCTTTCCCATGAACTGGGGTCCATTGTCGCAGCTGATCTCCTTGGGTAGGCGAATTGGTAGATGATATTTTTTCATATGAAGGTGATTACCTCTTGCTCGCGTATTTGGGCGAATGCCTGCTTCTACCATTTAGAGAAATAGTCAATTAAAACTAAAAAAATTGCACATTACCTCGCTCTGCTGGGGGGCCCCACGATGTCCGTTCCCCACTTGATGAACAACCATGGAGAGGTGAGTGAGTGGAGATGTTCACCTGCTTGGTGAAATATTGGGGTGTGTTTCTTATATTATTCGTATTTCTTTACAAATTCTGATTCGTCTTTTTTATAGTGGTCCAGTAGTATCCTGCCCGTATGAGGCACCTAACGAGTGCTCGATCACCAAAATGAGCGCCGCAGTGGACTTCATGGACTTCTTTGAGAACACGTTGGGTTTGAACCCAAACACTTCGCCAGATGGTCGCCATATGTTCTCTTGTATAAGTTGTTATAAAGGAGGTTATATTTGGCTGCTTGCATTATTAGTTTTTTAGGTTTCTTTTTATCGTTTGGGAGTATTCTGCCCTACAAGTAGGTGATAATACAATTGCGCCAATCCCAATTAAATTTATATATCTTACCTCGATTTGGTCTAATGACGAGTTGAAGAGGTGGACTACACTTTCATCCCTAGTTGTGATGCTTTTGGTGGATGTGGCAAGTTTGGCGAGGCCGTCTGCTTTGACATTCTGGGTTCACAGGATCTGGTCGAGCTGGCATTCATCTAAATTGGGCAGCAACTTACATATCTCAATTTGATATTTTTGCAACCTTTGTTCTTTGATTTGGAAAGTACCTATGATCTACGAGTGGTAAATCACAATGGAGTTTCAATCGCTTTGCCCCATATTTGAGTGCTAGTCTCAATCCTACAATTACGACCTCATACTCGGCCTCGTTGTTAGTCCTATCTATGCACCTTATGGAATGGAGAATTACTTCGCTGCTAGGGACCTCGAGTCCCAGTCCGGATCCAGAAGTATTAAATGTGCCATCGGTGTATAGGACCCAGAGATCTTGTGTTTAAAGAGAAGTTGGGTGGCTTCCTTCTCGATCTCAGGCATTATCATTGTAGTGAAGTCTACAATGAAGTCAGCGAGCACTTGCGACTTTATCATTGTTCGAGGCTGATATGTGATATCGTGCTTGCTTAGCTTGATGGCCCACTTGGCTAGCCTCCCCGATAATTCGAGTCTATACAGAATGCTTCTTAAAGGAAATGTGGTAACGACCGAGATAGGGTGGCACTGGAAATATGGTCTAAGCTTTCGTGGAACTATGACCAGTGCCAGGGCTAGTTTCTCGAAGTATGGGTACCTCGTCTCAGCATCGATGAGTGTTTTACTAATGTAATAAATGGGACATTGTGTACCTTTACTTTCTCGGACCAGTACTGCACTTACTGTCACTTCAAAGACGACGAGGTAGATGATAAGATGTTCCTGGGTTCGGGCTTTGAGAGTAGAGGTGGTGAGGACAGATACGTCTTTAGTTCTCATAGAGCTTGTACATAGTCAAGCATCCACTCATGGTCGTTATCCTTTTTAGGTATGCCAAAAAATATGTGACATCTATCGGATGACCGCAAGATAAATCTCGATAGGGCGACGATTAGACCAGTTAACTTTTGGACTTGCTTCTTAGTAGTCAGTTGCTCAGATATCCCTTCGATAGCTTTGATTTGGTCTGGGTTGACTTCGATCCCTCGTTATGACACTAAGAAACCCAAAAACTTCTCCGATACTATGCCAGCTGAACATTTCTCTACGTTTAGTTTCATCCCGTACAGTCTTAGTATGTCAAAAGCTTCCCTCAAGCGGCCAATATGATCCTCCGCCCTTACGGATTTGACCAGCATATCGTCGATATATACCTCCATGGTCTTGATGAGTTGGTCTTTGAACATTCTTGTGACCAATTTCTAATAGATGGCTCCTGTATTTTTCAATCCGAATGGCATGACCCTATAACAATGTGTTCCTAGGTTGGTAATGAATGTGGTTTTCTCCTGGTCCTCTTCTTTCATGAGTATCTAGTTATAGCCCGAGTATGCGTCCAAAAAACTCATCAACTCATGCCCGGCCATTGCATCAATGAGTTGGTCGATATGTGGCAATAGGAATGAGTCTTTTGGGTAAGCTTTGTTTAATTCTATGAATTCTATACACATCCACCATTTCCCATTTTTCTTTCTGATCATCACCACGATGGCTATCCACTTGGGATATTTCGAATCCCTAATGGAGCTATTTTCTAATAGCTTTTCTACCTCCTCGTGGACAACATCATTGATGGTGGGGTTAATTTTTTGTTTGACTTGCCTTACGGGGGATAGAATGGACGTTGAACTTGTGTGTGGCGATCTTCTTGGGGATGCCCGACATATTTGCATGGTTGAAGGCAAACAAATATGTGTTAGATATTAAAGATTGACTAAATTTACCTGGTTCTTGAAGTTTGCAGCTGATGTAGGCCTTTTTGCCAGGATCAATAGGATTTGATTGAATGGGGTCGAGATCTTCTGTAGTTAAGTTCGCGACTTTGACCATTTCAAGGTCTGTGATGACGTCCCTGGTCTCTTCTCGTGTCGACCTCGACCCTGTTGATTGCTATGCTTGTTCTTCCTTATCTTTCATTTGTTGGGTCGTCGAGCCATCTATGGCGATGCGGTAGCATTCCCGGGATGTGTGTTGTTCCCCGCGTATGCTGAATATTCCCCAAGGTGTTGGGAACGTGATCACTTGGTATAAGCCGGAGGTTCATGGGATGTATCCATAGTCGTCCTACTATGGCATTATATGTAGTGGAATGATCCATGATATGGAGCATTGTCTCCAGAGTTATGCCGCCAGAGAGGACGGGAAGTGTAATTTCTCCCGAGGTTCATTCAACTGCATTGTTAAAAATAGTTAGTATGATACAATGTGACACTATCTTGTCCTCGAGTCTCATCTAAGTGGGGACTCGAGGATGGATAATGCACACTTCACTCCCATCATCTACCATGATATATTTAACATCAGTATCTAAAATTTGTAAAGTAATGACAAGAGCATCATTGTGAGGGAACGTCAAACTGTCGGCATCTAACTCGTCGAAGATGATACTTTCTTCGAGTCGGTTATACCATTCATGGTTGATTGATCTTTTGAGCTTGTGGGTGGCAGTGAACTTGATACTATTGATGGAGGCATCATCGTTGCTTCCAATAATCATATTGATGGTGCGGGCCGACTAGGGCGGCTTTGAAGGGCCTTGACGCTCTCGGCCCCTGGCAAACGTGTTCCTACCCTTGTCGCTCGGTAGCTCTTTGAGGTGTCCTTGCTGCAATATGTTCACAACCTCTTGCCTTAAGTCTATGCAATCTTCTGTCTTCTGCCCGTGTTTCTGGTAGAATTCACAAAGGGCGTCGGATTTTCTGGTACTTGGGTCGGACCTCATCTTTGGCGGCCACTTCACTTTTTTTCTAAGTTTCTCTAGGGCGTATACTATTTCTGTAGGTGACACATAAAAATTGTGAGCAGATAACAAGGGGCATACCTCTCTCGTTCATGTGAGTCCCCGTCCTCGGCATAGATGTGCCATAATCATAGCGGAAGAAAGGAGGGGCGGGGGCCCGAACGTAAGGCTAAGGTCGTTCCATGTTTGGCCGTGAGACTGGGTGATCCCTCCTTATGTTATCTCTTCGTTCTATCCTGGGCTCAACTTATACTGAGATGAGCCATCAAGTTTGTCTGTTAAGGTCGTCATTCTTTTGCTCGGACTTCAGCACAATAAGCATTATGGATTTCGTCCCAAGTGGTTGGAGGGTACTTCATCAACCGACTCAGCAACTTTCTGGTCACTTTTGAACCCTCTCTACTCACTCGTTCTAAAAGGCTACGACTGTCATCCCTTCATACACATTTTGTAAGGTCATCCTTACCCTATTGAATCGGGAAAGGAAGTCTCTCAATCCCTCTCCTAGGGATTGCTTGATGGCGAAGATGTCATTTACTCTTGTTTCGGCTTTTTTGGCCCAGGCGTGTGACGTCACGAACTTGTCGGCTATTTATTCAAAGGTTTCTATCGAGTGGGCTGGTAGCTGTGAATACCATATTAACGCCCCTCCAGCCAGGGTTGTTCCAAATTTCTTCAGTAAAATAGAGGACACTTGTTCCTTAGTGAGATTATTGCCCTGCACGACGGTGACATAATGAGTCACGTGATCTTCGAGGTCGGTTGTTCCGTCATATATCCTGAGATACGATGGCATTTTGAAGGTCTTTGGTATGGCACGTGGGATTGCTTTCTCTCTATATAGGTGCTCTAACCTACCAACGTCCCTCTTTAGCAGTAGCTTAGGGGCACCCGAATATCTTGTCGACCAATTCTTGGTGTTCTTTTATTTGATCTTTGAGAGTTTTGTTCTCATGCTCCATTTCTTCCATTCTCTTCAGAACATCGGTGAGGACGTCTCCACCTGCACTGTTAGTAACATTATGAGATATACCTAGCACTGGAGGGTCTAGTTGGTCACCCTATTCGACTGCTCATTGTATCGTGTGGGCTCTTGCGGTCTCTATGGTCATTCATTGAGCGTTTTTGTTAAGCATGCTATAATGTACCGTTCAACCACGCTTCAAGGAGCTTTTTCATAGCCGATGGCATCCCTTCTCCTGTGGACCTAGAGGCCCCTTTTCTATTTGGTTTTGTCGTGCTACAATAGGGGGGAGCGACCTCTTGCGCCTGAGGGAGGCAGTGGGTGTCACATCATCTCCAGTGCTTCATAACTCTCGTTGATAGCGTTCATGAGGTTACCGAGGATGTCACATGTCACTTTAGTCCTGTCTCTTTGATTACCTGCCATGTAAATTTTCGTACGTACAAAGAAAGAGAAAAACCTTGTGGTTTGTTAGGTTAGCAACTCACGTGAGTTGTAGATCTAAAGGAAACTAAAAGATTAGCTAAGAAGTCCCCACAAACGACGCCAAACTGTTTGACCAAATTTAGATATGGGTTTAACCAATCAGATTTAATAAAATAAAATCAATCTTTGCCAATATTAATGCCCAAGAGATATGTTAGCTGATTTTGTAGTTAGATAATATGTATATTATCCAAATGACAATAAATATTGACAACACTAATAATATTCAATGACCTAGAAATAGGGGGATATTATTAAATAACAATAAATAGTAACGAATGACATTTAAGTAAAGAAGAACGTGTGAGTCACCTGAAAAGGGGTGAGATCTATGGATATTCCTTCTGACAATGATGAATGACTGATGAGCCTTCGAATGTTCGGGTTATTCTCGGATCAAGTGAAAAAGTTAGACAAGAATCTTAGGAAAAATGTATTTGTTGTATGTTTGCAATAAAGCCGGATTTTGTCTAGAAAGTCAATGTGTTTTCTTACAAATGAATATCTCCCGTCCCCTATCCTTATGTCTCTTTCTATTTATAGGGAACATATACCCAAAAAACCCTAAGGGGTCGTTTGGTATGATGTATATGAAGGTATAAGGGGGGTATACAAATTTAATACCACCTTAATACTCTATTTGGTTAGCAAACCAGGTATAAGTTATCTTTGTGTTAATTTTAACACTGGGATAACTTATACCTTATAGAAGGTGAGGTAATTAGCACCAGTATAACTTATACCTTCTTCTTAGAAATTATGCAATTGTCATTCTTAATACAACATACCAAACAATGAATAAACAACAATCCCAACATAACTTATCCCAATATAATTTATACCGGCATAACTTATACCGGTATAAATCGTATTCCAACCAAACAACCCCTAATAGTACAAATACAAAGAATATCTACTAAAATATTCTCTTTTGATGTCTCGTCCTAAAACTACCCGTTATTCACTCTGTCTACGATGAGTGTTCGACCTCGATTCCGATCTTTACCGATTCCCCGACCTTGATCTTCAATAACTTAACCAGCTCTGCCCTTCACTTTTTAAGAGACCACTTCGACCTCGGGCATGCCTTTGTCGAAGTCGTACTGGTGACACGTGGCATCCCATGAGGGCCTTCTTAATGCTAATACGATTTAATCATGTCAAAGGTAATTTTTGAACCATACAAGGGGAGGGGAGGACAAAATGTCAACCTAAAAAATTTGGCCAAGAACATTCTAAAAGATAATCAAAAGTAGAATGGTAAATTTGGGTATTTCGGCACATTTATTCTCCATCTAAAATTTGGAAAAAAGTGCTTTAATAAAATCAAGATAATTTGTTAACAATAGAAAACCAATAAGTATAACAAATACTTAATTTTTTAATGACAGTCAAAGCTATAGAAATAAAAATTTGGCTTACAGTCAAAGCTATAGAAATAAAAATTTGGCTTACCCTTAAAATATAAGTATTGTAAGGTTTTCTTTTGAAATTTCGATGAATTTGACGTAGTAATATTCTTAATCAATGCCTCTCTAAGAATTTTCCAAGAAAGAGGGGCCAGAAGTCTACGCGTACTACTATATTAGTTCATCTACTTGTCACTCTCCCTTCTTAATTAAGCAAACAGTCTACATTTCCCGCTATTTATTATTTCTACCCCACAAATTTCCATTTTTCAACACCCACCGCGTGATTAAAGTCAGAAATAAAACCGTTTGCTTCACTCAACCCCCGAATTCCCCATTTCTCTTTCCTCAATAATTTTCCCCCAAAAGATAAATATATATTGCCAATTATCTTCGATTTTAATTCTTGTTATCAGATGGGGCAGCAGCAATCGAAAGACGAGCTTCTGTATCAGCAAGTAAATTATGGAAATATCGAAGGCATCAAATCTCTTCACCGTGAAGGCGCTGCCCTTGAGGTATCATTGATGGTTTTTTATTTGTTTTGCATTAATATCATTTTTATTTTCTAAATTTGAGAATTTTTACATAAGTTTTTGAATTTTGTCAAAGAAAAAGTGGAAAAAGTTGTAAATTTGATGAAATTGAGTTGCAATGGTGATGAAAGACTGCGAATTTAGTTTATATTAATGGTTGACTGAAGTGAATTTGGGATTTTAACAGTTAAATAATGGCTTATTTGATTGATACTCCCGCGGCCCCAATTTATGTGTGTTGTGTGACTAGACACGATAAAAAAAGATAAGTAAAACTTTTGAAACCTGTGGTAAGTCTCTCGTTAAGGGTAAAATGATAAAGTTTAAAGTTAAATTGTTTCTACACATAGATGTGATAGACTAAAAAATAAAGTACATCACATAAATTGGGACACAGGGAGTAATATATATTCCTATGGCGAGTGTTGATCATTTCTGCTTTATGTGAGAAAAAACTGTGAATTTGAAACTATTATTATGTGTAAAAATATCAGTCAATGAATTATGACTGAGTTTAAACTAGTTGGAGTCAGCTATATGAATCGTCGGAATATCGATCCACAAATTGTGTTCAGAGGATTCATCATGATTAGACTATTTTTATGCTGGCATACCCCAATCCTCCTCCTTAATTAGGGTTTAGGAGTAGTTATGCTTTGTGATGTTCACATAGAGGGAGTTTGTGTTTATAATGGATAAGAATATTACAAGAATCTGTGGTTATACCGTTATAATGTGTTTAAATGGGTCGATTTCAGTGGATGGATAAGGAAGGGAAGACACCGTTAATTGTGGCGTGCATGAATCCCGAGCTATACAATGTCGCAAAAACTTTGATAGAATTGGGTGCCAATGTCAATGCTTACCGTCCAGGTAACTAATCTTCTACGTCTTTATATACTAAGATGGCAACTTGTGGTAGTGACCTAACCTGATAAAGTTTTGTGTAATAATGGGGTGAATTTTCTTAAAAGAGAGAAAACTCATGGAGCTAATTGAGAGGTAGTTCTTTGTGTTATCTTATATAGATTTTAGACCAGTCTCCTAAGGCCATTGTTACAGAGTATGTAACTTGAGCCATGAGTGTTTCAACATGCCATGTTAGACCTCATATTAAGTCACTTTATTCTTGCAACTATTTAACAAGAAAATGAGAAATGCAAATGTTATGAAATGGTAATTGATTTGTACAAGAGTTGCTCCGCTACCTCAATATGTTTTACATGCTTTCGTTTTTCATTTTTCATTCATCATTCATCATAACATAATTCACCTTTTCTCTTAAATAGGATTTTTGTTCCCCTCCAAGCATAAAAATTAATGGTACCATTCTTATTTTATTGTAGTGGTGATATTATTTTTCAGCTAACTGTATTACCCATTTGAGGTCATTTTAAAAATTAGGACACTTCTTGTTTAAAAAGTTACCCCTTTTGTCAATAATAATATTTCAGTATTTGCTGTCATACAAAAATATTTAATTCGCAAATACTGAAGTTGAGTATTTGCAAATACTAGTTTCTCATTGGTGACATATTGAAAAACTTATTTAAGAAGTACTTCGAGTGAAATAATGGTTCACTCACGAATCTTCCAACTTTTTCCCAAGTGAAATTCATGTCCAAACAGATACAGAGTTCAACGTCAATTTCAAATACTCTTATTTTCAACCTCAACCAAATATTGCCAAACGCCTATGAAGTATTCTAATTTCAAACTATCTTATGTTAATCTGTTCTAATAAAAGTATATCATTTATTTGAATGCATGGAGTAAAAATTTGGAATAGCAAAATCACGGTGCACATATTAATATCTGTCAATATCGACAGAGATTAATCATTTCTTTTTTCTTTTAATTCAAGCAATTGTGCATTTGCTTAAATCAGACATGAGTTATTACTAGTAAACTAAAATACTTTGATTATTTCCCAGCCTCTGTTTACATTTTGATTTAAATTAAGTTTCCTGAATTTCTCCGGATATGAAAATTACATTTGTTTAATTTTCCAAATTCATTCCGTCATGCCAAATAATGTGCATTCAACTCTTATCTAGGAAACAGTGTCGTATTTACATAATCAGCATTATTCATCTGTTCTGTAAGTTATGGATCTCTATCTGATCCTTACCCTTATGTACATCTTTAGGTCGTCATGCGGGGACTCCTCTACATCATGCAGCAAAAAGAGGTCTTGAGCAGACAGTGAAGTTACTCCTTTCACATGGAGGTATATCTACTCAAACACATATAATGACTAATTCATTTAGGCTATGAGCGCCTTTTTGACTTGTTTGATTTCCTACCTGTCTCGTGTGTCTTAAGCAAATGCATTGATAATGAATGATGACTGCCAAACGCCACTTGATGTTGCTAGAATTAAAGGTTTCAGCAATGTTGTCCGTGCAATTGAGGTATATGTTCACACTTCAGTTTTATGTTTTTAATTCAACCCTTCAACTTATGCAAGGATTATGTTTCAATATTCTTTTCTCTCACACGTGCTTTTTTCATGTAATGCATTAGAACCATATTTGCTTATTTTCTGGTTGGCTGCGGGAATTTTACGGGCCTGGATTTCTTGAACTGTTCGCACCACAGTTGCTTAGCCGGAAAGTGTGAGTATAATGTTCATTTTGGGTTTTCACTAGAAAATTGTTTTATTTCTTTCAGATTTCAGAAATGCATATTCACGTGATTATATTTAATGGAAAATGGCGGGCAATGGTGTACTTCATTGGTCTCACTCCATCTCGTGTCGTTTTCCCCCCTTCTTTTGGCTTGTTATCCTATGTATTGCACATTGCTGCGTGTTATTGATTTATGTGTCATATTTCTGTCGCTACCAGTTCTTTTTCACAGTTCAATAATTTGCTCTTGCCTTTTATTCTAGTTTTCAAAATTGTTATCAAAATGGACTTACGATGATTCCACGTTTTTATAGCTGGGTGGTTGTCTTACCATGCGGTTCCCGTAATCTCAGAAAGCCTTTCAAGTTGGAGCTTGCTATATATTCAGCTGTCCAGGTAAGTCTCCTATGTTATTGTTTACAATGTATAAGTTGGGAACTTAAAACTGTTAGATTTTGAAGGACTTCGGTAATTCACTTGTTTCTGCTTTGTTTTAGACTTATATAGAGAAGCATTTACTAATGTACTACCTTTTGTAATACTTGATTGACAAACGAGATTCATATAATTGGCTCCACGTGTTAAGCAATGAGCTGAATTCAGATTTTTACCCGTTGGTGATAGTCCTGGATGGTTTCTTTCTTTGGAATGTCTCTAAAAAACTCAAGTCTTCAGATTCTTGCTTTTGCTGGTTGATTTCATTCTTCCCTACCTTTGGGTTCTATTTGGTTAGAAAAGTCAAGATCACACTGTGTTGCATGTATTCTTTCCTGATTGTTGCTCATATCATATGCTTTCCGAATGGGGCCAGGGAAACTAATTTGTTTTTTTGAAAAGTCATATGCTTCATGCTACTAACTTACATAGTGTTATATCTTGAGCAGGATGCTCAGCCCCGCACAATAGTTGCACTGTGGAAGGCCAATATGGAAGAACCAAATTTCAGCCAGCCTGATCCAGCAGTTATCATATCCGATATTTCAAACAGTAATTTCCTACGTTCTTTAACCAGAGTTCTTATAGCTGCCATGAAATATTTCGATTTGAAGATGATTATTTGTTAATTTTCATGCATAGTCCCGAGGCGCTGGAGGCGAAGGCGAGGGATAATGCCCTCCCAAGGGATAAGGAATAGACCCCGAGGAGCTAGGCGTAAGTACATTGTAATCTGATCTAGTAAAAGTCCCCCCAGAAGAATGGGGGTGACGGAATTTTTAACGAGGAAAAGGGCTATGCAATTTTTATGAACTTTTATAGTCACAATAAGGCAGTTCTAATACTTAAATGGACCAGTAAAACACTGCTGTATGCACAGTATGTGTTAGTGTCTATTCATAGTATTCTTCCATGGAAAGGATATGTATGGGGCTTGAAAACTAGTTATTGGACCATGCCACGATTTGCTGAGAGCTGGTTCAAGTCAGTTAGAAGTTTTGCTGGCTGTTCTAATCAATTGCTAAGATCGTTCTCTCCTCTAAGCCTGTGCTTGACATGTAGGCTTTTAAATCTTATGGTCAAATTTACTCCACCAAGTGTCTGAAAAGATAAAGCTTTTGCATCTTATTCTCATACCGAGTTACTTACACATTTAAGCATAGAATTAAAAACATTGTTAAGAAACTTGAGTTCTTAACCAAAATTCTCCCTTATGTTTATGGCAGGTCTATTTTCATTCTCTAAATATACACCTGAGCTCATATCATCCAACTAGTTTGCTAAAGTTATGCATATTTATAGCCCGTTTGGCCAAGCTGCAAAAATCAGCTTCTTATTTTGAGAAGTGTTTTTTTTCAAAAGTGCTTTTCTCAAAAGTACTTTTGGTGAGAAGCAGTTTGTATTTGGCTAATTAGTTTGAAAAGCACTTCTGAGCAACAATTAGTGTTTGGCCAAGCTTTAAAAAACTGCTTCTAAGTGTATTTTTCTCAAAAGTGCTTCTCAAAAAAGTGCTTTTGGAGAGAAGCTACTTTTTTCTGCTTCTCCAAAACTGCTTCTGCTTCTCCTCAAAAGCGCTTTTTTTTCTTCCAAAAGCTTGGCCAAACACCGCAATTTTTGGCCAAAAGTGCTTTTGGCCTAAAAAAAGCACTTTTGACCAAAAAGAAGCTTGGCCAAACAGGCTATTAATCCAACTAGCGGAATAGTACTAACTGGCCCAAAGAACTAATGGTGAAACCATGTGCCACTCAAAGGAGCATGGTTAAATAGAAAGGCCATCCTGAGTTGTCTTTCCCAATCCTAATCTCCCTTAATTCTGCACCCTTTATGGTGGCACGTGAGTGGCACGAGGTTTCATCATCAGTTGTTAGTTTTAAGGGTCAGTTAGTATCAATCTATTGGTTAGGTCAAATATGCTCAGCTTTAGCAAACTTAAAGATTGATAAGTGTTCAGATGTTATTTAAATGGTGAAAATAGACTTACCCATGCATAAGGGAAGTTATTGGGTTAAAACTCTCAGAAACTGCATCTGCTAGTTTAAAGATTTGAAATAATCGTTCCATTTTGTAGAAATGAATATTAGCTTTGGGGGGCCAGGACAGAACAATTATCTGCCTATCGCATGATTCTGTTGTTTAAGTCATTATTTGCATTATGCAACTTTGTTACTGAATCATTTTCCCCATTTTCAAAATGTTTATTGCAGAAACAAGGATTAAACTTACAGCTGTCCAGGAAAGCGAAAAGCAGCAATTGCAGTCTTTCTGCAATGCATGCAAGGGAATTCCTCAGGTTAAATATAATACATCCTTTCTCTTCAGAAGTTATGTTTGCAGTCATGGCTAGATCTGCTTGCTTCTTGCCAAACTTGCACGAATTTGTTATATTCTTGATTTTTGTAACAAGGACTATGCTACCAGTGAAGACATAGAACTGTTCTTTTTTTAGTTAATGGAGTTAAAAAACTTATCTTAGTTGCTATACCACATTTTCAGGTCATGCATCCAGCATTTCCTTTCAGATCTCAGACTCCTGCGGTCCCTGCAACTGCTCCTTCAACCACAGAGGATGTGGAATTAGCAATGGCAATTAGTGCCTCTCTTCAGTCCGCTTCACAACAAAGACCAACCTATCATGAGAATCACCCAGGATCAGGAACAGAAACATCAATGAATCGGATTAACCCTGTTGAGATTGTCAGTCATAGTGATAGCTCTTTTACAGGGGCCTCTTACCAAAAAGCTAGTAGTAGTGGCTGTCAAGTTGAGGAAGCCAGTTCAAGTGGCACTCAAGTTGAGCAAGTCCACACTTCTAGTGATACGTCTACTGTTGTCGAAGCAATGCAAGAGAATCCGGTTACTGAATCTGTCCCAACAGCTCCTCCTCTTACGGATGAAGTTATAGAGAATGGGCCAATTCACTATCCATCGATCGACGCCAGCCCAGTTGACTTGTCTTCTCCAACTATTGAGAACTCCGGAGCACACGAAAGCGGTAATCCTGATGGTGCTTCTTCATCTTGTATAATATGTTTAGATGCTCCAGTGGAAGGAGCCTGCATCCCTTGTGGCCACATGGCTGGATGCATGTCTTGTTTGAATGAGATTAAAGGAAAGAAGTGGGGCTGCCCCGTCTGTCGTGCCAAGATAGATCAGGTGATAAGGTTGTATGCTGTTTAACAGTTGAAGCAGCAAATGACTAAAGCCACAAATGTAAGCAATTCGGCAACCTCATGTCCTCTTTGCTTTGTTTCATTAGATATAATAACAAAGTAAATATGTTGAATAATGTCATTCTCTCCTAGTATGTATTTTTCTTCTGAAACATAACCAAGTTTTGGGGTATTCCAACTTTTGTCTAATATGCTCTTGTTTGAAGTAGATCTTGGTTTTCTGCTGTTAGCGTATAACCTTTTGGGTTTGTTAGTGAAGGCATATACTAGTATTATTTAGGGCTTTTTCCAGTTTGAAGGAATTGGGAGGGATGATAACTGGAGCCACGTCCTTATTGCCTATGACTTTTGAATTCTTCTGAACCATCTGTATTGAAATCCTGATTAAGCACTAGCTTTCCTGGTAACTAGAAAAAAGGAGGAAAATGTGCTTTGCTTTTGGGATTTTTTTTTAATCTACCAGTTGTTCATTATAGACGTTCTTGCGGTCCTTCAAAAACATTTAGGAAATATGGCCATTTATGGAACTGATAGGTGTTTCTGCTATTCTATTCAACATTATTTTCTTCTCTTAGAACATGTCCCTTCCTCAACATGTGTGCTTACGTCGAAAAGTACGTACATATATTTTGCAGACGAGTGCTACCAGATGTTCTGATTTGCTGAATGCGTTTTCAATTTTTGATTATTCTTGAGTCAGGCCCATTGAATATGAAGTAAATTAAAGTAATACGTATTGCTGATCGAAAGACTTGATGGTTATGAATAGGATTGTACTGCAGATGAGATATGTTACAAGATTCATTACTGGCAGCTGACGAGCTATATACTTTCTCACTTTGCAGGCATACACAGAAGTTTCTCACTATTGAAAATTGTGAGTTTTGTATACATATATATGCTAGTTGTGTTTAAGATTTTTGAAAGGAAGCAAAATGCTATGGTTGCCTTCATGGTTTATCTTCCCGGAGAATGTAAATTACTTGAGCAGAGAACTGAGAAGTGAAACTCTTGCTGGAATTACAGATTTATTGATACAATCCTGTGTATAAATTTGTTTTATTGAGACCTTTAATATGGTCAGCTTCAACTTGGTCATTCTGTTACTCATATGATGGTGATGTTTATTCTACTTCAGTGCATTATGCAAATTTTATTAAATCTCAAAAGGCACTATGATGGACAATTTACGTTATAGTTCCTTCGTAAGCTTCCCAAATGGGAGGTCTAGGATTCGAGTCCACTTGCATGCCTCCTCAGTTGAGTCCATTGCACGGGGTTTGCCTAGTGCAGTTTACTCTCATGTGTGGTTTGCGGGCTATCACGCAGGAACGGGTTTATCTTTTGCGCACCCGGATGGTAGCGACTGTGGTTCGCTGTTAACCAAAAAAAAAAAAAAAAAAATCAATCCAATTGGGTCAATTTAGTTGATGGCACTAGTTTCATCTCTTTTTGTAATATTTTACTACTCGAGTCTTGTAAAAATTATCTTTAAGGGATTATTTTATGATTTGAAATTCACAATTTAAAAACGATGTATAGTAAACTCCAATCTATTCGTCTGAATCTCTCTTATATTCCTTATTAACTATGTAAAGATAGGGGAAAAAAAATGTATACTCAGATTTTATAATTAAAGAAAAAACTTGAGACACTATTAATGTTTAACCCGAAAGATATTGAATTTTTTTTGATTAAATCAATTGAAGAAGATGAAAGCGTAAATGTCAGCCAAGTATAATAAACTCTAGAATGAAAGACACAAGAGATATAAGGTAATAAACTCTAGAATGAAAGACACAAGAGATGAATAAGGTAGATACTATTTATTGATCTTGTGGAACTGATTGATTAAGCATGAACAAATGATAACTTAGAATGTAGAAAGATATTACAATGGGTGCTCTTAGCCAAAAGTTCGTGTGTTATACAAGGGTTTTTACTCACTATGTATAAGGGACAATCCCCTCCTGAACCCTAAAAGACATGTTATAGAGAATATTCGAAAGTATATTCCTATTGACTCCTGTTAGGCCTATACTACTACAAAGGTCGTGCGTCCTTTAACTGTTGTCGATCGTCGCCGTCTTCAACGGCCACAGGACATCGTGTCGTGAAGACATCGTCTCGTGTCGTATTCGACAGCAGTCGTGGTCATCCAAATTTGGACATATACAGTTAGTCCCTCCGCTTGTCGAGGTTGCAGCTTGGTGCATCCTCGATAAGCGGACATCGCCAACACATGTGGAGACATTTGGTTTTACTAGTCGCCATGGTTTGGCTAACAACGAAAGGTTAGCGTGCCCAACGATACCCTGGGTGGTGTGTCTTATCGGAAAATGATGTCACTTCCACGTGCGTCATCGTTATGTGTGTTTTCGAGACAGAGGCTGATGGTTTGTCGCTTCGATTTCAGTGCCATTTTGCAGCCTTCCGCTTAGATTCTGGCGCCACCCAATCTTATAAATAGGTGGAGGGTTTGTTTTTTCAAAAACTCCTGGCCATTTCGTCTCTGGTTATTCTTTCTCATCCCTCCCATGTTTGCTCCAACGATTTCTTTGCTTTCTTTCTTCCATTCTCCGTTCTTAGCTTTTTCTGTTGTATTAACACATCTTCCGCCATAGAGATGCCTAGAACACACCGATCTCGTGAGGGGTTTCTGACGCCACCCCATTATCCATGGCGCTCCCCACTGGTGGTGAGGACATGACGGTAGAGGAAGGGGATAGCTTTCCCACCGTGGAGGAGTTACTGCCGAGACACTCCATGTCTCAAAGCGACTTTCTTAAAGATCCTCCTCCTACTCCCACATCAGTATTCTTTGAAACTGAGCAAGTCCATATCGATGCCCTCCGTGCAAAATATAACATTCCCGCTCATATTGAGATGGTTCCAGCGGGAAAGGACTTCGTGGAAGTCCATAGACCAGGGTACTATGCTTTTTATGAGTACCCCTTTGTGATTGGTCATTCCTTCCCCCTTCTCCTGTTAGCGGAAGAATTCTGTTGATTTTATCAAGTTTTCCCGGCGCAACTTTCCCCGTACACACTCAAAATACTCCTGTTGTTGACAAAATACGCGGAGTTGGCGGGGTGCGAAGTTACCGTTCACCACCTCCTACACTTGTTTTCACCCAGCTTTCATAGGGGTACTATGGTGCATCTAAGGCACCGTGGGACAAAAGGGTAGGTGGTTGAAGCCAATGACCGGGAGAGTCGCAAATTTTGGCATAAGCACTTCTTCATCAGAACTGAACACATCGTGTCTGACCCCGTTAGATTCCCGGAGCGGTGGAACGAGAATCGTAAGTGTCGTCACTTGTTTACTCTTTCTTTTCTACTTCATTCACCTTAATGTTTATTTGCGGCTTTCTTTTGCAGCTATAGGGTGCCCACCCCATCCCATTGTAGGTATAAGGGATTGGATAACCCGTCGTCTGCCCCATGCAGTGGAGACTCAAGACTGGCCCGCTTTCATGAAACGTTTTGGTCCAAAAGTTTCATCTCGTAAGTGTCTTCCTTTGTATCACTCTTGGGCTATATAACACCGTCTATTGATACGACTCTTTATGAAGACAGGTCGCGGAGCTTCTAGGCGGAGGACCCCCGTCCCTACATTTTGTCAGGCTATCGCCTCCGCAGGAATGCAATTCACTTTGGATGACTCTGCCCGAGAGGTTCATGCTCAGTCAGTACAGGCGAGGGACCCCTCTTGGGATATGGTTGTGAGGTGGGAGATCCCTTCTCTTCCAGTCCATTACCTCGTAGATGAGTCCTCTAATGGGGATGAATCTTCGTTGAGAAAAAAGAGGGGGATAGAGCTTGGGAAAAGCGTGGTCGCTGATACCGGTAAGAATAGGACGGGTGCATCAGAGACGGCACCGGTACCCATGTTTATGGCCGATGCCATCTTGGCAGGGAGGTCTCCCCAAACAGAAGAGTTTTATCAAGGAGGGTGGTCTGCATGCTCCGCCGAGGGTGGCGCATCATCCACTGTCGGCGAGGGTTTATGCGCCGAGGGCAACGGCTCGGGCTCTAATGTCGACCCAGGGAATGTTCGCGAGTTTTTGGAGCGTCACACTCACGTAGAGGTCAGAATGGAGGGTTCTAATCGAGACATAGTCGTTCCTGGGGACTATGACATGTTGTTGGACTATGATCAGGTGGCATCCGTTTTTGCCCCTTTGTGTGCTGCCCCTAAGAGTGAGTCACTTAAAGCGATGAGTGATGCGGAGTTGTCTCGGAGTGTTTCTGGCATGGCTCTATGGGTAAATGTCTTTCTTTTTATTTTGTCGTTGGATCTGCATTGCTATTTTTGACTCATTTGTTCTAACTTTATTTCTCGTGCTAGACCCTCATCATGGAGATCGAGCGTGAGCGTTGGGTAAGGAGGAGAATGACCATCTATAGAAAAATGTCTTCCAAGCACCAAGAATATTGCGCCAAGAATCGTGCGATGGTCGACATCTAAAATTAGGATCGCGACTTCCAACTATTCCGTGAAGGGCTCTAGTAGAGGGAGGATCAACTGGCACGTAAGGTCGAGGAGTTGAAGGAACGAGATGAGGACCTTATGAAGGCTGTTGCCCGTAGCAGTAAGCTTGAGGCAGCCCTTAGAGCCAGAGAAGATGAGCTCGAGTTAAGTAGGGGAGTGGTGACCGAAAATGCCGACCTTCAAGCAAAGGTAGCCAGTTTAACTACCGAACTGGATATGAAGATGGCTGAGGTCGATGAGCTTAAGGGTGAGTTGAGTGTGAATGCTGATAGATTGGCCCATGCTGAGAGGGAGAGGGCACTGCCATTTCTGAGGCGGCGGTTTCAGAAGACGCCCTCCGTGTTTGTAGGTTAGAGCGGACTAAGGAGATGGAGACGTCTGCGCTTAAGACAGTAGAACTTGAGGGGCGTATTCAAGGGTTGGAGGCGAAACTGTCCGCATTGAACAAGAAAGTGTATTCTTTGAAAGCGGAGGAAATACGACGACAGTCGCAGCCTTCTACATCTTATGCTCCTGCTGATCCTGTCGTACCTCAACATTTATATGAGTTGTGGGTTCACGCCGAGGCTCAGTTTGATGTGTACAATGCTCTTCATGTTGATGAGAGGGCATCTGAAGCGGAGCTTCGGAATGTACGTGCCAAGTCTCGTGCAACTCATGAGGCATGCGGGTACGATCCTCTCTCGCCTGATGGAGATGATATTAATTCTGATGATGCGAACAAACTCGCCTCCGACGTGTATGCCATCGGAAATGATGTGTAGTATTTTTTTTTGTACTTACTTGTTGCTTCGTGATTTTTGTAAGGGCATCTTTGAGCCCTTTGTAAAGGCAAATATTTGTAACATATTTGATGTAAATGAAGGTCATTTTGGTCGTACATCTCTGACTCGTTTCCTTTCTTTGGTTTGTTTGACGAAAACTTCTGCCGCAGTCATGTCGCTCCGATGCTTTATTGAAATGCTAAACTTATTGTATTGAGTTTAGTTGAACTCTTTTTGTTAGCAACGGCCTTATCCGTAGGGATATTACTTTCGAGTTGGTGCCGAAATAATGCCCCGTCGTGGTTTGAATGAAGTCGAACTGTTTTATCTGACGATGGCCTTGACCATTGGGATGTTACTATAAAGATAGTGCCGAAGTACTATCCCGTCGTGGTTCGAGTGACGTCGAACTCATTTTTTGTCGATGGCCATAGCCATTGGGAAGTTACTTTTGAGTTAGCACCGAAGTAATATCCCATCGTGGTTCGAGTGATGTCGAACTCGTTTTTTGTCGATGGCCTTAGCCATTGGGATGTTACTTTCGAGCTGTCGCGGAAGTAATATCTCGTCGTGGTTTGAGTGATGTCGAACTTGTTTTTGGTCGATGGCCATAGCCATTGGGATGTTACTTTCGAGCTGGCATCGAAGTAATATCCCGTCGTGGTTCGAGTGATGTCGAACTCGTTTTTTGTCAATAGGCTTAGCCATTGGGATGTTACTTTCGAGCTGGCGCCGAAGTAATATCCCGTCGTGGTTCGAGTGATGTCGAACTCATTTTTTGTCGATGGCCTTAGCCGTTGGGATTTTACTTTCGAGCTGGCGCCGAAGTAATATCCCGTCATGGTTCGAGTGACGTCAAACTCATTTTTTGTCGATGGCCTTAGCTATTGGGATGTTACTTTTGAGCTGGCGCCGAAGTAATATCCCATCATGAGGGTGGCATTCTATTTTATTTGTTGAAGTATCATGGATGACAGTTTCATTCATACATTGGAGATGCATGTTGATTTCATATACATAACGGAGTGATTTTATTTACATGTCAGATATACATGTCGATTTCGTACATATAATGAAGATTCTTTATATCTAGTCCCTTCATTGCTCGGCCTGGAGATGTAATCGATATGCGGGGAAATGAACAATACTTCGAACCTCGAGACGTCCCCCTCGTCTCCTCATTAAAAATTTCCCCCAGAAACCCCTATTGGGACAAAACCCGGGAGAGGGAAAAATAGTACAACTCGGGCGACGTCTTTTTTCCAGAAGTGGAAGTACTTGAGGTGGGCGACATTCCAGTTATTTTGTAACAGTTTTTCTTCCATTGTTTCTAGTTGGAATGCTCCTTTACTTGCTGCCGCTGTGATTTTATACAGCCCGTCCCAATTTGTTCCTAGTTTCCCTTCATTCGAGTCTTTCGCTTCTTGTGTTTTGGCCTTTAGTACGTAGTCCCCGACTCTGAGTGGTCGTACTTTGGCCTTCTTGTTATAGTACCTTTCTGCTTGTTATAGTTGGTCCCCCATTCTTATGTGTGCCATATTCCTTCGTTCTTTGACCTTATCCAGGTCTTGTAACCTACTTTCGTCGTTGCTTGATCCACTCTCATTGGAGTATCTCAGGCTAGGTTCCCCGACCTCAACAGGTATGACTGCATCATTCCGTAGACCAGTGAATACAGCGTCTCACCTGTGTTGGTCTTCGGCGTTGTGCGGTAGGCCCATAGAACCTCTGGTAGCAGTTCCGGCCATAGCCCTTTAGCATCTTCAAGCTTTTTATTTAATATGTTTAATATTGTTTTATTGGAGGATTCCGCTTGACCGTTGCCAGCAGGATGATATGGCGTGGAGAGTATCCGATTGATATGCCATTTTTCAAAAAACTCAGTCGTATTTTTCCCTACAAACTGGGGTCCGTTGTCGCAACTGATTTTTCTGGGGATGCCGAAGCGGCATATGATGTTTTTCCAGATGAACGTGATGACTTCTTGTTCACGTATTTGAGCGAACGCACCTGCTTCCACCCATTTGAAAAAATAGTCAGTTAAAATGAAAAGGAAGCGTATCTTACCTCCCCTACTGGGAGGGGACCGACGATATCCATCTCCCATTTTATAAACGTCCATAGAGAAGTGACAAAATTTAGGAGTTCCCCCGCCTGGTGTATCATAGGGGCATATTTCTGGCATTGCTCACATTTCTTGACGTACTCCGCGGCCTCTTTTTTCATAGTGGGCTAGTAGTATCCTGCACAAATAAGACACCTAATGAGGGCTCGGTTGCCGGTATGGGCGTCGCAGTGGCCTTCATGTACCTCTTCGAGCACATGCCTTGTTTGATTGGGTCCGAGGCATTTGGCTAATGGGCCGCCGAACGTCCTTTTGTAAAGGTCGTGGTTTATAAGACTGTATCTAGCCGCTTGTATTTAGAGCTTTTTGGCTTCTTTTTTATCTTGTGGGAGTGTTCCTTCTTGTAGATATGATATGATGCGATTACGCCAGTCCCAAGTAAAATTTATAGAATGTATCTCGATTTGGTCTATTGATGAGTGGAGGAGGGTGACCACGTATTCCTTGGTGATGTTTTTAGTTGTTGCTGCCAGCTTGGCGAGGCCGTCTGCTTTGATGTTTTGTGCTCGGGGTATTTAGTTGAATCGGCATTCGTCAAATTCTGGCAACAATTTGTGGATTTCGGTCTGGTATTTCTGCAACCCTTGCTCCTTAATTTGGAAAGTCCCAATAACTTGGTTCACAATGAGTTGAGATTCGCAGCGGAGGATGACCCGCCGAGCACCATACTTGAGTGCTAATTTTAATCCTGCAATTACGGCCTCATACTCGGCCTCATTGTTAGTCATTTCAAGGCATCAGATAGATTGATGAATTATTTCTCCCGTTAGGAATTTGAGTATGAGTCCCAGTCCCGATCTCGACGCGTTGGACGCGCCGTCGGTGTAGAGTACCCAGAGGTCGGATCGCTCAGATGAAGTACGAAGCGCTTCTTGCTCGACTTCGGGCAGTATCTTTGCGCTGAAATCGGCGACGAAGTCGGCGAGCACTTGCGACTTTATTGCGGTTCGCGGTTGGTATGTTATATCGTGATCGCTCAGTTCTATGGCCCATTTGGCAAGCCGACCCGATAATTCGGGTTTGTGTAGGATACTCCTGAGAGGAAATGTTGTCACCACCTTTATGGGGTGGTATTGAAAATATGGTCTAAGCTTTCGTGAAGCTACGACTAGCGCCAGAGCCAGTTTTTCAAGGTGGGGGTACCTTGTTTCAGCATCAATTAAGGTTTTGCTGATATAGTAAATTGGATATTGCGTACCTTGGTTTTCTTTTACTAGAACTACACTTACCCTGACTTCAGATACTGCTAGGTAGACTAGGAGGCACTTGCCTGGTTCTGCTTTGGCGAGTAAAGTTGGCAAAGACAAGTACGCTTTTAGTTTCCTTAGGGCGTCGACGCATTATGCATTCCACTGGAGCCCATTTTCCTTCCTTAATATATTAAAGAATTTATGGCACATATCCGATGACCGTGAGATGAACCTCAACAGGGCGGCTATCCGTCCCGTCAATTTTTGTACCTGCTTGTTGCCAGTCAGTGTTTCAGGTATTCCTTCGATGACCTTAATCTGTTCCGGGTTGACCTCGATACCTCTTTGTGACACTAGGAAATTGAGGAACTTTCTCGAGCTTATGCCGAAGGCGCATTTTTCGGGGTTTAGTTTCATGTCGTACCGTCTTAATATTTCGAAGGCTTCCTTCAGATGACCGATATGATCTTCTTTCCTTTTCAACTTAACCAACATATCGTCGATGTAGACATCCATTGTTTTGCCGAGTTGGTTTTTGAACATTTTGGTGACCAATCTCTGATATGTTTCCCCCGCATTCTTTAGTCCGAACGGCATCACTTTATAGCAATATATTCCCTGGTGAGTGATGAAAGTGTTTTTCTCATGGTATTCTTCTACCATGAGGATCCGATTGTAACCCGAATAGGTATCCAAGAAGCTTAGCAACTCGTGTCCTACTGTTGCATCGATGAGATGGTCGATGTGTGACAATGGAAAAGAATATTTCGAACATGCCTTATTTAGGTCCGTGAAATCTACACACATCCGCCACTTTTCGTTTTTCATTTTCACCATGACCACATTGGCGACCCATTGAGGATATTTCGATTCTCGGATGGAGCCATTTGCGAGCAGCTTATCGACCTCTTCGCTGACGGCTTCGTTGATTGCAGCGTTGAACTTCCTTCTCATTTGCCGCACCGGCGGGTAAAAGGGGTCGACGTTTAACTTGTGGGTGGCGATATCTTTTGGGATGCCTCAAATATCTTCATGGGAGAAGGAAACAAATCGGCGTGGTCAGTCAAGAACTTATGAAATTTACCTGGTTCCGAGAGGTTGTGCCCGATAAAATCCTTTTTTGTGCTGGCATTGCCATCTAGCAGGACGGGATCAAGATTTTCTATCGTTAAATTGGATGCTTCCACGATGTTGAGGTCCTTGATAACGTCTATCCGCACATCAAGTTTGGCTCCCGACATCGCTGATTGCTATGCTTCCCCATTTTCTCCTTTGAGTTGTTGGGTGTGTGCGCAATCTTGGGCGATGCAGTAGCATTCTTGTGCGGTGCGTTGTTCACAAAAAGAGTTTTTATACCTGATATATGGTTTTGGATGAAGTTACACTGTGACAAAGATAACTTCATGTTTATGCATATATTTTTACATGGATATTTTACTGGAATAATAGTGTATGTATTAATTTTATATGATACCATATTACCATGATAGTAAAGTGTATTATAAGAAGTGGTAGAAGGTGTATTAAAAATAAGTAGAATTTTAAGTAAGTTGAGATAATTCTTAATTATATGGGTAATTGGTAATTATCTAAAATAATTTGGATAAATTTAAAAGGTCTAGCGTGGCAGATGGTGCCATAAGAAAATTGTGACTCATGTAGTAATTAATATATGTGGCATTGAAGTATAAGTAGAGAAAGAGAGTCTTTCCATTTTCAGCTAGTGCATATTTAGTCTCTTCATCGGTGATGTGGGTATCCTTGTTCTTGTGATTGATTCGGCTGACTATCAAATAATATAGTTCTATAGATGGAATGTTTCCTTTGTTGAACTGTAAATACAAACATGGTGTTGTGTGAAGTGCGCCCGTAATCACATACATATGTTCATAGCCCCATATTAGTTCTAGGCTTGACTGATTGGAGATTGTCAAAGAAACAGCTAGGGGTTGCTGCAATCGTGGTTGAAGTTTGTTAAAGTTGTCTAAGCATGGCCTTAATGGCAAAGGTTGAAGGGGCAGTAGATTCACAATCACTTGTTTTTGTGTATTAGAGGGATTGTTCGAAGAACCGGCTCAGGTATGTTAAGGTTATCCCTTCTTTCTTTTGGCATGATCTATACGATACGAACAAAATGTGCAAATACACAAATTCCATATATGACTCTATTCATAGAAGTATTAGAAGTGCCTATGTTCTTGAATCTCCATATGTCTTATTATTCCATCGTCTGTTCATGGGTCTTAGAAAATTAGTAAAATAATGTTATGATAGTAATCAGAGGTATAATGGTCTTATGACGTATCGAGAAATTTTGTTATTGTATTTCATACGCATTTCATGCATTTATATATATACATTGACCCATGACTCAGACGGCGTTATATACGTGTATATATATATATATATATATATATATATATATATATATATATATATATATATATATGTATATGGGATATGGGAAAAGGTTATGGCGTTATATACGCACCACCACCTGATCAGCTGGTATATGATGATGATGTTGCCCACAGTGGCTGAAATATGATTCAAACGGCGTTATATACGCATATATGGGTATGTATTCAAATGGCGTTATATACGTATATATATGTATGTATTCAAACGGATATATATATATATATATATATGTATGTATTCAAACAGCGTTATATATGCATATATATGTATGTATATATATGTATATGGGATATGGGAATGGTTATGGCGTTATATACGCACCACCACCTGATCAGCTGGTATACAATTATGACTTTGCCCACAGTAGCCGATATGATATGATGGGATGCCCTCAGAGGCTGATGATGTTATGAAACATATACCTATGCACGATATGACATTCATACGCATATGCATGACGCTGAAAGTAATTTATGATTTACAAAGTTATTCAGACTTACGGGTTGAGTCATGTACTCCATATGTCTTCCATGTCTCCTATGTATTTATTTATGCCTTACATACTCAGTACATTATTCGTACTGACGTCCCTTTTGCCTGGGGACGCTGCGTTTCATGCCCGCAGGTCTTGATAGACAGGTCGAGAGCCCTCCTAGTAGGCTATCAGCTCAGCGAAAGATGGTGGTGCGCTCCATTTGCTTCGGAGTTGCGTATTTGGTTAGTATGATTTAGACGTCTATTATTTGGTATGGCAAGACTCTGTCCCGACCTTTGTGGCACTTATGTACTCTTAGAGGATTGTAGACATATGTCGTGTACGTGAAAGATTGTACGGCCCTGTCGGCCTATGTTTGAGTTTATAAATGATTGTGTTAGCCTATTAGTCCCATATGTTACATGTATATAATGGTGTAATAAGAAAGGTACATTACGTTGGTACTCGGTCAAGTAAGGTACTGGGTGCCCATCGCGGCCCATTGGTTTGGGTCGTGACAAAAGTGGTATCAGAGCAGTTCTGTCCTAGGGATTCTACAAGCCGTGTCTAGTAGAGTCTTGTTTATGGGTGTGTCGTGCACCACACTTATAAGCAGGAGGCTACAGGGCATTTAGGATTGTCACTCTTTCTTCTTACTCTAGATCGTGTGGTAGAGCTTACTTATAAGAATCCAAGTTCTGAAATTCTATTTTATTCGTAATAAGACGATGCCTATATCTGAAAAGAAGGTTAGAAAGAGAGATTGTTGTGGAAAAGCTAAGTCAGAGGAATTGGATTTTTTTATGATGCCTACAATAAGTCAATGTGAGGTCTTTAGCAGATCATGAGTGTACTGAAAGATGTAAGATTCCTGATAATAAGCCTTAAGGTAAGAATGCCTATCCATCTTTATGGTGAAAGACAATAAGAGATTAAGAAGATAAATACAAGTTTCAGCAAGTAAAAGGAGCAAGGTGAAAAAGGGTACGAGGTACCCAGTTAATGAAGGTTAACAACGTTTATAATTGAGGCAGAGGAACATAAGCTTTTTGAGTTATATTCAATAGTAACAGAGTTATATACAATTTATCGCACCCCTTCCAGATATGTCCTATAGGGGTTAACAAATGTAGTATAAGAAGAAATGATGAATGAATTAATTGCGTCAGTTGAAATTTTCGAAGGATATTACAAATGTGCTAATAGATCTCTTTATGAGACACCTAGACGGTGCACTCTAAAATAGTGTAGCTAGATATGAGTACTACAAAGACACGCACTATAAGCCTTGAAGGGATAAATATTACCTTAGTGTGGCTCGCGTCCCTAGTAAAGTGAGAACGTTAAGCAATTTGAAGAGCCACTGGATGGAGCAAAGGAAAGCTAAAAGCGAAAGAATATCGTATTGAAGTTTTCACAAGAAAAGGGATATGCAGAAATATTAGCAGAGTAATGAGAAGAGAGATAAGGAAGCATTATGAATAAGGTGTGATACATGGATGAAAACGGTGGAATGTTACAGAACCTATAGTCAAATGAAGGAAGAGATGAAAGGTGATTGGCCTTAAGACAACGAAAGAGTATAGGCCATAAGGTTATATCCTCATTTCGAGAAATAAGTTCGTGACTCCAATGCGACTACCAGAGGGGAGAGTTAATCCCAGAGTAACATAAATCAGTATGAACTGGTAAACAAGATAAACTAAATATGAATTAGGGACTGAATGATTGGAAAGTACTCGACATCATAAGAATTTCAGATTTTGTTCCGAATGTAATAGAATGGACCACAAAAGAAAATTCATGATGAATTCAGAGGATGGTCATTCAGGGAGATGCTTCCTTAGAGAAAGCAATGTGAGCAAAGATAAGCTTAAGGGACTGTATGTACCAGTTACATTAAGTGTCACCCTCGCGAGTAAGGGAATTTGTCATCCTTGGTACAGAAGGATTGTCGCAAGGCAAGTAAGGATCATTGATGTTGAGAAACGATGCCAAAGATGAAGAGGTAAAATATCTATAGGTAGATCCTCATGGCTTCAGCTTTTAGTACAACCCAAAATGAGGGAATATGGAGTGATGTGACATTAAGTCAAGATAAAGGGGTTCTAGTGACTATGGAATAGTAAAGGAAGAATGCAATAAATGAAAGAGGAATGAGAGGGCACTTATGCAAATCTTACAGATACGCTACGATTCAAGAATATTGTGCAAGCACGATGTCAAGAAGAGGAAGTAAAGGTTCCTGCCCGAGCTGTTATTAATAAATAAGGAGTTAGTGTGAGACGTAAGTTAAGGCAAAGGAAATAACCCAAGAAAGATTACGAGGAATATTGCTATGAGAATGGGCCAACGAGTAGTTGGTAATTGGTCAGGAAGATCCCAGTTATGGCTAAACAGGAGGTTACAGACGAGTCATCAGATCGTGTAAGATAAACATAGCTTCAAAGAATATCATTATAATACTTGAGATATATTCAAACAAGAGTCGGGGTAGTTAAAGGTACTATATGAGTATTGCGGGGATAAAAGAAAGTTCCATTGGGAAGGCAGTCAAAATATCAGTTCAGAAGCAACCATACAAGCACAAGGGCATGAAAGTAAGCAACTACGGATGATTATAGGCAAGTAAGGACATCAAAAAAAGGTCCGTAATAAGCTCATAGATTTAGGAGAGTCATAGGTTCTCCCTAAGTACTACAACAAAAGACTATCTGAGGAGATAAAAAAAGAAAGCTTCAACCTAAGCACAACGACCCAAAGAGGAAATGGTCGTGTAACAACAATCTCGCAACCACATTGTAAGCATTCCAAAGGAAAATGGCACCTACCGTGGCTAATGAACGGAAAGTAAGAATTAAAAGTAATATTTGAGATCATATGAGTTGTATGAAAACTCTGGCAAGTGTGGGCACTAAGGTAAGCTAAGTATGGACACAATAAGGGGGTAGAAAGGCCAGAAAAAGTAATAGCTTACGTTGAAAGAAAGCTAAGAGGGAATGAAAGAATCATTCGATCAATGATCCAGAGTTAGTACATTATGGATACACTCAAGATTTTGGAACATTATCCAGACAACATATTTGTTGACAATCATACAACCATAAAAGACTCCGGTATAAGTTAAAAGAAAGAATTGAGCCTAGGGCATAGACAACTGATTGAATTGTTAGAAGATTATGTCATGGATATTCCATAACGCCCATGAAAGGTTAAGGTAATACTGATACCAGGAACCACAGATCGGAAGATAGCTTAAGCCGACGTAAAAGCCGATCAGAAGGAGGAAACTAAAGAGTTACATCACCCAAGTAAATCAAGAGCCTGATTATTGGACGTAGAAAAATTATAGAAGTTTTGCTTGAGAACATGACAAGAATCACTCTTAATGTCAGATGTCCGCGAGAAATCACAACAACCATAATCTATAATGGCTTTACAAGGAAGCCAGTTAGAAGAAGTACCAGCCTCATAAGAAGTTAGTACGAAGCTTCCACCGAATTGTGTACGTACCAGAGGTGCGAGTATTATAATAGATCTTCAAGTTATGGACGTCAATTACACCTAGGTGGAAGGGAGGTTATGAAGGAGATAAACGATATGATACGAGATTTTATGTAAGTAAGTTAAAGGTGAAGAAGATACGAGATACTCGAGTACAAAAGATTGTGAATAGTCAAGACTTCAAATATAGTTTGGATTTTAAGTTTATTATACAGAGGAGAACTTAGTGAAAATTTTGCAAATCTCAAAGAGTTAACATTCGAGGACGAATGTTCTAAAGGGGGGAAGGATGTCACACCCCGTAAGTTTAACAACCTTGATATCGTTATATATATATATATATATATATATATATATATATATATATATATATATATATATGATATGGTATTTTGAGTGAAACTTTTTTTTACCAATGCCATAATCTTCACGTCTCTGTAAAAAATTAGAGTATGTTTTAACTTTATAAAATTCCATGATTTATTAGTAATTGAATATTTCCAAAGTTCTATGTTGGGATGAAGACAAAATGATATTTTCTTTTTAAATCTTTCAAGGTGGGTTCACGTGGACTTGTTCCCATAATAGATATGTATGTCATAGTATATTATTAAACTATTAGATAAGAAGAATAAGTTTCTTGGTTTACTTAATCATACACTGCCTACTTCAATGTGTTATCTTTGCATATGTTCACAAAAAGAGTTTTTATACCTGATATATGATTTTGGATGAAGTTACACTGTGACAAAGATAACTTCATGTTTATGTATATATTTTTACATGGATATTTTACTGGAATAATAGTGTATGTATTAATTTTATATGATACCATATTACCATGATAGTAAAGTGTATTATAAGAAGTGGTAGAAGGTGTATTAAAAATAAGTAGAATTTTAAGTAAGTTGAGATAATTCTTAATTATATGGGTAATTGGTAATTATCTAAAATAATTTGGATAAATTTAAAAGGTCTAGCGTGGCAGATGGTGCCATATGAAAATTGTGACTCATGTAGTAATTAATATATGTGGCATTGAAGTATAAGTAGAGAAAGGGAGTCTTTCCATTTTCAGCTAGTGCATATTTAGTCTCTTCATCGGTGATGTGGGTATCCTTGTTCTTGTGATTGATTCGGCTGACTATCAAATAATATAGTTCTATAGATGGAAGGTTTCCTTTGTTGAACTGTAAATACAAACATGGTGTTGTGTGAAGTACGCCCGTAATCACATACATATGTTCATAGCCCCATATTAGTTCTAGGCTTGACTGATTGGAGATTGTCAAAGAAACAGCTAGGGGTTGCTGCAATCGTGGTTGAAGTTTGTTAAAGTTGTCTAAGCATGGCCTTAATGGCAAAGGTTGAAGGGGCGGTAGATTTGCAGTCACTTGTTTTTGTGTATTAGAGGGATTGTTCGAAGAACCAACTCAGATATGTTAAGGCTATCCCTCCTTTCTTTTGGCATGATCTATACGATACGAACAAAATGTGCAAATACACAAATTCCATATATGACTCTATTCATAGAAGTATTAGAAGTGCTTATGTTCTTGAATCTCCATATGTCTTATTATTCCATCGTCTGTTCATGGGTCTTAGAAAATTAGTAAAATAATGTTATGATAGTAATCAGAGGTATAATGGTCTTATGACGTATCGAGAAATTTTGTTATTGTATTTCATACGCATTTCATACATTTATATATGTACATTGACCCATGACTCAGACGGTGTTATATACGCGTATATATATATATATATATGTATATATATATATATATATGTATATATATATATGTATATGGGATATGGGAAAGGGTTACGACGTTATATACGCACCACCACCTGATTAGTTGGTATACGATGATGATGTTGCCCACAGTGGCTGAAATATGATTCAAACGGCATTATATACGCATATATGGGTATGTATTCAAATGGCATTATATACGCTATATATATATATATATATATATATATATATATATATATATATATATATATATATATATATATATATGTATGTATGTATATATATATATGTATGTATGTATGTATTCAAACAACGTTATATACGCATATATATGTATGTATACATATGTATATGGGATATGGGAATGGTTATGGAGTTATATATGCACCACCACCTGATCAGCTAGTATACGATTATGACTTTGCCCACAGTGGCCTATATGATATGATGGGATGCCCTTAGAGGCTGATGATGTTATGAAATATATACCTATGCACGATATGACATTCATACACATATGCATGACGCTGAAAGTAATTTATGATTTACAAAGTTATTCCGACTTACGGGTTGAGTCATATACTCCATATGTCTTCCATGTCTCCTATGTATTTATTTATATGCCTTACATACTCAGTACATTATTCGTACTGACGTCCCTTTTGCCTGGGGACGCTGCGTTTCATGCCCCCAGGTCTTGATAGACAGGTCGAGAGCCCTCCAAGTAGGCTATCAGCTCAGTGAAAGATGGTGGTGCTCTCCATTTGCTTCGGAGTTACGTATTTGGTTAGTATGATTTAGACATCTATTATTTGGTATGGCGGGACTCTGTCCCGACCTTTGTGACACTTATATACTCTTAGAGGCTTGTAGACATATGCCATGTATGTGAAAGATTGTACGGCCCTGTCGGCCTATGTTTGAGTTTATAAATGATTATGTTAGCCTATTTGGCCCATATGTTACATGTATATAATGATGTAATAAGAAAGGTACATTACGTTGGTACTCGGTCAAGTAAGGTACTGGGTGCCTGTCGCGGCCCATCGATTTGAGTCGTGACATGACTCCTCCAGCTAGGACGGGTAGCACTATCTCTTCAGAAGTCCATTCAACTGCATTATTAAAACATGTTAGTGTTATACAGTGCGGTATTATTTTATCTTCGAGTCTCATCTGCACGAGGACTCGAGGATGGATAATACACGCGCTGCTCCCGTAATCTACCATTATTCCTTTTACATCAGTATCTGCAATACGTAAAGTGATAACAAGAGCATCATAGTGAGGGAAAGACAAATCGTCGGCATCCAACTTATCGAAGATGATACTGTCTTTGAGGTTATCATACACTTCGTAGGTGATTGATCGTTTGAGTTTATGTGTGGTGGTGAACTTAACATGATTGATCGTTGTGTCGTCGCCCCCGCCGATGATCATATGTATGGTACGGGCGGAGAAGGCGATTTTGGAGGTCCTTGGGGCTGTTCGCATCCACGGGCGAAGTTAGTCCTTCCTCAATCGTTCAGCAGCTGTTTCAGGTGACCCTAGTTTAGCATTCGTACTACTTCCTGTCGCAATCCTATGCAATCTTTGGTTTTGTGACCCCTTTCTTGGTGAAATTTGTAGAAAGCACTTGACTTTCGAGTGTTGGGGTCTGACCTCATTGTTTTGCGGCCATTGCACCTTTGGACCAAGTTTCTCTAGGGCGTACACTATTTCTGAAGGAGAAATACAAAAATTATGAGCGGATAGGAGTGAAGGCATACCTTTCTCGTGTCGATATAGTGCCATATGTCGGGGAAGAGCATCTGTGCGCCGTGGTGGAGGTGGGGCAAATGTCCTGACATAGGGTTGATGCCTTTCCAGACCGAGGCGAGACCCCAACTGATCTCTTCGACCGTCGTTGCGACGATCTTTCCTTGCTTCGGTTTGAAGTGATGTCAACCATTGGGTCGGGCCATTGAGATCATCCTCTCCAGCTCGTACCTCAGCACAGTAGGTGTTATGGATTCTTCCCAAGTAGTTGGAGAGTATTTCATGAGCCTGCTTAGCAATTTTCTGGTCGCTCTCGATCCGTTTCTGTTTAATCCTTTCTGGAAGGCTGCTACTGCCATTCCTTCTGACAGATTTGGCAAGCACATTCTCACCATTTTGAACCGAGATAGGACGTCCCTGAGTCCCTCATTGTATATCTGTCTTACGGCAAATATATCATTTACCCTAGTCTCTGCCTTTTTGGCTCCTGCATGGGCGGTGACGAATTTGTTTGTCATTTCCACGAATGTTGCTATCGAACATGCTGGTAGTTGAGAGTACCATGTCAAGACTCCCCCTGTTAAGGTTTCACCAAACATTTTCAATAGCACCGATGGTACCTGCTCTTTTGAGAGATCGTTGCTTTTTATGGCTGTAACGTAGTGGATGATGTGGTCTTCTGGATCGGTAGTACCATCATATATCTTTAAGTAGACGGAATTTTGAAGGTCTTTGGAATGGTGTAGGGGGCCGCTTCTTCACTCTATGGTTGCTTGATGAATCGACCAACATCGCATTTTGGCAGCAACTTTGGAGCGCCTGGTGTCACACCTACTTTTTACCCGCGCCACCGCAAAGTGGCGCAGAGGGGAGTTTTTCCAATTAAAGGACAATCGAAATGAGATTTTATTCAAAAATTCAGAGTCGCCACTTGGGAGATTTATGGTGTCCCAAGTCACCGGTTGAATCCCGAATCGAGGAAAATATTGACTCTGTTTAACAGTCTGCGCATCAGAAATCCGGATAAGGAATTCTGTTAACCCGAGAGAAGGTGTTAGGCATTTCCGAAGTTCCGTGGTTCTAGCACGGTCGCTCAACTGTCATATTCGGCTTGATTATCTGATTTTATACAATTATGAACCTATGTGCAAATTTTAACTGTTTACCGTTTTTGTTATTATTTATTCAAAGAATTGCAACATCGTGAAAACGTGTCTCAAACCACGTCACATCAATGCACCCGTGGTTTTTGATACATTTCGACTCCGTTGAGATTTGGATTTGGTCACATAAATGCGCACCCGAGTTTAGGAAGGTAACGTATTAAAATACGCGCCTAAAGAGACTAGCGTGTTATTACTTTGGGGAAAAGCCGTGAAATTCGCTAAACGGCCCGTCCCAGAATCTAAATATTTTTAATATATACATTTAACAAGGGCCCCGCAATTTATGCGTTTTAATTGGGCGAGGCTCATCTCAATTTTATTTAAAGGCAAACCTAAAAGCAACTATGTTTTCCTATCTTTGTTTGTCTCTAAAAAATGGAACAAAGATCCTAATTAACTTGTATGGACCGACATTGAACGTATTACATCATGATATGAAATCAAGCAAACTCTAATATACATCACATGACCTTCAACAAATTGGTCTTGATAACAGCCCAAAAGAAAAAAAAAAGATTTATTCAACTGTACAGGGGAAAAAAGTGCCCGAGGTCGGGCCTTAAACAAGTTCAGGCCCAAGTCTTATCCGAAAAAAACTATCTCGTTGGGACTCCTAAGCATCCAAATTCCTTACGGATTTTTTCCTTGTGGTTTTGACTATCAGCAGGTCTGATTATTGGGGAACACATGAGATGTCATAGGCGTGGGCAAGAATCATTTGGGCCGTAGGAATTACAGCAGCCCAGTTTAATCAACTATTGTATGAATGTAACTAATCGGCAAATTTAATCTTTATAATTGCGTCAATTCAGAAATCCTGATTTTTGCATTTGACCTTGACATCATTTTAACCCATAGACTTTAACACAAGTTCAATTATCATTTCCATCACATAACTCTTTACTGTTTGCTTGTTCCTATCAGATATGAAGCTACACATTTACCCTTAGCTTTTGATTTCACATCCTCACGTAGCAATTAGAACTTAGGATCTTAAACCCCCTTACATTACCACTACTAGATATGAAACCCCTACAATCATAAGAAATAATTACACTACTTCGACATTCCACAGTCCACTAGATTACAATTTACAATCTTTTTAGGCTGATTTATGACACACAGAAATCTTCTAAAAACCAACAGACACTATTAATCCAATAAGGAGTCAATTACTACTAGTACCCCACTAAAACACATAAGTATCTCTAAATACACAAACACAACAATTAATAGTTCAAACGAGCAAACTCATGTTCAACAATCCATCAGTCAATACAATCCAGAGTTTACACAAATTATAAATGTTCAAATCGTCTAAGTCCCTATCACTACCATTGTGCATTTAATTGACTACTAAACGAGCTGAAATTAGATTAATAGAAGCCTTATGCCATTTCTTCAAATATCAACTATACATTGGCCTGATTCAGTCTTTCATACATCAATGGAAGCTGGAGAAAAATACCTGGTATTACAAGGAGATAGAAGAAAGAATAGGGTCAGCAGCAGTTTTGACATCTAACCGGAACAACTCAGCAAATCTCAACAACAATAACCAGCAAATAACCCCAGAATTAGCTCGGATAGACCAGTTTAGACTTGAAGATACTCAGCAAACACTTGAAAATGTCAACTGACTACTACTCGTACCAAAACTAGTTTAATTGGACCCAAGGCTACTTGAAATGAAACTCTGAACTTCAACCACCAGTGATTCAACTCAACAACCAACAAGTTATGGAGAACAACTAGCAAAGTTCACAATTTCTCAATGGAACAGTATTTCTCAATAGAACAGTACCTCTCTCACAACTGAAAAGGACTTAAAGCACTGAAGAAAACAAACTCTAAAAACTGATGAAACTTTCAAGAACTAATCCTCAACTCTCAAAACTTACTTTCTTTTGTCAAGCTCAAAACTGATTTTTAAAACTCTCCAAAGAACTCCCTTAGATTGATTAAGGAAGCCCCCCTATAACTCTGTCCTCTCCCCCCATTTTATACCATAACAGACCCCTTCTCAGCCTTTATGAGTATTAAGACCAATTAATTAAGCCATTCTCCCATGATATTCCCTGACAACCCATTACTATGTGTCTAATCTCTTTTTTAATTCACTTGTTCTCCACTAACCCATGTCCATTCTTATTTTACTTCCTAGCATGGGCATTCTTCCCCTTTTTAAATCAAGCGTGATTTGACAACCATGATGTCATGTTACCCTCCATTCTACTTTCAAATTAAAGCCCCCCTGAGTTTCTACCTTAAGCTCTCGATTGATTTGTAACTCAATGAATTAAAAATGCAAATGGATTCAGGTAGCTGAATCAAACTAACAATGTACCTCTGAAGCTGAGAATACATAAGGATCAGAAAAATGAAACAACTAACATCAAATAACTCGAAGAGAACAGCTAAACTACAAACATGAACGAACTAATCGACGAAACTATTTAAACGATTAAACAGTTCACAACATATGCTAATCAACCAAATGCCAAACGTTTGTTCTTGATAAACAAAGATGGTCGAATAAACAAAATGCCAAAACAGAGGACTGGTCGAGTTTCAGAATGACCAGAGAAAAGAAGAAAAGATGGGGAGAGATTGACAATAGAATAAACAAAATTAGAAAGACTCACCAGCTAGGCTCGAACTAGGAATTGACATTCTGAGTCAACACAACATAATGCCAAATGTTTGTTCTTGTTGAAGAACAAACGGGCGTCATTATTTTGTGCTGAAACAGACTTGAACAAACCAAAAGATCCAAGCGAACGACCCCTTGTGTGCTGGTACCAATTTAGGGTTCTGAGGCTCGAACTTAAACTTGATATTCGACGAGCTTTGGTCCGATTCAAAGGAAATGCATGATAAGTACGGTATGAAGGAGTCACGGGGGTCATATGGTGTTGATTTGAGGTCGATTAGACGAACCAAGGTTTCGGATAGATTTTTCAATCTAATATTCGAGGGGCTCGGGGATTATTCGAAAAAAACGAGTGTGGATTCGGAGAGGGGATGGCATGATGGTTCAGGGGTGTGATTTTGGTCGGGACCGGAGAAGGGGCCGCCAGGTTTTGGTGGAGGATTTTCAGGGCGGATAGCTAGGGTTTTTGGGGTCGTCTGGTTCGTTGAGAGAGAGACGAAGGGGTGAGAGGTTATTTTTGGTAAATGAAATTGGGGTAAGGGTTTGGGGGTAACTAAAATTAGGGGATTGAATCCTGGTCGTTGATTTAATTATCTTAGATGGCCAGGATCAATTCCAAACGGTGTCGTTTTGTAATGGAGCAGATTGGGTCAGGGGAGGAACGTGTATGGGCCGGTTATAGGACTGGGTAAGGGTATTTTTTGGCTTAGGCCTGGGGAAAAACTGGCCTGGTCCGATTTTCTTCATTTTTTTCATTTTGCTTCTTTTTCTTTTTCTTAAACTAATGAAACTAAAATTCTAAAAATTCTAAATTAACTTATAAAACTAAATTAATTTATAAAAGTACTAATTAACTTTTAATAACAATTAAAACACATAATTAAATACCAATTAAAATAAAATTAAACAATTTGGATGTTAAAAGCTAAAAATGCAAAGTACATTATTTTTGTGATATTTCATTTTGTAAAACAACAATTTTCTTAATTAAATGCAAAAATCAAATCCTAAATGCAAATGCCATATTTTTTGTATTTTTTTCTTAATTAAATAAAATAAACGTGCACAGACAAATATAAACAATACAAGAAAAATAACACAAAATTCACAACAATTGCAAACAAACAAAATTATTTTATTTTGAATTTTTGCGAGCAATTCTCACATAGGGCAAAAATCGCGTGATCACTGCTGCCCCTCTTTGTCCGAGAACACGAAGAGTTTTCGTGCAAAGATAAAGTGAGCGGATACAAGCGATTTTTGTCCGTTGGAATACTCCGTGTGAAGCAAAAAATTTTTTTGAAAGATTTAACCGAACCTTTGCTTCAAAAGTTTCCTACATATCTCTGGCTAGAAGAGAATCGGGTTAATATAGTTCGGGAAGTTTTGGTAGCTGGGACTACCATGGGACTGCAATGTTACTGCTGTTGCATGCTGTTATTACTGCCTACCGACCTCCTTATTACACTATGCTGAAAGAAACAAGAAGCTAGACTAAACTATAGTCTATGAATTACAAAATCTTATCTAGATCTTCAGTCGTGCTCTTGTATCTCTTGTTGCTTTGATGTCTCGGTGACTCCTCGAGTATTTCTTTACTTCTGATTTGTCTTGTATTCTCCCTTGACTGCCGATCTCGAGCTGCTTATTTCCTTCTCGTGAGCTTCGCATTATTTTTCCATCGAATCTTGAGCTTCCTTCCTCTGCTGGGGATTTTTTGTTTCCCACTGGGGATTTCGATTTTATTCCTCTCTATTGTTTCTTTACTTCTGGCTCGACTCGTGGTCATCCTTCTGATTTTTGTTGGGTGTTTTTGTTGTAACCCTCCGCTTTACTGACTTCAAACTTCCATGTATTCCTCTGTGCTATGGGCGTGCTCCCAACTTCCAGACTTGAAATTTAAAGACTGAAATGTATTCCTCTGTTATATGGGCAGGCTCCCAACTTCTTCAACTTAAAATGTAAAGACTGAAATGTATTCCTCTGTTATATGGGCGGGCTCCCAACTTTTTCAACTTAAAATGTAAAGACTGAAATGTATTCCTCCGGTATATGGGCGGGCTCCCAACTTCAAAACTTGAAATATAAAAGACTGAAATGTATTCCTTTGTTATATGGGTGGGCTCCCAACCTCAGCAACAACTTCGAAAAATAAATCGTCATTCCGTTCTTCAGGGGGGGCTCCTGACCTCAACAATAACTTCGAAAAATAAATTGCCATTCTGTTCTTCGGGGGGGGGGGGGCTCCTGACCTTAACAACAACTTCGAAAAATAAATCGCCATTCCGTTCTTCAGGCAGGGCTCCTGACCTCAACAACAACTTCGAAAAATAAATCGTCATTCCGTTCTTCAGGCGGGGCTCCTGACCTCAACAACAACTTCGAAAAATAAATCGTCATTCCGTTCTTCAGGGGAGGCTCCAGACCTCAACAACAACTTCGAAAATAAATTGTCATTCCGTTCTTCAGGGGGGCTCCTGACCTTAACAACAACTTCGAAAAATAAATCGTCATTCCGTTCTTCAGGCGGGGCTCCTGACCTCAACAACAACTTCGAAAAATAAATCGTCATTCCGTTCTTCAGGGGGGGCTCCTGACCTCAACAACAACTTCGAAAATAAATCGTCATTCCGTTCTTCAGGGGGGGTCTCCTGACCTCAACAACAACTTTGAAAAATAAATTGTCATTCTTTTCTCCAGGTGGGCGAGACTTCAACAACAACTTCGAAAAATAAATCGTCATTCCGTTCTTCAGGGGGGCTCCTGACCTCAACAACAACTTTGAAAAATAAATCGCCATTCCGTTCTTCAGGGGGGGGGGCTCCTGACCTCAACAACAACTTCGAAAAATAAATCACCATTCCGTTCTTCAGGGGGCTCCTGACCTCAACAAAAACTTCGAAAAAAATAAATTGTCATTCCGTTCTTCAGGGGGGGCTCCTGACCTCAACAACAACTTTGAAAAATAAATCGTCATTCCGTTCTTCAGGTGGGCGAGACTTCAACAACAACTTCGAAAAATAAATTGTCATTCTGTTCTTTAGGGGGGCTCCTGACCTCAACAACAACTTTGAAAAATAAATCGTCATTCCGTTCTTCAGGCGGGGCTCCTGACCTCAACAACAACTTCGAAAAATAAATCATCATTCCGTTCTTCAGGCGGGGCTCCTGACCTCAACAACAACTTCAAAAAATAAATCGTCATTCCGTTATTCAGGGGGGCTCCTGATTTCAACAACAACTTCGAAAAATAAATCGTCATTCTGTTCTTCAGGCGGGGCTCCTGACCTCAACAACAACTTCGAAAAATAAATCGCCATTCCGTTCTTCAGGGGGCTCCTGACCTCAACAATAACTTCGAAAAATAAATCGTCATTTCGTTCTTCAGGGGGGGCTCCTGACCTCAACAACAACTTCGAAAAATAAATCGTCATTCCGTTCTTCAGGGGGGCTCCTGACCTCAACAACAACTTCGAAAAATAAATCGCCAATCCGTTCTTCAGGCGGGGCTCCTGACCTCAACAACAACTTCAAAAATAAAGCGTCATTCCATTCTTCAGGGGGGATCCTGACCTCAACAACAACTTCGAAAAATAAATCTTCATTCCGTTCTTCAGGCAGGGCTCCTGACTTCGATATAACTCCTAAAAAAATGCATTTTACTGACGTTGTTCCTTCCTGCCTCCCGAACCATTTTCCTTCTAACTTGAATCAACTTCTTTCAACTGCTTCCCTCAAAACTGGTGTCTTATTCCTCCGAAAACTGCTAGGGATAACACCTTTGTTTTATTAAAAAATATGTCATTTTCCCACTTCAAAGGCTACTCCCTTTAAAGCTGGCGCCTTCCTTCCACTGGAATCACTTCCCTCCGACTGGTGTTTCCACTTCTCTGAAACCTGACGGGGATAACACTGCTGGGGAATTATCTTCCCTCTTTAAGACTAGTTACTTTCCTCCTTTCATCAATGGTGGGGATGGCACTGATTCAAATACCATTACCCTTAAAACTCGGGTTATCTTGATTCATCAATTGCTTTCTTTAAACTTGTATTGCCTTCTCCCGTAAACTGCTGGGGATTCCACTTTCTTCAAAACTTGTGTTATCTTCCATCTTCCCCCTAGTGGCTATCTGATTTCAAGAAAATTTTCGCAATGAGAGAAAATTTTCTGCCCCAGTTTGATAATCTTCTTGGTGGCCATGTATTCCCGCTGTCAATAACATTTCCTTTCCCTGCTTCAAATAAAAGAAACATTTGTTAGTTTAAAAAGTGGTGAGTGGTCGTGCCACTCCTGCTGGGGATGGTTCTTTCCATTTTCATTTCCTTGCTTTGCGCTTTGTTACAAAACTTGCTGGGGATCATATTATTTGCTGGGGATGATGTTTCGGCTGGGGATGTTTTTTCTTTTCTCTTCCTTCCCCGCTCTGTGTTGTCTGATTATTACGGAACTTGGTCAAGAATCTGTCGGAGTTTTCCTCGTAAATCTGTTGGAGGTCCTCATAGCCTTTTAACTATTGCTTTTCCGTTTTTCTCCAACTTCCCCTGGAAATTTGGTTCTCTTGGGATCTAGACCCATTCATCATTTGGTCTTGCGACCAACGTCTTTTCGCTTTGTCGCCTTATCTTTGGTCTGTCCTATTCGCATTTTGCTTTGCACTATTTTGGCAACTGGTAGTAAGCTCTGAAAATCCTTTTCAAAAGTAAATTGCTGGGGAGGTAAAGTTTTTAAACTAAGAAATGAAAAAATTATGATTTCAAAAGATAGAAAAAGAAGAAATATTTCTGAACAAATGCTGGGGAGAAAGAAAGAAAATAACTTATCTGAATGATACAACCAATCCCAACGATCATGTCATGCATTCCGGATTAATCAACCCACTCTATTTGTATCAATCAATCTTTTGGACGACCTCATCTTGCTGGGGATAAACAAGCACTCACCTCTTTGCCAAATGTGGACCCTTTCCGCCAATCTTGCCTTGTCGTCTTATAGTGCCCTTCGAGGGATTTTCACTAATAAGACTCTCTCATTCCTCTCAACTCCCGTCGCCTTATGGTGCCTGTGAAGGTTTTCACCGATAAGACTCTCTCATTTTATTTTATTTTTTCAATTGGGGATTGGAGTGCTGCCGATATGACTCTCTCTGCTGGGGATTCTTTTCGGCTATCAATTCATTTTTAGTTCATGGTCCTCTTCTCTGCTGGGAATTGGGGTGTTATCCCCGACTTCCGTTTGCATGACTTGGCACTTCTCGGATACTAATTGGGAGGTCTTTTTTGGATATCGATATGGGTTTTCGTGTATGGCTAAAGAAAAAGGGGTATCAAGAGTTCAAAATAATTTTGATGGGTAAAACAGTACAACTCTTGGAATCACACTTTCTTTCCAAAATTACAAACACAAACTTCTGCCCTAGTTTTTCTTGCTTGGGGATTTTTTTTGTTACGCTATGTTACATTACGCGCAATATGTTGCACTATGACCGAGCCGTGAGGCACCTACGTATCCTTCTTTGAGGAATCAGGTCAAACGTAGTTCCCAATTCCTTTATTTTCTTGTGACTTTCTTTTGTCTTTATTATCATTATTTTTCTCTTTTCTTTTTCTTTCATTTTAATTACTGATTCCAAGAGAGGGATATGAAAGAATAAATAAGGCTCAAAAGGGGAAGCAGAGGTTAAAGTGTTTGGATAGAAGAAAGAATTGCCTCAGTCATTTCATTCTCCGATAAATGCCAAGTACAAACAAACAACAATTACAATTAAAAGAAGTCATACATAATATCTCTTAACTGCGTCAGAATTGATAGCCATGTCGACGCATTTCCCTTCGACGTCTGTTAAACGTAAAGCGCCATTGGACAACACTCTGGTTATGATGAATGGTCCTTGCCAATTCGGGGCGAACTTGCCTTTTGCTTCGGCCTGATGTGGCAGGATTCGTTTCAACACCTGCTGCCCCACTTCAAATTTTCTGGGGCGCACCTTCCTGTTGTAGGCTCTCGCCATTCTCTTTTGATATAACTGGCCATGACACACAACGACCAATCTTTTTTCTTCAATCAAATTCAACTGCTCCAAACGGGTTTTGACCCACTCGTCATCATCAATCTCAGTAGCGACAATCCGAAGGGATGGAATTTCAACTTCCGCCAGTATTACTGCTTCAGTTCCGTATACCAACAAATAAGGAGTTGCCCCTACTGAAGTACGAACAGTAGTTCGAATGTGCGATAACCCAACAATGCAAATGATAATTTCTCATGCCATTGTCTGGATCCTTCTATCATCTTCCTCAGTATCTTCTTTATGTTTTTGTTGGCCGCTTCTACTGCTCCATTCGCCTTGGGACGATATGGGATGGAATTGCGGTGTGTAATCTTGAACTGCTGAGATACCTCTTTCATCAAACTGCTGTTAAGATTAGCACCATTGTCCGTGATGATTACCTTTGGGATCCGAAATCTACAGATGATATGGGATACCATAGTTACCGACTTGAAAGTTTTAGCTTCAACCCACTTAGTGAAATAGTCGATGGTCACCAGAATGAACCTATGACTGTTGGTAGCTTCCGGCTCAATAGGTCTAATAACATCCATACCCCAGGCAACAAATGGCCATGGTGCTGAAATTGTATGCAATTCTGTCGGCGGAGAATGAATCAAATCTCCGTGTATCTGACACTGATAGCATTTTCGCACGAAATTGATACAATCACACTCCATAGTGAGCCAATAGTACCCTGCTCGAAGAATCTTCTTTGCCAATACATATCCTCTCATATGTGGCCCACAAACTCCAGCATGTACCTCTGTCATAACTATCGTGGCTTGACTAGCATCTATACATCTCAGCAATCCCAAGTCTGGTGTTCTTTTGTATAACACTCCCCCACTGAGGAAAAATCCATTTGCCAATCGCCGAATGGCTCTCTTTTGATCTCCGGTGGCCTGCTCCGGGTATATCCCCATCCTGAGGTACTCCTTGACATCATCAAACCATGGCTCTCCATCCATTTCTTCCTCTATCATGTTGCAATAAGCATGCTGATCACGAACCTGGATATGCAACGGGTCAACATGAATTTTGTCTGGGTGGTGCAACATCGATGCTAAGGTGGCCAAAGCAACGACAACCTCATTATGAACTCTTGGGATGTGTCTGAACTCTACTAATCAAAACCGCTTTCTTAGATCGTGCAAACATTGTCGATATAGTATGAGCTTCAAATCCCTTGTTTCCCATTCACCCTGAATCTGATGTACCAGGAGGTCCGAGTCTCCCAAGACCAAGACGTCCTGGACATCCATGTCTGCATCTAACCTTAAACCCAAAATGCATGCCTCATATTCAGCCATGTTATTGGTACAATAGAAACGTAGTTGTGCCGTGACAGGATAATAATGTCCTGTTTCAGAAATACGTACCGCTCCTATTCCAACTCCCTTCGCATTTACGGCTCCATCAAAGAAGAGCTTCCAACCTAGTTCCTTGGTCATTTCCAACTCATCTATATACATCACTTCTTCATCAGGAAAATACGTCCTCAATGGCTCATATTTTTCATCCACAGGATTCTCAGCCAAGTGATCGGCCAGTGCTTGGGCTTTCATGGCCGTCCTGGTCACATAGACGATGTCGAAATCCGTGAGTAATATTTGCCATTTCTCTAACCTCCCTATGGGTATAGGCTTCTGGAAAATATACTTCAGTGGATCTAAGCGTGAAATGAGATAAGTAGTATACGATGACAGATAATGCTTCAATTTCTGGGCCACCCAAGTTAGGGCGCAACATGTCTTCTCGAGTTAAGTGTACTTAACCTCATAGCCTATAAACTTCTTGCTGAGATAATAGATGGCTTGCTCCTTCCCTCCTGTAATGTCGTGTTGTCCTAGTACGTAGCCAAACAAATTCTCCTGGACCGTTAGATAAAGAATTAATGGTCTTCCGGCTCAGGTGGAACCAACACAGGTGGATTTGATAAATATCCCTTGATTTGGTCAAATGCTTCCTGACATTCTGCCGTCCATTCTACCGCAACATCTTTCTTCAGTAGCCGAAAAATGAGCTCACAGGTTGTTGTGAGTTGTGCAATAAATCTGCTGATATAATTCAACCTTCCCAACAGACTCATTACTTCTGTCTTGTTCTTCGGCGGTGGCAAATCTTGGATGGATTTGATCTTTGACGGGTCCAATTCAATGCCTTACCGACTGACAATGAATCCCAACAACTTTCCAGATGGAACTCTAAATGCACATTTGGCCGGGTTGAGCTTAATATCGTACCTTCGAAGTCTTTGGAAAAACTTTCTTAGGTCTGCTACGTGGTCTTCCTGATGCTTAGACTTTATGATCACATCGTCCACGTATACCTCAATCTCTTTGTGTATCATGTCATGAAACACAGTAGTCATTTCTCTCATGTACGTTTCCCCAGCATTCTTCAAACCAAATGACATTACTCGGTAGCAATAAGTCCCCCACGGCGTAATGAACGCTGTCTTTTCCGCATCTTTTTTATCCATCAGAATCTGATGATACCCGGCATAGCAATCTACAAAAGACGCGATCTCACGTCCGGCACAATTATCAATCAAGATATGGATGTTGGGTAATGGAAAGTTATCCTTTGGGATTGCCCTGTTCAGATTGCAGTAATCGACGCACACCTTGATCTTCCCATCTTTCTTCGGCACTGGCACCACATTAGCCAACCAATCGGGATATCGAGTGACCCGAATAACCTTTGCTTGCAGCTGCTTGGTTACTTCTTCTTTAATCTTCACACTCATATCTGTCTTGAACTTCCTCAATTTCTGCTTGACGGGAGGGCATGTCGGGTCAGTGGGCAATTGTGAACCACTAAATTAGTGCTTAATCCCGGCATGTCATCGTACGACCATGCAAAGATGTCTTTGAATTCAATAAGTGCTTTGATTAGTTCATCCCTGATATTCGGTGCAATGTGGATGTTTATTTTAGTTTCTCGGATATCATCTGCATTCCCTAAATTGATGGCTTCTGTGTCATTTAGGTTGGGCTAGGATTTCTCTTCAAACTGGCTTAACTCTCTGTTTATCTCTTCGAAAGCTTCATCCTCATCGTATTCCGATTCATCATCATAATCGGCCTCTTGGACAATTAGTTCGGAATTGGATTGATTTTTTAGACTGATTTGAAGATCCGTTGTGCATGCCATATCATTAGAACCAGTATGAAAAGAATTGTTCAGAAAGAGAAAAGAAGAAAAAAAAGTTAAAACAAAAATAAAAATCTTTTATTAAAATATGGGGTAACAGAGTTTCACATTTTGTCAAATACAAAAAATAAAACAAAAACAAACTGGATTACAACTCTGGAATAATCTAGAAAACAAGAAAGAAAAATCCAGAGCCTACTACCAAGACTCCCTCCGGGTAGGAAGAGGAGTAGCCGTTCAATTGTTGACATTGGCCCTAGGCTGCACAAACTGTATGTCTGCCTTATTGTAACCCTCTCCAGCTTCTATAATGTTGACATCATCGAACAGCCTTTCAAAGCCCTCATTCAAATCTCCTTCTGGCCCGATCAGTGGTCCGAAAACTTTCGGGGCCGACAACTTTCTGAAACTTGCTCTAACAAATGATCTGGATAGGCACGGGATCGGCTTAGGAAGGACCCAAACTCTTTTCTTCAACTTGCGGTCCTGCTTTACATCCGCTGCGGTAGGCTTGAATCCTAGCCCAAAAGTATCCAGGTTCTTGGGTAAGGAAACTAGCTGGACAATACCCTGCAGATCAACCCCCAAACCCTTTCCTAGTACAAACCCACTGTTTAACATTTTTGAGGCTATCATGAAGGTTGCAGCTGGTATTCTGGGAAGTGGGAGGCCCCCACCCTCAGAAATTTTGTCTACTAAGACTGCGTCAAAAACTTGATAGACCCATGGGCCCTTGTCATCGTCAGTTTCTATGAAGGGCACAATGGCATCACTAACAACATGTGTACCGTCATCCCCGTGTACCACAATCTCTTGTCTATCCCATTCAAATTTGACCATCTAATGTAGTGTAGAAGGCACTGCTTTGGCTGCGTGGATCCAGGGTCGCCCCAACAGAAGATTATATGACACCGCCACATCTATCACTTGAAATTCTATGGTGAACTCGACCGGACCAATTGTCAATTCCAGTATGATATCACCCACTGTGTCAGTACTGCCCCCATCAAAACCTCGGACGCAGACGTTGTTCTTGTGTATCCTATCATCATCCACCTTCAGTTTGTTCAGAGTGGCCAAAGGACAGATATTGGCACTGGAACCATTATTAATCAGTACTCGAGTGACCACCGAGTCTTCACATTTCATAGCCAGGTAGAGTGCTCTGTTGTGTTCTGTACCCTCTACTGGCAACTCTTCGTCAGAAAATGTCACTCGGTTTACCTCGAAAATTTTGTGCACTATTTTCTCCAAATGGTTCACAGAGAGCTTGTCCGGAACATGGGCTTCGTTCAGAATCTTCATTAATGCCCGACAATGATCGCTTGAATGGATCAACAAGGATAGCAACGAAATCTGGGTCGGGGTCTTCCTCAACTGCTCTACAATGGAGTAGTCCTGTACCTTCATCTTCTTCAAAAACTCATTTGCTTCCTCCTCCGTCACTGGCTTCTTTATTGTTACAGGATTGGCCATTCTCAATTCTGCGGGAGCAAAACACCTTCCCGAACGAGTTAACCCCTAGGCCTCACATACTTCTTCCACAACCTCCTTCCCCTTATGCATCACTGTCACTTGACTGTAGCTCCAGGGCACGACTTTCTCACTTGTTATCGGCAACTGCATTACTGGCCTGATAACAACTGGTTCTACGCGGGCCCCCTTCACCACCAACACTGATGTGCTTGATACTCCCTATAGCACTACCTTGACCGGCTCTGGCTTCTTCGCAACAACAGACGAACCTTTCCCCATTACCATAACTGGCTTGTCATCTACCCTTCCCAATTGTACCACTGCCTTTCCACTGGTCAGCTTTTCGTTTGGACTGGCACGAATTATCATTACCATTTGTGAGGGCTTCTTGGGATTCCCTCCTTCATGCACTAGTTCGATCATGTGGGCCTCATGGTGTACCGGCAACGGGTTCTCATTGATGTTTGGTGCCTGAACCTCGATCCTATTTGTGTCAATAAGATCTTGTATGGCAGTCTTCAACTTCCAACACTTCTCAGTATCATGCCCGGGAGCCCCCGAACAATATTCACAACTTACCAAGTGGTCCAGATTTTTGGGAAGGGGATTTGGCAATTTGGGCTCAACAGGACTCAATAGGCCTAATTGCCTCAATTTATGGAACAGAGTAGTATAAGTTTCTCCCAGCGGAGTGAATGTTCTCTGCTTGTGCACCCTTTCATTCCTGAAAGCCTGATTTCCACGGAAGCTTGGCCCTGAAGGATTCTCGTAGGCCCTTGGTGGTGGATATGTGTTTTGTGGAGGTGGATACGTATGTTGGGGAGCCAGCGCATGCCATTGCGGGCGAGCCGGAGGATGGGTGTAAGTTTAGGCGTGATGGATGGAGAAATGTGGATCTTGTGGTGGATAATAAGGTTGTGGAGGGTTGTAAGGAGTGTGTGGATAATTTGGGTAATGGGGTCTGGGTTGGTAGCGAGGGGAAGGACCTCTGGATCTGGACCAAGTACCTGTTTCGACTGTTGTGACCTCCCATCTCTTCTTTTTACCGAGCGCACCTACCATGCCGCTTTGGATAGCCTGAGTTGTGGCCTTGATTGCCGAATAGCTCATTATCTTGTTGGACATGAGTCCCTCTTCAACCATACCGCCCATTTTTACTACTTCGTTGAAAGATTTACCAACTGACGTAACCAGGTGACAAAAGTAATTTGGCTCCAAAGTTTGTAAGAAGTAGTCCACCATTTCACCTTCCCTCATTGGTGGATCGACTCTTGCTGCTTGTTCTCTCCAGCGGAATCCGAATTCCCTAAAGCTCTCTCCAGGCTTTTTCTCAAGTTTTAACAGTGTGAGACGGTCGGGGACGATCTCAAGGTTATACTGGAAATGACCTGCAAATGCTTGTGCTAGATCGTCCCAGGTATACCATCTGCTAGGATCCTGCCTCGTGTACCATTCTAGTGCGGACCCGCTTAAACTTTGACCGAAATAAGCTATCAGCAGCTCATCCTTTCCACCTGCCCCTCTCATCTTACCACAGAAACCTCGTAGATGCGCCATGGGATCGCCATGTCCCTCATATAGATCAAACTTTGGCATCTTAAAACCTGTCGGCAATTGAACATCGGGGAAGGGACACAGATCTTTATAGGACACGCTAACTTGGTTGCCCAATCCATGCATATTCCTGAAGGATTGCTCCAAGATTTTCATTTTACAGAGCACTTCATCCTGCTCCAGATTTTTAGCTGGCCTCTCAGTTTCTGCCGGGAGTTGAAGGTGAGGGGTGTAAGTGTATGGCTCGGGTGCTTTGAAGGTGAGTTCAGGGGGGTAATACTGGTTATCGTGAGCCTGAAACAATGGCTCGCTGGATGATCTTTGCAGCGTGGCTGGTATAGGTGCCACGAAAACAGGAACAGTTGGCGGAGGAGGGTTTTGTTTGGGTGGTGGAGCTTGGGGATTATAGGAAGTTTCCCCTTGATAGTATTGGGCAATGGGGAAACTCGTTGATGGACCAGTGGAAGGGTGTTCCAGAGTCCGAGCCGGTGAGAGGGTAGGAGTAGGGGGAAGGGTTGGTGATGTTTGTCCCCTATCCCAGGCTAGGTGCATCTCAGCTATCTTTTGTCTCAACCTGTCTACTTCCTCCTTCATCATTTGCATCTCTGTCTTTTCCTCCTCAACACTTTTGTCCGAGCCAGACATACTTTCCGAAATGGGCCCTTTTGATCTTGTGTGGTAATGGTAATCTGCCAGAATGTTCTAACGAGCTAACTGTTTCGAAATCTTTCTCTGGATAAACAACAAACTTGTTAGCGTTAGAGTTTAACACATATTGCAATTTCATGTTGGGGAATGCAATGTTCCTAGGCAGTTTGACCATTTCTAACATGTTTTTGCTTTGATTGCATGCGTTATCCCGGCTTACCCTCTCTTTTTATGTCCTTTTTTCCTTTCTTTTATTCACAAATGCCTTTTCTTTTCCTTTTTAGTAAAGGTCGAATCTTATGTGGATTGCCTACGTATCATGTCCCCGCATGAATCAGACCGGGCGTAGTTCTGCCACATAAATGTGAAAGCAAATTTCAGGAATTTTTTTTCTATACTGAAACTTTGTAATATAAACTAAACAATTTTTTGGAAAGGAGAACAACCTGAAGTAAAACCAATTACGGACTATTTTGATGGAAAAGAGAATATACAGACAGACAACAGACTCTAAAAATGAAAACACTGACTTGAACTACAAATACATTAAAGCTCCAAATGTTAGTGCTCGCGAGGCATCGTTCAGCCTTGCCGCGGGCTTAGGTGTGAGACCCCTTTCAAGTTGCTCCAGTTCGTACATTGTCTGCTTGACGAAAATCATTACTGCTGACATGAAGGTAGTACGGGTCATATCTTCACACTCCCGACATTTCCTGGTGATAGCACGAGCAATAGTTAGAATCTTGTTCCTGGTTTGATTTTTCTCTAGGAGTAGGCGTTCTATCTGATCCCCTCTAGCCTTCAAAACCCGAGAATCATGCAGATGTTGTTTCCGTAACTGCTGTATTTCACCTTCCATTGAGGCCATCAGATTACAACAAAGTTTACTCTCGGTTTCAAATGCCTTGGCTTGTTTAGCTGCCTTGCTCTCTAGGGTGGTCACATTCCTTTTTAGACTGACAATGGTCTTTTCATAATCTTTCCTTGCATGTTGTAGGTACCGTGTGCGCTCTTTCGTTCTTTTTTTCCATTGTACTGGGAGTTATGTTATGGTACCCTCAGATTTCTTCAAATCATCCCGGCACTCACCGATTTCCTTCTTTAGTTCGTAAATCAATCTTTCATCCGACCTACTCCTTTGATGATTGTCAACATCTATCCTCATTTGTCGGATCTGAGCCTTGAGAGCCTCATTTGCTTGGGCTAACCTGTTCTTCTCTCCCTCATCGGCAGCAACTTGCACCTTGTTCTCAAATTTCAGATCCTTGATCTGTTGTTTCAACTTTCCTACTTCGGCCCGGTATTCGCGATCTTTGGCCAACCAGTCCCACGGTTCTTGTGACGCCTCAACGAACTCTTGAATGTGACGTTTTTTGGTTGGCCTTTCGTGCTCAAGTTCTCTCGTGTACCAAGCAAGGTATCCTGGCGCCACTTCGCCTTTGGCCTGATCCTGCATGCAAGTATGTACTTTTAAATATTGGCATTCACTCCAGATCTGACGAACTCTTGCTTCACGGAATTGTCCGTCAGGGCTAATCTCAATTACTTGAGCACTAAGATCTTCTTCCTGAGGCACTGTTTGGTATCTCCCGAGTTGTCTGAAAACCCGATATGGTGTGTAAGGCTGAATGCTCTTGAGCCCCATCAATAGATAGTGGGACCTAGCTGTCGGCATATGGATGACCTCATCCACGGGCAACCATCCTAGTGTCCACTGTATTTGGCTGGCGGTGTGGGTCCGAAAGAATAATGTCCATGTTGTAACTCCCACGGGTAGACTGGCCCCCTAGATTCTTGTGTAGAACTCTTCTATGCAAGTTTTCTTTGAGGAACAATAACTCAAGAGCTGGGAACGGTGGCAGAGATGCTCAGTCATCCATATTTGTAGCAACAAGCTACACCCCTCGAAGAAACTCCCTTTGTCTTTGCAGGCCGTGATAGATCTGAAGATATCAGATACTATCATAGGCGCAAGAGTGCTTTTGTCTTGAATGAGCAAAGTACTGACGACCCCAGCTATTTTCAGATCAATGTTCCTATCTTTCCTTGGGAATACCAAAAGGCCCAAAAAGGTTACCATAAAAGCCACTCGTCTATGCTCGTCCCACTTCTGACAGTTACACTTGCTGCATAACTTGTTCTCCGGGTTGTTGAATCCTCCGACATGACCGTATCTGTCGAATATGAAGCGCGGATTACAAAATGTTGCGGCCAAATCTGGGTTGTGGACCGTCCTAGGTATCTTTAACGAATCTAAGAATCGATGCACAATGACAGCTCTTGGAGCAACCAGGTATTTTTGCCTTAACGGAACTTCAACATTTCCAATGTACCCGGCTATTTCCTCCAAAGTCGGGGTGAGTTCGAAATCGGAGAAGTGGAAGACACTATGCGCCGGGTCCCAGTAGGTGACCAAAGCTCTAATGATATCCCCCGGAGGTTGGATCTCCAATAAACCCGTGAGATCTTTCAGATATTTCTTGACCTCATCTTGCCCTTCACTACCTAAATCAGCCCACCATAACCGCAACTTGAAAGGGATTTTGGTCATTATTGAAAAAGGTTCTTTTTTCATCGTGCCCATCCTGCACATTATTTGACTCAACAAACTGACTGAAAGGAAAATCCGGTTCCACACACGACTTTTCAGCACTCTAGGAACGAAGATTTTAAGGTTGGGTGAGTCCGCCGGTCAAAAATCCAAAACGACTAAAAGTGGATGTTTATGCAAAGTTAGCCTTCTGGTGCCCCTTTCGGGAACATTCGGCAATTCTTGCCAAAATAGCATCACCTCACTTATTGGCTATTTTTGCAAAAGGGGAAGTTGGACCCGATGAGGGCTGCCTACGTATCTCACATCCTGTGAAAATCAAACCGGCGTAGTTCGGGCCGACAAAACAAACTTCTTTTTGAAAACAAGACTCCTTTTTATTGACAAATAAAAATATTTTTCATAAACAAAAACTCCCTTTTTCTCGTTTTCTCAAAAATTCGACAGAGTTTCGGCGCTATTCGGACATTGATGATTTTTTCCCAAACAGGCGATTAACATTAACTCTCTTTAACCCTTGCACTGTTATTTCTTTTTCCTCAAAAGCCGATCAGTATGCAAGTCCGAAACAAATAAATGCACAAGTAGAAGCAAGTAAGATGCATCAGGATGGTCGTTTTCATTTTTGGTACACCTGTCCTAGACAGACCCAACACTTATGTTGAGCCTCCAAAGTCAAATGCACATGATGCGAACAAAAGCTCCTACTAGGGACCGACATGAAGCTGAGTTATTCTAGGTTCGTAACCTGGGTATTTGTTCTAGACTGTGTACCCGAGCGGACAACTCGAGTCGAGGAGGGGGCTATGTCCCGGGGACCCGCGGGATCGTCCGGCTTTGTAACTTGTCCGGCCTCTTTATTATTCCAAGTTATGACACTAACAGAATAGGGAGTCTCGACCGGCAAGCACATCCCCGGAGGTAAGAAGAGAAGGGTTTCGGCACAGTTTATATACAGTTCAGATAATATCAAAGCGGTAAAAGCAACATTTAGCACATTAGGCCGAAACATGTAAAAATCAGATAATAAACAAAGCCAAATATAACAATTTATCTAAACTCGAATTCTGAATCCTGAACCAGAGATTCTGGGTTCAAATCCCCAGCAGAGTCGCCAGAGCTGTCACACCTCCTTTTTACCCGCGCCACCGCAAAGGGGCGCAGAGGGATGTTTTTCGAATTAAAGGACAATCAAAATGGGATTTTATTCAAAAATTCAGAGTCGCCACTTGGGAGATTTATGGTGTCCCAAGTCACCGGTTGAATCCCAAATCGAGAAAAATATTGACTCTGTTTAACAGTCTACGCATCAGAAATCCAGATAAGGAATTTTGTTAACCCGGGAGAAGGTGTTAGGCATTCCCGAGTTCCGTGGTTCTAGCATGGTCGCTCAACTATCATATTCGACTTGATTATCTGATTTTACACAATTATGATCCTATGTGCAAATTTTAACTGTTTACCGCTTTTGTTATTATTTATTCAAAGAATTGCAATGTCGTGAAAATGCGTCTCAAACCACGTCACATCAATGCACCCGTGTTTTTTGACATATTTTGACTCCGTTGAGATTTGGATTTGGTCACATAAATGCGCACCCGAGTTTAGGAAGGTAACGTGATTAAAATACGTGCCTAAAGAGACCAGTGTGTTATTACTTTGGGGAAAAGCTGTGAAATTCGCTAAACGGCCCGTCCCAGAATCTAAATATTTTTAATAAATATATATTTAACGAGGGCCCCACAATTTATGCATTTTATTTGGGCGAGGCTCATCTCATTTTTATTTAAAGGCAAACCTAAAAGCAACTATGATTTCCTATCTTTGTTTGTCTCTAAAAAATGGAACAAAGGTCCTAATTAACTTGTACGGACAGGCATTGAACGTATTGCATCATCATATGAAATCAAGCAAACTCTAATATACATCACATGACCTTCAACAAATTGGTCTTGACAATAGCCCAAAAGAAAAAAAAGATTTATTCAACTGTACAGGGAAAAAAGGTGCCCGAGGTCGGGCCTTAAACAAGTTCAGGCCCAAGTCTTATCCGAAAACAACTATCTCGTTGGGACTCCTAAGCGTCCAAATTCCTTACGGATTTTTTCCTTGTGGTTTTGACTATCAGCAGGTCGGATTATTGGGGAACACATGAGATGTCATAGGCGTGGGCAAGAATCATTTGGGCCGTAGGAATTACAGCAGCCCAGTTTAATCAACTATTGTATGAATGTAACTAATCGGTAAATTTAATCTTTATACTTGCGTCAATTCAGAAATCCTGATTTTTGCATTTGACCTTGAGATCATTTTAACCCATAGACTTTAACACAAGTTCAATTATCATTTCCAGCACATAACTCTTTACTGTTTGCTTGTTCCTATCATATATGAAGCTACACATTTACCCTTAGCTTTTGATTTCACATCCTCACGTAGCAATTAGAACTTAGGATCTTAAACCCCCTCACATTACCACTACTAGATATGAAACCCCTACAATCATAAGAAATAATTACACTACTTCGACATTCCACAGTCCACTGGATTACAATTTGCAATGTTTTTAGGCTGATTTATGACACACAGAAATCTGCTAAAAACCAACAGGCACTATTAATCCAATAAGGAGTCAATTACTACTAGTACCCCACTAAAACACATAAGTATCTCTAAATACACAAACACAACAATTAATAGTTCAAACGAGCAAACTCATGTTCAACAATCCATCAGTCAATACAATCCAGAGTTTACACAAATTATAAATGTTCAAATCGTCTATGTCCCTATCACTACCATTGTGCATTTAATTGACTACTAAACGAGCTAAAATTAGATTAACAGAAGCCTTATGCCATTTCTTCACATATCAACTATACATTGGCCTGATTCAGTCTTTCATACATCAATGGAAGCTGTAGAAAAATACCTGGAATTACAAGAAGATAAAAGAAAGAACAGGGTCAACAGCAGTTTTGACAGCTAATAGGAACAACTCAGCAAATCTCAACAACAATAACCAGCAAATAACCCCAGAATTAGCTCGGATATACCAGTTTAGACTTGAAGATACCCAGCAAACACTTGAAAATGTCAACTGACCACTACTCGTACCAAAACTAGTTTAATTGGACCCAAGGCTACTTGAAATGAAACTCTGAACTTCAACCACCAGTGATTCAACTCAACAACCAACAAGTTATGGAGAACAACTAGCAAAGTTCACAATTTCTCAATGGAACAGTATTTCTCAATAGAACAGTACCTCCCTCACAATTGAAAAGGACTTAAGCGTTGAAGAAAACAAACTCTAAAAACTGATTAAACTTTCAAGAACTAATCCTCAATTCTCAAAACTTACTTTCTTTTGTCAAGCTCAAAACTGATTTTTAAAGCTCTCCAAAGAACTCCCTTAGATTGATTAAAGAAGCCCCCCTTTGACTCTGTCCTCCTCCCCCCCCATTTTATACCATAACAGACCCCTTCTCAGCCCTTATGAGTATTAAGACCAATTAATTAAGCCATTCTCCCATGATATTCCCTGACTGCCCATTACTATGTGTCTAATCTCTTTTTTAATTCACTTGTTCCCCACTAACCCATGTCCATTCTTATTTTACTTCCTAGCATGGACATTCTTCCCCTTTTTAAATCAAGCGTGACTTGACAGCCATGATGCCCTGTTACCCTCCATTCTACTTTCAAATTAAAGCCCCCTGAGTTTCTACCTAAGCTCTCGATTGATTTGTAACTCAATGAATTAAAAATGCAAATGGATTCAGGTAGCGGAATCAAACTAACAATAAACCTCTGAAGCTGAGAATACATAAGGATCAGAAAAATGAAACAACTAACATCAAATAACTCGAAGAGAACAGCTAAACTACAAACATGAACGACTAATCGACAAAACTATTTAAACGATTAAACAGTTCACAACATATGCTAATCAACCAAATGCCAAACGTTTGTTCTTGATAAACAAAGATGGTCAAATAAACAAAACGCCAAAAGAGAGGACTGGTCGAGTTTCAGAATGACTAGAGAAAAGAAGAAAAGATGGGGAGAGATTGACAATAGAATAAACAAAATTAGAAAGACTCACCGGCTAGGCTCGAACTGGGAATCGACATTCTGAGTCAACACAACATAATACCAAATGTTTGTTCTTGTTGAAGAACAAACGGGCGTCATTATTTTGTGCTGAAACAGACTCGAACAAACCAAAAGATCCAAGCGAACGACCCCTTGTGTGTTGGTCCCAATTTAGGGTTCCGAGGCTCGAACTTAAACTTGATATTCAACGCGCTTTGGTCCGATTCAAAGGAAATCCATGATAATTACGGTATGAAGGAGTCACGGTGGTCATATGGTGTTGATTTGGGGTCGATTAGACGAACCAAGGTTCCTGACATATTTTTCGATCTAATATTCGAGGGGCTCGGGGATTATTCGAAGAAAAACAAGTGTGGATTCGGAGAGGGGATAGCATGGTGGTTCAGGGGTGTGATTTTTGTCGGGACCGGAGAAGGGCCGCCGGGTTTTGGTGGAGGATTTTCAGGGCGGCTAGCTAGGATTTTTGGGGTCGTCTGGTTCGTTGAGAGAGAGACAAAGGGGTGAGAGGTTATTTTTGGTAAATGAAATTGGGGTAAGGGTTTGGGGTAACTGAATTTAGGGGATTGAATCCTGGTTGTTGATTTAATTATCTTAGACGGCCAGGATCAATTAACGACCAAACGGTGTCGTTTTGTAATGGAGCAGATTGGGTCAGGGGAGGGACGGGTATGGGCCGGTTATAGGACTGGGTAAGGGTATTTTTTGGCTTAGGCCTGGGGAAAAACTGGCATGGTCCGATTTTCTTCATTTTTTTCATTTTGCTTCTTTTCCTTTTTCTTAAACTAATGAAACTAAAATTATAAAAATTCTAAATTAACTTATAGAACTAAATTAATTTATAAAAGTACTAATTAACTTTTAATTGCAATTAACACACATAATTAAATACCAATTAAAATAAAATTACACATTTTGGGCGTTAAAAGCTAAAAATGCAAAGTACATTATTTTTGTGATATTTCATTTTGTAAAACAACAATTTTCTTAATTAAATGCAAAAATCAAATCCTAAATGTAAATGCCATATTTTTTGTATTTTTTTCTTAATTAAATAAAATAAACGTGCACAGACAAATGTAAACAATACAAAAAAAATAACACAAAATTCACAACAATTGCAAACAAACAAAATTATTTTATTTTGAATTTTTGGGAGCAATTCTCACATATGGCAAAAATCGCGTGCTCACACCTGGTATTTTGTCAACACTCTCTTGATGTTCCTTCATTTGGTCACGGAGTTCCTTATTCTCATTTTCCGTCTCCTTCATTTTCTTTAAAACGGCTGCAATCATTGCTTGCGTCATTAGCAACATAAGTGTTACTTGTACGGAGGGCATCTTGCTCACCCTCGTTTATCGTGACATCTGCATGTGCCACATCCCTATCATCCCTTTGGGCGGGTTTATCAAGTATGGTGTTCAGAGTACTTGTTAGACATTCTTCCAGCAGTCTTCTTACTACCGGTGGTGCCTCTCCTGTTGCAGATGTGGAGGCTTCCCTTTCGCGTGAAGCAGTCACGCTTTCGTGCGGGGGAGGTGAAGTGTCTCCCCCGGGTGTGATATTTGGTGTTTCATTTTCGTGATCCTCTCTGCTATCTTTGTTGATGGTGTCTAGGAGGTTGGTTGTGACGCCTACTATGGCTTTTTGCCTTGCATCTCCTTTCCCTGCCATTGTTGGTTTGTACCAAGCTCGGAAGAAGTGATTATCCCTTTTAGGAGTCTAGATGGAACTATAATCTTAGATAAAGAAATCCCCACAGACGGCGCCAAATTGTTTGACCCAAAAGATATTGAAATCTTTTTGATTAAATCAATTAAAGAAGATAAAGAGGTGAATCTCAGTCAAGTATAATAAACTCTAGAATGAAAGACACACGGGATGAATAAGGTAGATAATATTTATTGATCTCGTGGAACAGAATGATTAAGAATGAAAAAATGATAACCTAGAATGTAGAAAGGTATTACAATGGGTGCTCTTAGCCAAAAGTTCGTGTGTTATACAAGGGTTTCTACTCACTATATATAAGGGACAATCCCCTCCTGAACCTTAAAAGACATGTCATAGAGAATATTCGAAAGTATATTCCTACTGCCTCCTGTTGGGCATATACTATTGCAAAGGTCGTGCGTCCTTTAACCACGGTCGATCATTGCCGTCTTCAGCGGCCACATGACGTCATGTCGTGAAGACTTCATCTCGTATTGTATTCGACAGTAGCAGTGGTCGTCCAAATTTGGACCTATACAATTAACAATACAACTTAACAGGAAACAATTTTCTCGAAGCAAAAATAGAACAAAAGAGAATGATATTTTGCACTTGTCAATTATCATCCCGCCAAAAGTCAAAGGAATGTTTGTTCGGTGATGGCGTTGACTAGAGGGAATTTGGGGTCGTGCTCGTTACATTTTTCGGAAAACTAAACTGAAGTTATAGTAGTTATTGACTGAGAATTCCTCTCCCAGCAAATCCAAGAACCAGCAAAAGATTTAGTTAACTACTAGCAGATATTCTCTCATATTTTGAATCAACTTTGTATTTTGAATTACTGTTATGATTTGTTGTATATCTTCAAATTAAAATTTAGAGAGATTATAGGACTTGTGTAACTGAATCCTTGTACATAAGAAATATTTAAAGGACTCTTCCTCTCGGCAGTAAAGTTAACCGAGAGTCTGCACATTGGACTGTCTTTCATCTTTCACTTCTTTACTCTCTTATATGGTATCAGATACATCGATCCGACATGGCCACTTCCACAAATTTAACCAATAGTCTCACTCTCACTCAGGGATCATCTTCTGATAAAACTACATATCATTTACCAAATCTCTTTCCAAAGCTTGATCGCGATAACTTTCAGATTTGGAAGAGTAATGTTGTAAATGCTCTCCAAATTTTTCGTCTTCATTCTTGTGTTCTATCCTACAACCCGCCACCTGCTACTACAACAACTCAAAGTGCTCCAACTGAACAACCTGTTACTATTCCAAATCCAAAATATGAAGATTGGCACCAACATGATCTCTACGTCCTTCTCTGGCTCAAACAAATAATTTCAGACCCCCTGCTTCCTCATGTAATCACTGCCAAATCCTCTTATGAAACATGGAACACAATTGAACGCCTTTTCCAAACCCAAGCAAAATCCCGTGTGAGACAACTTAAATGGCAACTTCATTCTCTTCAAAAAAGATCTCTCACTATCCTTGAATACTTTGAAAAGAAACGTGCTTTAGCCGATGCTTTAGGCGAAAGCTCTCAAATTGTTTCGGATGATGATTTTGTCTCATATATTCTCTATGGCCTGGACTCATCTTTTGGTTCTTTTCATGTAGCTCTTAACTTGCGAGTTGAACCTATTAATCCCACACACCTACTCGGACTTATTCTTCAAGAAGAAGAACGAATAAATGAAGAGGCTCAACTTATTTCAGATTCTTCTATGCCCACTGCCAACTTAGCCAAAATCTCTCGGGCACCTGCTCTTACGCAAAAGCAGTCTAGTTATTCAAATTCACGCCTAAATCGTCGTCGCTCTCAATGCCAAATATGTGGGAAATCTGGACATGAAGCGTGTAACTGCTATCAACGCCTTGACATTACTGCCTACCCTCCCACACGCACTAACACTCAGTCCACAATAGCTTCTTCACATCCTTCTGCCATGTCTAATATACGTGGACCCCTCTCCAAACCACAGGCCAACTATGCTTCTCCATCTACAATTGTTAATCTAGCATGGTACTTCGACTCGGGTGCCTCTCACCATGTCACTCCAGATCTAGCTAACCTATCCATCAACTCGGAGTATAATGGAGATGATCAACTTGTGGTCGGCAATGGTATGTCACTAAATTTCGCATATTGACTCTAAAGTTTTGTCTGCTAGTCCTAAAAGTGTCTCACTCTCACTCAGGGATCATCTTCTGATAAAACTACATATCATTTACCAAATCTCTCTCCAAAGCTTGATCGCAATAACTTTCAGATTTGGAAGAGTAATGTTGTAAATGCTCTCCAAATTTTTCGTCTTCATTCTTTTGTTCTATCCTACAAACCGCCACCTGCTACTACAACAACTCAAAGTGCTCCAACTGAACAACCTGTTACTGTTCCAAATCCGAAATATGTACCAAGTTTATTTGGATTTGCTTTATCCATCAAAAATCAGATGTGCTTACTATTTTTAAACAATTCCATACCATGGTTGAAACCCAATTCAATGTCAAAATAAAATGTCTACAAACTGATTGGGGAGGTGAATTTCATAATGTTTCCTCTCATCTTCAAACTCTAGGCATTCAACATCGAGTTTCATGTCCGCACACACAAGAATAGAATGGTGCTCCAGAGCGCCGCAATCGCATTATTGTCGAAAAAGGATTATCTCTTCTTGCCCATGCCTCTCTCCTATTGTCCTTTTGGGAACCAGCATTTCATACGGTAGTCTACCTCTCTAACTGTACCATCACCCCCATCCTAAACCACTCTTCACCTTACCAATGCCTATATGGTCATCCACTAGATTATGGTTTTCTAAAAACTTTTGGTTGTCTTTGTTTTCCTTTTCTTCGTCCTTACAATAAACACAAATTTGAATTTCGTTCTCAGCCATGTATCTTTATAGGTTATAGCTCCAAACACAAGGGTTATATGTGTCTTCATGTGCCATCTAATCGGGTTTACATTGCTCGCCATGTTGCCTTCGATGAGGAATGTTTCCCTTATCAAGACCACCTAAAAGCATCCTCCTCCACATTATGCTCCCCATCATCTACAGTCCCTACCACATTACTCCAACAAGCTGCCTCCTTGCCTCCACCTCTGCAAGCTGCAACCCAATTGTCAACGACTACTTGAGATGTTGTTCGGCCTTCGATAAGCACATGGGTAATCACCTCTTCTCAATCTTTGCCACCTACTGAATCACCTTCTGCCTTTCCTTCCAACAACTACTCTTCACCTTCCCTACCTCCAGTTAATTATCGGCATCCTTCTCCCACTTACCACTCCACAGCTCCTTCATATTTTCGACCACCAGACAACTCTCACCATCAAATGATAACCCACTCCAAAACCAACTCTTTAGCCCCAAAAGCTCTCACCACATCCAAACACTCCCTTCCAGTTGATCCTCTACCTATTAACGAACCCAAAAGTTTTAACCAGGCTTCCAAACTTCCTCAATGGCAACAAGCTATGCAAACAGAATTTTCTGCTCTTATGAGAAATAATACATGGCAACTTGTTCCACCGCCTCCTAACTCTAATATTGTTGGTTGTAAGTGGGTTTACAAGATCAAATATAAAGTTGATGGCTCCATTGAGCGCTATAAATCTCGTTTAGTGGCAAAGGGGTTTCATCAAGAAGAAGGCATTGACTATTTTGATACCTTCAGTCCTGTCATCAAACCAACCACCATTAGGCTAGTTCTCTCTATTGCTCTCACTAAAGGTTGGCCCTTGCATCAACTTGATATTAATAATGCATTCTTAAATGGTGACCTTAATGAGCAGATATTTATGGAGCCGCCAAAGGGGTTTGTTCATCCCCAATACCCCAACCATGTGTGCCTATTCAAAAAGGCTCTTTATGGCCTAAAATTAGTACTGTATTATGGGCCAAACGGGTCAGGCTTCGTGGGCCTGGGCTCTGGCGGTCCCGGGCCTGGCGGTCCCGGGCTTCGTGGGCTCAACGGGTGGAACCCGCCCGTGACGGGCCTAAGCCCATGTGGTCCTGGGCTAAACGGGTCGGGCTCGTGGGCTTCGCGGGCCTAGCGGTTTTTTTTGTAAGGCAATTTCTTGTAGTATCATGGCTATATTAAAAATATATATGTAGTATATATGTAGAAATTTAATTATTAAAGTGCTTGACGAAAAAGAAAAATAACAAAACAATAGTAAAACACTAAATTGTCATGCATAATAAATTAATAACAAAGTACAACATGAAGCATAATAATATATATATATATATATATAGTATACTAGTATAGAATGTTATGTATATATATTTCATTATATATTGTCTTGTAGTATATATTGTATGTTATGTATATATATATCCCCTTATATATTTTCTTGTAGTATATATTGTATGTTATGTATATATATTCTCTTATATATTTTCTTGTAATATATATATTTATCTTATGTATATATATTATAACTTATTACTTATATATTTTGTTATAGTATATATTGTATGTTATGTATATATATTCTCTTGTATGTTGTCTTGTAGTATATATTGTATGTTATGTATATATATATCCTCTTATATATTTTCTTGTAGTATATATTGTATGTTATGTATATATATTATCTTATATATTTTCTTGTAGTATATATATTGTATCTTATGTATATATATTATAATTTATTACTTATATATTTTCTTGTAGTATATATTGTATGTTATGTGTATACATATTCTCTTGTATATTGTCTTGTTATGTATATATATTACCTTATATATTTTCTTGTGGTATATATTGTATGTTATGTGTATATATTACATTATATATTTTCTTGTGGTATATATTGTATGTTATGTGTATATATTACCTTATATACTTTCTTGTAGTATATATTGCATGTTATGTGTATATATTACCTTATATACTTTCTTGTAGTATATATTGCATGCTATGTGTATATATTACCTTATATACTTTCTTGTAGTATATATTGTATGTTATGTGTATATATTACCTTATATATTTTCTTGTAGTATATATTGTATGTTATGTGTATATATTACCTTTATTTTCTTGTAGTATAGTGTATGTTATGTGTATATATTATAGCTTATAAATAATTGCAAGTTAAAGACCCAAAAAATATTGCAAAAAGATATTCAAGGGCATGTCTTTTAATTTTTATTACCAAAAATGGCATATCTTTCTTAGTCTTCCTCCCCCAATGGAATGAGCACAACAAGGTACTAATACCACCATTAAAAGGAAAAAAAACTAAAAGAAGATATGCCAAAGTACAAGGTACACCATAATCTACATTGTATCTCTAACAAATTTCATAAATCCTTCAAGGTTCGGAGGAGGTTGCGTTGGTGGTGGTGGAAAAGAAGTTTGCTCATCACCACTTCCGGGCGAAGCAGCATCCTCCGCAATTTCCGCCATCATTTCTTCATAAGCTTCATCTATCGCCGGTTGTGATTCTGCAATTGCAAAGTTCCTTCTTTCCGAGCGGATCCAATCTCTAAACAGTACAGATTTTTCCAAGCTCTCCCTCATTGACGCTCTATGATCACCTATTTGCAGTCTTGCTTGACTGAAAGCGCTCTCTGATGCAACAGTTGAAGCTTGAATTGATAACAATAATCATCTTTGCTAATTCTTCACGATCTCTATTTGTATCGTAATATAAAATACCTCAGGTAATAGTGTTAATTCCTGGTTGAACAAGATTTGAACCTGTACTAGGGTTAACTGCAGAATCTACACTTGTCCCCTCTAGCTGCGTTTTCATTTGTAAAAATCTAGCCTTATCTCTAGGGTGTGTTTTTATGTGTCTAGTCAAACTACTCGTGCCGCTACGGTCTCCAGTATATTTATGCGACATTAATTTCCCACAAGTTTTACACTTAGTCTTATTTTGTTCTCTTACTTGAGTAAAAAAATTCCAAACTAATGATGTTTCTAGGCGTTTAGCAGGTTCTCTATTAAAAGTATGAGTTTCTACAGGTGGGTCGGCCGGTGCATCAGTTGGGTTATTAAGAGGACTAGTAGGTGTATCATCTAAATCCGGTGCTTGGGTTTCATCATCATCCTCATTTTCCTCATTATTTTCTAAGATAGTTTCATTAGGATAAAGAGCATTCATAATTTCATCATCTAATATTTCACCTGGTGCAACATTATGGCAAAATTCACTATCGGTAAATTGAAAACAAGGGTGATCACTATCAAGAATTACGGAAGGAGGAGGACGTCTAGGTTGGTGACTACTTTCAACTTGCTTATCTTTTCTAGGTCAGGGAGCCGGGGGAAGGGTAGTTGGTTGGCCACTACTTTCACCGGTTTTATCTTTTCCTTTACCAAACATTTTTTTCAAAGAATATGTCATATTAATTATAATTATGCAATCTAAACCACACAAAAATATATTATTAAAATGTAAGAGTTGAAACGAGTTTACCGGATTGCCGAACAACTTCTTGAAAATTGAAAATCGTTGAACACTTGGAAAATTCAATTCAACAACTTCACAATTTTTCACGAAATTTCAACAATAAATTAAGTAATTGTAGTAGAGATATTGATGAATTGGTGAATAAAAATAAAAGAATGAGGGGGTATTTATAGTTGAGAAATGGGGAAAAGTATAATTATATAAAGTTTGGGGTTAAAATAAAGTTTGGGGGCCAAATGGCCATTTTCTAAACTACCAAACGGTCAAAAAAGCCCCAAACGGCTACTTTTTAAATATGGTCGTTGGGCTGTTTTTTTTTTCAAAAAAAAATTAAATTATAGCCACTGGGCCCGGACCAGGCCCGCCAGCCGGTCCCGGGCTCGTGGGCTTAATAAAGAAGACCAGCCCGCCTCGGGCTTTAAGGGACCGCTAGGACCGGCCCACCAGGCCCGTGAGGCCCGTTAAGACCACGGGCCCGATCCGGTCCGGTTCAGGACCGGCCCACAGTGCAGCATTACCTAAAACAGGCTCCTCGAGCATGGTTTACCAAGCTCAAAAATTTTCTCCTATTTCATGGTTTTAAATCATGCTTATTAGATTGTTCTCTATTTGTTAGAAAATCACCCAATGATATTACTTATATTCTAGTGTATGTTGATGACCTTATTGTTACGGGAAGCAATCCTCGGTTCATTACTCAATTTACTAAAACACTTCATGCTGCCTTCTCTTTGAAGGACCTTGGTGGTATTCATTTTTTCCTTGGCATTGAAGTTATCAAAAATAAGGATACCATTTTTCTCACCCAACAAAAATACATCAGAGATGTCCTTGTACGTGCCAAGATGGTTGATGCCATACCGATCTCCACTCCATCTACACCAGGGTCTCGTCTTGTCCGTGATGGCGATCATCTCCTTGATCCTCCCCTATATCGCCGCATTGTTGGGGTTCTTCAATATGCCACTATTACCCGCCCCAAAATTTATTATGTTGTCAATCGGGTGTGTCAATTTATGCATCACCCATTTACCACCCATTGGGCTGCCGTTAAGCGTATTCTTCGATACCTTAAAGGCACCCTTCACCATGGTCTTTACTTTCACTCATCCACAGACTCCGGCCTAGTTGCTTTCTCTAATGCTGGATGGATTTCTGACCCAGATGATAGTCGTTCTCAACATGGTTTTGCTCTTTACTATGGTGGTAATTTAGTAAGCTGGTGCTCTAAGAAGCAAAAGGTTGTCGCTCGCTCTAGTACCTAAGCTGAATATCGAGCTCTTGCATTTGCTACTACTGAAATTATTTGGGTCCAGCAACTCTTACATGAGTTGCATGCTCCTCTTAACCAACCTCCAATTCTACTCTGCGACAACTTAAGTGCTACCTTTATCTCTGCCAATCTTGTCATTCATCAACGGTCGAAGCACATTAAACTTGATTATCATTTTGTACGGGAGAAAGTCGATGATAATTTACTTGTTGTTCGCTTTGTTAGTTCTCAAAATCAAATAGCAGATATTTTTACAAAAGCTCTCGGAACGGCTAGATTCAACCTGCTAAAATCCAAGCTACTTGTTCGACCCTCACCATCCGCTTGCCGGGGGGTATTGACTGAGAATTCCTCTCCCAGCAAATCCAAGAACCAGCAAAAGATTTAGTTAACTACTAGTAGATATTCTCTCCTATTTTGAATCAACTTTGTATTTTGAATTACTGTTATGATTTGTTGTATATCTTCAAATTAAAATCTAGAGAGATTATAGGACTTGTGTAACTGAATCCTTGTACATAAGAAATATTTAAAGGACTCTTCCTCTCGGCAGTAAAGTTAACCGAGAGTCTGCACATTGGACTGTCTTTCATCTTTCACTTCTTTACTCTCTTATAGTAGGATACTTAAATTATTTATAATTTGGTTAGTATTTATAAGTTTATTTAATTCATATTTAATTATTTGTAGTCAAAACGGAATATGTTTTTCTCTTTTTTCTAGTTATGTTTCTAATAAAATAGTTTCCTTGAACATTTAACAACTAATTCCATTTCCAGGAGGAGATTTGAAAAATTCAACAAATTCATTGACTTACCGGAGTTTCAAACTAGGAACTTTTATCTGTTGTCGTCGCCGGCGCCGTTGAAATGAGTTCAGCGAGGAATCCGATCGACATAAGAGAATGTACTAGAAAGATCGAAGTTGACAATCAAATTCCTATCCAATATTACTACAGGATCGCTGATAACCTTCTCAAAGAGGTCCCATCATTCTCTCTCGATAACTCTTTCTATTGCTATGTGTCAGCTAATACTTGTTTGCAATTGAGGTATAGTTATATAAATTATCCGTTTCAATAGCAGGGATTGCTAATTTAAATTTGTCTGTACTTTGCTGTGTATATCTTTTGCCAATAAGATTCATATAATGCTTCCGTTCACTAACTATCATGTTTGTAGGCTTATAGCCTATTCAGCCAAGCTGCAAAATTTGAAAATCACTTCTGAACGGCAATTAATGTTTGGCCAAGCTTTTAAAAACTATTATATATTTTTCTCAAAAATATTTTTCAAAAAAGTACTTTTGGAGAGAAGCTATTTTTTTGTCCTTCTCCAAAACAGCTTCTGCTTCTCCTTAAAAGTATTTTTTTTCTTCCAAAAGCTTGGCCAAACACTTCAACTTTGAAAAAAAGCACTTTTTTGAGGAAAAAATACTTCTAAGATTGGAAAAGTTTGGCCAAACAGACTGTTAGTTTGTATGTCAACAAAGACTACAAAATATGTTCCTTGGAAAAATTACAATAGTATTATTAATAGAAAGAAAAAGGTAAAACATTTTATTTTTTTTGTAGTTCTTTGAAAGCAAAATGGAATTCAAAATAAAAAGAAACAACTTTCGCCTCAATACTCATGTTCTATTTATATTGCTCAAACTCTTCGAAAATACTGTCAGGTAAGTGTCGGATCCTCCAAAAGCAGTATATTTTTGGAAGATCCAACACGGGCAGCGTTTTGGAGAGTCCATGCAATATTTTATTCTAATAAAAGGGCAGCCTCGTGCACAAAGAATCCTGCATTCATACAAGGTCCGAGGAAGGGCCGCACCCAAGGGGTGTGATGTAGACAGCCTACCCTAACGTAAGCGTCGGTGACTGCTTCCACGGCTCAAACAGGTTACCTATAGGTGACGCAAAAACTTTACTGTTGCTCCAAAGCTCCCCTTCGATACTCATATTCTATTGTGTTACTGAATCTGAAGGAAAGAAATACTATTCAACGGAGAAGTTCTTACTTCCTTCTTTTCACAGCCTTATCATGCATACAAAGTCTGAGAGAGTCAACTACTTTTCAGCACTTACCCTATTTTTCTTGTCAACCAAATGATAAAGTTTTTGAAATTTTGTTGCTTCCCCATAACTCTTTTTAGCATAATAAGTTGCTTAGTTTTAGAATGAATGTCAAATTTAAATTTCTATTAAATTGTTTAAGTTAGTGGGTAGCTAGTATTGCTTGATAAGTGAGTAAACGCTAAATCTAACTATAGATTAGAACTTTAGATTGCCGACTGTTGAAAATAGAGATGATCTTATTATGCTGAATGTGGAATTTCTAGTTTTTATCTTCTCGCTTGCACCCGGCCTATGCATGTGAATATTGGACATAGAATCAATCTATATAGGCATGAAAATCATGTAATTTTTAGCTTGCCTTTTGGTTTCATTTCTATATATGTTATTATCCGAGCTTTTGTTTGGAAAGTGAAAAGGAGGGGGTTGGTGAATGTGTGGTGGAGTTAACAAAATGCATGGTTACAACATCTCTGCCTATTTTCATCTTATCAATTATATTGCAGACATAGAAACTCAAGAATTAGAGTAGAACCATATTTCTGTGCGCGCTAAGCACCAGGTATTAACAGGACAAGGGTGACATAAGGAAATCTGATGTTCTGTTGGATGAAAATGGAAGAGGAAACAAGCAAATTCAATTGTAAAGTTTGATTAATGTGTAGCTTGATTTTGTCGATGCAAATGAAAGGGCTGTTAGTATAACATCTGGAGAGACAAAGACATACTATAAGTCCTCTAGTTCTATGCTCTATGCGAGTGTTAACAAGATTATCTGCCTTATTATTATATGGTGCTCTTATAAGTCTTTGTTTACACACCATTGCTTGGCTCTGAGTTGGCGTACCAGCTTTATTGACATTAAACTTCTACTTCATTTTCCTCCAGGCAAACAATCATCGGCAGGAGAACAATATCATAGATCTCTACGTTCTGCTTCTCAGATATGCAGGGTAAACATATATTTCCATGTTGATAACTTCTTGAGGGCATATTAACACCTATATATGAGTAATTTTTTTTATATTTCTGTTCGTGATGTCAGTATTTTATCAGAAACTATACCTTTCCACCGAGACTACATTACTTCAACTGATACAGAAAAGAGACCTTACAAAAAGGTAATTAAGCAGTGTCTCTAATATGTAATTCGTGAAAGTTGCATGTTCAAGTGGGATGTGATTTCAGAAATTACTGGATGTCGTTGGTGAGCTGGAGTCCTTAAGACCAGAAGTTGAACATGCATTGAAGGAACAGAATCGACTAAGCAATTTGAGAAAAGCGCAAGATGTTTCACAGGCATCATCGTCTAGACAGACGCCTGTTAGTAGAATGGCTTCCTTATGGCCAGATAATAAGCAGGTAATATTGCATTGTTAAACTTTCTGATTGAAACATTTGTTTGATTTATGCACAAAAATTGTTTATTCACAACCAATTGTTTCCAGGCAAGGCATTCAAGACTAACTCTCAATATCCGTCGCCCTGTTATCCCTGAAACTGTACCTTCAGCACCACCAATTGACAATTTGGTCATGGATGATAATGCACCCGTGCCATCTGATTTAGACGAATCTAGTTTTGTGGATTCATCTTCCTCAACAACAGAGAAGTTATCGAAAAGACACGACGGAGGGAGTACTAATACTGCTTCATCATGTATTATATGCTTTGAAGCTGCAATTGAAGGGGCTTGTGTACCATGTGGCCATATGGCTGGGTGCATGTCTTGTTTGAATGAGATTAAAGCTAAAAGCTGGGGTTGCCCTGTTTGCCGTACCAAAATAGAGCTGGTGTTACGTCTATATGCTGTTTAACAATTGAATATCTTGGGTGTAAATGTTTTCAGAATTTCCATTTATCTACTTTGCTGTTTTCTGTAAATTATAAAACAAAACACATGTCAGTTTCCAAGTTCTTGTTCTCAGCTTTCTTTCTTTTTTTTACCATGTTGCAAAAGTTGGCAATGTGTATCAAGTTTAATAGTCCAAGCTATGCCTCATAAATAACCCACGTAATTTCTTTCCTAGCATGTGTTATTTTTGCTATTGTTGGTATTTTCTGCAGTTTGATGTCATTTTTAAATGAAGATTGAAGTGTCTGAGCTAAGTTTGAAATGTGTGGTAGAAATATATTATTCATGGCATTGGCAGCTTTTCGGTTATATTTTTCTTGTGCCAATGTGCTTTAGTTTGCAGATTTTTGAATTACAGTGGCTCTTGAAAGAGAGTTGAATTGTGTTTTTGCATCTTATGTGTGATTTAGTTGCATCACTGTAGTTCTTAAGCATTTTATTGATTCTCACCTTAATAAAAATATTTTATATCAAATAAATTTCAAATTAGCTACTTAAAGAAAAATCAAACAACTCTTTAAGCTTATAAGCCGGTCAAACTGGCTTGTATGCATCTTTTGGCTTATCTACGCATTTGGTAAATATCCAAAATGCTTATAAGTCAAGTGCTTATAAGCTAAAATCAGTCATAAGTTGGTCATCCCCAACTTATGGTTTTCTAGCTTATAAACACTTTTAGTTTGACTAAGGTTTTTACTAGTTTATCCTTAATAATATCTTTTAAATCATAAAATATTTTTCCCAAAATAAACTTCCTAACTACACGTTATCAATAACGCATGATTAGTAACAAGGTTTTATATTAGCTTAACCTGCGCCTACCATGGGTCAGAGAGCTCGTATCCCATCTCAGAAAGCACTAATGGCGAAGGAAGCAGCGGATTCTCAGAGTAACGCTCAACGAGGGACTAAAGGAAGGACAGTAACAACTGAAAATTCTGGAAACAAGCAATTGAGCCCTAATGTCAATGGAACAGTACCAAAAACTTCGGAAAATGAGAAACTTAAGCAAATTGAAGCAATTCAAGTATGGGATGAAGTCCAGCAAGCGTCAACAAGTAGTAATCCACCGGTGCATGTGAATGATGGAAGGAAATCATGGGCCGATGAGGTCGAAGAGATGAACAAAGAGCAGGGGAAGAAGAGTTCAGTGTGAGACAATTTTGATATCACAAAAATATCAAATGCTGGGTACAAATTGGAGTTTGTCCAACCAAAATCAACAGGTGAGTCTAATTTTGTTGAAATTGAGTTAGAGGATATTAGTACAGAGTTGAGTATTGGAAAAATGTTGTGATCTGTTATGTGCATGGGCTCATCCACCGTTTGCTGTAATTCAAGGCTACATACAGAGGTTGTGGGGTAAACATGGCATTGATAGGATTGCAATGTTAAAAAATGGGGTAATCGTTGTTCGATTTGACACTGCAATAGGAAAACAAGAGGTAATTGAGGGCGGCATCTATCACTTTGATAACAAACCTCTCATTGTCAAAGCCTCGACACCTGAATTAGAGTTCACTCGTGATGAGCTATTAACAGTACCAGTTTGGATCAAATTGCCAGGATTAGACTTTAAATATTGGAGTCTAAAAGGGTTAAGTAAGATAGAGAGTCTAATTGGTAAACCTGTAATAGTTGACCAAAACACAGAAAAGAGGATTGGGGTGAACTTTGCTAGACTGTTAGTGGAGGTTGAAATGGATGCTAAACTACCTGATGTGGTGATGTTTAGGAATGAGAAGGGTAAGCTAATAGAGCAAAGAGTTAACTATGACTGGAAGCCAACTTTTTGTACCCATTGCTTAAAGTATGGGCATGAAGAAGTAGTATGCATGCTTAAGAAGAAAGCTCCAAAGAATTATCAGAATACCAATGAACAGACAACAGACATTCAGGTGGAGAAGCAAGGTCAAATGCAAAGTGAGAAAATCCATGAAGCTCAGAAAACAAATCCAAATGCCATAAGGATTACTACAGGAAAAGGAGCTCTAGGGAAAACACAGCAATATATAGCTAAGGAACAGGGGTAATAAAGGACAGAAATGTAGAACAAGGTTGACAAACACCTAATAAATATGGAAAGACAATGGTAAGACAGAAGGAACAAGTGGAGAAATCCAATTCGTTCCAGATTCTGAATAAACAGGAGGGCCTCACTCTGTCCAAGGAGAGGGGAGAAGGAAGCAGTATGGGTGGCCTAATTATCCCTCACAATGGGGATGGTTAGTCTACTAAGTTGGAACACTAGGGGGCATAATGCTCCTAATAAGCAAAAGGATATTAAGCTCCTTTGAAATGAGTAAAGAGTAGGTTTAATAGGCCTACTGGAAATAAAAATTAAAAAAGAAAGGATGGAGCAGGTAATAGAGAAGATGTTTGTTGGATGGAAGTTTGTAACAAATCTTGACTGTCATTACAATGGGAGAATCTGGATCACCTGGAGGCCAGATTACTACCAGATAATACCTAGGCAAAGGACTGCTCAACTAGTAACTTGTGAAGTCCTGTATGTTCCTCTTCAACTATCATTTGAGGTAACCTATGTGTATGCTTTTAATACAAAAGAGGAGAGGAAGTGATTGTGGGAAGATTTAGTCACTCACTGTAGAGGATGTAGTAAACCATAGATGATAATAAGCGATTTTAATTCAGTTCTGAATGCAGAGGATAGAATAGGAGGAAATGAAGTGACATGGGCTGAAGTGATGGATTTCTATAATTGTGTAGTGGAGTGTGGATTGATGGAACTACCTACACAAGGAAATATATATACTTGGAGTGATAAACATGAAAAACATAGAATATTCTCAAAAATTGATTGGATCTTTATTAATGAGCAGTGGTTTGATACCATTCCAGAATGCAATGCAAGATTTTTGACAGAAGAAATTAGTGATCATTGTCTTGCAAAGGTGACTTTTACAGAGGAAAGACAGAGGAGTAGGAGATCCTTTCAATTTTGTAATGTGTGGACACAACATCCACAATTCATGAGTATACGTCAAAGAGGGTTGGAACTACAATGTGGAAGGATGCAAAATGTTTACAGTGGTTAAAAGATTGAAGATGTTAAAGAGGGGATTGAAAACTCTAAACACACAGGCTTTTCATAACATAGTGACTGAAGCAAATGAGGATATGAACATACTGAAACATATCCAAGTTCAGCTGCAGAGATGTCCTACTAATGTGGAATATCAACAAGTTGAAATTCGTGCTTACCAAAAGTTCAGCCAGTCATCTTACCTAGCTGAAGCGTGTGAGCACGTGATTTTTTCCCTATATGAATTATTCCCATAAAATACAAGAAAAATAATTTATTTATTTTTGCAATTTTATAGGATTTTTGTAGAATTTTACTAATTATGTGCATTCTTGTGCATATTTAATTTTCATTACAAATCAAAAAATATACCAAAAATACCATGCATTGAATTTAGATTTGATTTTTACATTTTTTTGGAATTAATTAGTAATTACTTTTTTTTTTATAAAAAATGAAAATCACAAAAATAGTTCATTTTACATTTTTCTTCCTTTTAATGTTTAGATTATTGATTTCTCTCTTTTAATTTAGGATTGAGTAACCTTTATAATTTTTATAGTTAGACAATTAGCTTAACTTTAAAATTTGGATTAATTTAGGAATTTAATTTAAGAATTTCTATTAATAAAAAAGGGGTCTATTCTTAAAAATTTGAAATTGGGCCAAGTTGAAATTCTGAAGCCCAATTCTTTCACTCCAAATCACCTTAGCCCAATACCTCTCCTTTCTACTTAAACCCATACACGACCCGCCCCAACCAAACCCGACCCACTCCAATTATAACACACAAAAAACGAGATCCAGAACTCTAATCTCTAACACCCCATCAGCGCACAGTGTTCTTCTTCTCCAAGAAGACACTCGAACCAAGCCTCAAATCTAGTCCAAATTCGGGCGAGTGAATCCCAAATCCTTAACACACGCGTTCCACCTTCTCTCCTCATCACCATTTCTAACGGTTTCTGACACCGAAGATTCTCCTTCCTTTCACTCGCTCGATTTTGAGATAAGGCACGCGATTGGAAGGTCCTAGAGACGAATCGTTGGATGAGTGTGAAGCACTGGATTGATTTCGTTCAATCCAAGCCCCACATTCATCAGGGGTTTGTTTTTATAATGATCAGATCCGATTTTGAAGAGGGAGGGATTTTTTGGTAAAGGGACTGGAAAAAAAAGTTTTCTTTAGAGAAAATTTCGGAGAGGATTGAGAGAGATTTCGGAAAAAAATTAAAACTAGTGTTCAAAGTCTTCTTCTTCCTTTCCGTTGTTCTTTTTCTTTTTTCATATCAGAACAAAAAATATATTATGAAGGTTCCATAATTTCACTTGATGTCAGTTTTATTTCGCATTTCGAAATAATATAGTTTCTTCATTTCGATTCAAGATTTTTGGGTAAAAATGGAAGTTATTTGAGAAGTTCGAGTCTGTTGCTGCTCGAGGGTTGATTTTCAGCTGCTGTTTGTTTTTGGTCGATTTCAGTTCTGGGGCAAGTTTAGTCTTCAATTTCAGGTTCCTCCTGATTTCTTTTGTTGTCTTCCTGACTCATTCTTTGATGTTCAATTCAAAAATATGATGAAAGCTTGGGTTTGATCGGTTTATAAGCTATTCAAATCTCTGTTTGCTTTAGATGAAAGTGTTGGTTTATTAGATTCACAAATAGAACTTCAAATTGACTTAATAACTGTTGATAGTGATGTGAAGTTGCCATTTTATCACTTATAGTGTCATGAACATCTCACTTGCCTGACCATGTTTAATATGGAGTGAATTCTAAAATTGTTCTTTTACAATTTGAGACAAGTCTGTCTGGTTTCATGTACTAATTTTCTTCTTTGCTGACTGATAATTGCACTTGAGAATTCTCTGTTCTCGACCTAAATTTGTTGGCATCCTCAGTCGAGGTTCTGATTAGTTTGTTTCCAATTCTTTTGCTTTATCTTGATGTGATTAAAATATGATAAAGGTAAGATTAACATGGGTCTAGAGTTATGAATTCTGTTAATCTATTTAGAGATAGATAATGGGAGTTAAGGCCAGTAGAAGCAGGTTGTTACAAGTTTGAGCAACAATGAGTTTATATGAATTTTCCTTCCTTAAATATGTTATGTGTTGTTGGTCAACCACATTGTTTCTGCTCGATTCCTTTCCTAAAGTTGCTTCTGCTCGTGTCATTCCTTTCTCGGCAGCATGGACAAAGACTTCAATGCGAATGTTTTAAATGTTTGACATGCCAAAGGCTCACGTTTGTCATTTGTCTTAGTGTTATATCTGTATCATCACACTTCATTTTATTTGGAATGTGGTGGTTCTATTTGACTGATTCTGATTCTTGAAAGTTAAAGTGCTCGAAGTTTTTTGTCTGTGAAGACATTTGGAAGTGAATCATATAATTAGGAGTGGAGATTTGTTTGTGAAGGGAATGTCAATTCCAGCTTTTGCTCTATGAACGTTTTGTGAATTGATAGAAATCGTTCTCCTTGATCATTATACTCCCAAAAAGTCCACCGACATGTACTGTTATGCAAAAGTTTTTTTAAATCCAAAAATGATCCTAAAACAGGCTGCCAGTAGCCTAGTAAGTAGTTGAACTTGCTAGTAAGCCCATTAGTACTGGGAAAATCAATGACACTTGTTAGCAGCGGCAATTAACTAGTCTCTTTTCTTGTTTCCATGGTTTTTGGAGTTTAGAACTTTGACGAAGTTGGATCCTGTTTTGCTTTTCCTCTTTTATTTTTTGGATAAGAGCGAATATGTTGATGTCTCCGCTACAAGTAACTTACTGTTGCTTATATGTCCTTTTCTTGTGACCACGTTCTTTTCATTATACTTGTAAATTTGGACATTACAGTATCCTTTTAGCATTATTTAGCTAGACTTTTGGGTCAATGATACAGTCGTATGGTGTTGGCAGAGCTGCGTTACAAGTTTGACAATAGAGTGCTATGAAATGGAGTTCAACATCTTGTTTTGAGTTTAATAGGCCGTTGAATTAAATTAGGTCCATATAGTCCAAGGTGTGCCATCAAATTTAATCATACATGGCCCTCGTATTAATTTCATAACTTAGATATAAAAATGGCAAATGCTCGTAGTCGCTTTAGGCCCATTTAATATATCATTATGATTACGGACAAATTCCCGTGACATAATTATGATTCTAAAAAACAAAACCGGAGTATGCGTTCGCGCAACTTCTGCCAAACCTTTCTTAATATTAATAAAGCATTATTAATTGTGGACACGTTCGCGTGACATGATTTTTGATGTGCCAAACAAATGGGTACACGTGCGCGTGACCTATTTCAAGATAATTTCTTAATTAAAAGAGGCGAATGTACATAGGTTCTAAAAATGAGTAATTAGATAATTTAATCAAGCCAAGTAAGATCAAAGTGACCGTGCTAGAACCACAGAACTCGGGAATGCCTAACACCTTCTCCCGGGTTAATAGAAATCCTTACCTGGATTTCTGTGTTCGCAGACTGTAAATAGAGTCAACTTTCCTCGATTCGGGATTTAAAACCGGTGACTTGGGACACCATAAAATTATCCCAAGTGGCGACTCTGATTTTTTACTAAAACGATCCCGTTTTGATTGTCACTTTAAATTGGAAAAAATTCCCTTATACCCTTTACGGGGTGTAGGTAAAAAGGAGGTGTGACAGCTCTGGCGACTCCGCTGGGGATCGAACCCAGAATCTCTGGTTCAGGGTTCAAGAATTTGAGCTGTTAATAATTCTTAATTGGCTTCATTTATTGTTAATATTACTGTATTCTGTGAATCTTTTGTGCTAAATGTTATTTGTTTACTGCTTTATTATTGTTTGAATTGTATATAAATATTTTCTTACGCCACCCCTCTAAGTCTTCTGAAAATGGTGCAAACGTTCGCGTAACCCGCTTTTTCTGTAGAAATTATACCAAATAGAACGAGGCTGGGCAAGCGACAAGGCCGGGTAGACTTCAGTGCTCCCGGTACGTCACCCCTCTTCGGCCCCAGTTGTCCGCTCGGGTACCCAAGTCTAGACCAAAACCCTATGAGTTAAACCTAGAAAAACACAGCTTCATGACGGATCCCTAATAGGAACGTTTGTTTGCATCATGTGCATTTTACTTAGGGGACTCAACACAGGGGTTAGGTCCGTCTAGGACAGGTGTGCCCGAAATAACAGACTATCCTGATGCATTCTATGTGCCATGTGAACATTTATTTGTTTTGGCTTGCATGCTGACCGGCTAGGGAAAATAAAGCAAAAAGAAAAATCAAGAGTGATGTAGGAAAGGAAATAAAGCCCGGTTATAAAGAAAACCCCGGTATTTGAAAAACGTCCCGAAGCTCTGCCAAAATTTTTCAGAAAAGAAAGTTATTTCAAAAGAGTCAAACACTGTGTTCTTCCAAATGTGTCAAAACTGACCAAACTACGCAGGTCTGATTCTCATCGGATGTGGGATACGTAGGCAACCTACATAAGGTTCGGCCTTATTTTTGAAAAAAAAAAAGAAAGAAAAACAAGAAAAAGAAAGTCGGTGGTCAAGTGAATGCAGTCTGGATTTTTGATCAAAATAAGCTGATCCAGCTTCGCCAATGTCTTAAATCGTTCTTGCTGAGATAGCTTCAGAGTATTTTAGAGTTGTCGAAAGTCTATTTTCGTAAAAGAATGGACAAGTTTGTGAAGGGTCATAAAATAACCTTCCCGACCTCAAATTCATGTGAAATTGGGAAGGGGCCGCATTTGCAAAAACAGTCACTTGGCTAAAATTGGCATATAGGGGAAGAAATCATGGTCCTTTGATTTGTTTTTTTTTTCTTTTCTTCTTCAAAAACCTATTTACAAAAGGGTCCACTCGAGTCAACCCTAGCCTTAACCTTCCACAGGAACAAAATGAATACCATCCAGGATCCGCCAGAAGTGGTCAGGGAACATGCTCAGTTGCACTTGCGTATGTGGTGGAATGATCTAGATGAAGATGGTTAGAAATGGGTGAAAAAACAATTGGGTGCTCTTATAAACAATTTTGAGATCAAACCACGGGAAAAATTGATCAAGGCTTTGGTAACTTTCTGGGATCATGTCCACAATGTCTTTCATTTCTCGGATTTTGAGATCACCCCTACTTTGGAGGAGATAGCCGGGTACATTAAATTCGGACAGGATTTGAGGAAGCAACAACTTATATTTCCAAGGGTTCCATCGGTGCACAAGTTCTTTGACCTCCTGAATATCAGTAAACAGACGAATAAAGAACGTGTGAGCAATGGGTGTTGTGCTTTCCATTTCTTATACTTCAGGTTCGGGCACTCTGCTGGTTTTGAAACACATGTAAAGGGTCTGAGCAACAAACAAGACAAGGGCCTTCGGCAAATTCATCGCCAGTTCACATTTATTGTGGCATTCTTGATGATCATGGTTTTTCCAAATGAAAAAGGGACGGTGGATATTCGTATGGCTAGAATTGCACAAATCCTCACTACCAAGGAAGATCATACGCTTGCCCCGTTGGTGTTGGCGGATATTTATCGAGCATTGACTTTATGCAAAGTAGGGGCTCAATTGTTTGAAGTTTGCAGCATCCTTCTGCAAATGTGGTTGATCGAGAACCTTCACCATCATCCCAGATTCAAGAGTTCTGGTTCGAGCCCGAATAACTTCATCACTAGTTACGAGGATAGGGTAAACGATTACAACACACCAGAAGGTTTTGAAGCATAGGTCTCTCACTTGAAGGTTCTTAACGCAGGTCAGGTTGAGTGGACTATAGGATGGCTCCCGAGGACAGAAGTCATCTATATGACTGCTACCAAAGGCTACCTGAGGTTAATGAGCGTAAGGAGTATTCAGCCATATGCACCACAGAGGGTCTTGAGGCAATTGGGAAGGTATCAGATTGTGCCCGAAGATGAAGATCTAAGCACTCAGGTCATAGAGTTACATCCAGAAGCTGCATTGCTTGAGGCTGTAGTTCAGCAGGATTGGAATAACTACCAGTATCTAAAAAATGGCACCCAGGTACCAGACATTGCCAAGGGGGAAGTAGATCCAAATTATGCTGCTTGGTTTGAGAAAATGTCTTATGTAAATAATGAGCCAGAGCCCGAGAGGCCCTCAAAAAGGCCTCATGTTCAAGCCTTTGATGATAAAATTCTGGAAAGGTTAGCCTAGGGGGAGAAGGAAAAGGAATATAAGGCCACCATCCATGATCTACGAGAAGAGTTGAGAAATGTTACCTTAAACAATGATTTACATGCACAAGAGGCCGAAGGTGAGAGAAGAAGATTGGTGCGAGAAAATGAAGCTCTCATAGCTCAGGTTTGACAGTTCAAAATTGAAGCCGAGAACCCAGGCCGAAGCAGGAAAGATGAAAGGCTCATTTTTAACCTTACTCAAAAGGTACGTGACTATGAAGATGACCTGCAGAAAGCTGAGTCTGAACTAGCAAAAGCACAAGCAAGGTTGGCTAAAAGCGCTGAAAGGCGTGCAACTTTCGTTCAATAGATGAAAGAAAGATATGAAAGAGGGGTCACAGGTTGGGAAAAGGCAATTGGCAACCTCGAAGGTGAAATGGCTAAACAAGCCAAAAATTTTAAGGCTGAAAGAGAACATTGTTATGCCTTAATGGCACGGTTGGAAGAGGACTTGTGGCACTTGCAAGAACAAAACCATGCTGCCACTCAGGTTTTAGAAGCTAGATCCCGTCAGACTGGCTGTCTGTTGCAAGAGAAGGGCATTATGAGAGAGAGAGTTCAAATGATTGCTGACTACATTACCATGAAGTGCAGTGCATGTGAGGACATGATTAGGTCCATGTTTTTCGCCACTGTAATGATCTTCGTCCGTCAGATAATGGAGGAATTCTATCGGCTCCAAGATGACATGGCAAGTAGGCCCGCTGCAAGACTGGTTGGTGTTCCTAGGGAAGGGTTGGAAACATTAATGTATTCATGATTTTTCATTTGAGTCTATATCTACTTTTCCGTTAGAGTCTGTCAGTTGTTTGGAGTCTGTATTTTCCTTTTGCTGGAGTCTGTTAGTTGTTTTTGGGTCCGTAATTTCTTTTGTTAAAGTGTGATAGCTTATTTTAAAGTCTGTATCTCGTTCTTTCATCAGAGTCTGTTAGTTTCTTTCGAGTCTGTTAGTTTCGAGTCTTTGTAATAGCGTATATATATATATATATATATATATATATATATATATATATATATATATATATATATATATATATATATATATATATATATGAAAATTAAAAATCCCAAAATATTTTGTTACTTATTTTTATATCTCCAAGAACTACGCTTGGTCTGATTCATGCGGGGTCATGATACGTAGGCAATCTCCATAGGATTCGACCGTAACCAAATGAAAAAGAGAGAAAGAAAATAAGAGGAAAAACAAGAGAGTAAAGAAAAGAAAAAGAGCGGAAAAACAAGAAAGAAAAGAGAGAAAATAAGAAATCAAGAGAGAATAAAAACAAAGAGAGAACAGAGGCAAGAGTGGAAGGAAGGAAAATAAAAGAAAAGAAAGTAAGAAAAGGCCGGGATGACGCATACAACCGATCAGATACATAATAGAGACGGTTAACTGCTTAGGTGCATTCATGCCCAATGTGCGGTTACCAATCTGTTAAAGCCTAATCGCTAACAAGGTTGTTGTTTGATGTGTTGAGTTCAGACAGGTGGTTAGTTGATTGGCATTCTGGCAACTCACTCATACAACACTCGATAAAAAGACAGGCTGAATATGGCCAACCAAGAACCGGAGACAAGTATTGTTGACCCGTCAAAAGAGGTGGAAGAACAAGATGTTAATGCAATGAAGGAAGAGATGTATAAGTTAAAGCAGCAGATGGCTGAAATGTACCAAGCCTGGGCAAAAGGGCATCCACCACCGGTTTATCCCGCCAACCCTACTTATATCCCACCATCGGCCCAACCTCCAGAGCCTCCTACTGTGAACTCATCTCCAGCCTTTCCTCTCTACCAACAATACTATGGTGCCACTTCCCATACTTCTCAAGCTCCACCACCCAAACAAGTCCCATACCCTTCCCCACCAATTACGCCTGTTTTTGTGGCACCTCCACCTGCTACATTACACTGATCTTCCAGTGAACCTCTGTTCCAAACTCACGACAACCAGTACTATCCCCCTGAACCCACCTTCAAAGTTCCAGAACCATATTCTTATACCCCTCATCTTGATCTCCCGGCAGAGACCGAGAAGCCACCCAAAAATCCTGAGCATGAAGAGATGATCAGAAAGGTCAAAAGCTTAGAACAATCTTTCCGAGATATGAGAGGGTTGGGAGGTCAAGTAAGTGTGGTCTATAAGGATTTATGTCTGTTCCCAGATGTTCAGTTACCAGCAGGGTTCAAAATGCCCAAGTTTGATCTGTACGACGGGCATGGTGACCCAGTAGCACACTTAAGAGGATTTTGTAGCAAGATGAGAGAAGCAGGTGGAAGAGATGAATTACTGATGGCATATTTCAGCCAAAGTCTGAGTGGATCGACATTAGAATGGTATACCAGACAAGATCACAGCAGGTGGTATACATGGGACGATTTGGCCCAAGCCTTTGCCTGCTATTTTCAGTACAACCTCGAAATTATCCCAGACCGTCTGTCATTGACAAATATTGAGAAGAATCCCGGTGAGAGATTCAGGGAATATGGATTCCATTGGAGAGAGCAAGCAGCGAGGGTTGACCCTCCGATGAAAGAAAGTGAGATGGTTGATTATTTCTTGCAGGCTTTAGAACCCACTTATTTTGGTCACTTGGTGTCAGCAGTGGGCAAGTCCTTTAATGATGTTGTAAAAATGGGAGGCATGGTTGAGTAGGGACTCAAGTCCAACAAGATCATGATTTATTCAGCAATCAAAGCAACCACCCAGGCCATTCAAAATGGTACTGGAGGTGTACTCAGGAAGAAGAAGAAAGTGGATGTTGCTACAATTGAGTCGGGAGCTTGGGTTGGATCCAGGAACCTTCCACTCTACTACAACCCGTCGCGACCCTATCACCAAACTAACCCCCACAGTCCATATAGTCAACCACAACACTACTACCCACCGCTAGATCCCCATTTTTCCGTCCATCATGCACAAACCTATACCCAACCTCCTGCTCACGCACAATGGCGTGCGCCGGCTCCACAAAGTCCATACCTAGCTCCACAAAATGCCCATCCACCCCCGAGAGCCTACAGAAATCCCCCTAGAATAGGTTTCCGGCCAAATCAAGCCTTTAAGAATGAGAGGTTGCAGAAACAGAAGACCTTCACTCATTTGGGAGAATCATATGCTAGTCTATTCCATCGACTGAGACAGTTGGGTATGTTGAATCCGATCGAGGCTAAACTGTCGAATCCCCCTCCCAGAAATCTTGACCGCTCGGTGAGTTGCGAGTATTGTTCAGGGACCCCGGGTCACAACATAGAGAAATGCTGGAAGTTGAAAACAGTTATTCAAAGCTCATTGATACTAATCAGATTAAGGTCCAAACCTCGGAGGCACCCAACATCGACCAGAACCCGTTGCCGGCCCATCATGAGACTAATATGATTGAGATAGTGCATAAAGGAGGGGAGCCTAAGAAGCCTTCGTAAACCGTCATGATGATTTGGGCTAGTGAAGCCAAGCCGTTTGAAAAGTTAACAAGTGAGAAGTCTGTGATCAAGTTGAACGGGTCAAATAAGGAACCATCTGTGGAGGTCAAGAAGGGGTCCTCAAGTGACGTTGTAGGAAAACATGAAAGAGAAAAAGTGGTTGTGCCAGGAGTGACAAACAAGCCTGTGGTAATTGTGAAGAGCACCCGCACAGATCCTGTCATTATCAAACCGGTAACTCAATTACCGATAGTCAACAGCAAGGCAGTCCTATGGAATTATGAACGAGTAACAATGACTACAAGGGGAAAGAGGTTAAAGAAGAAGTGTGTGAGACCCATGGTTTGACTCGATCGGAGAGATGTTTCGCCCCCAAGGAGTTTAGAAAAGCTAAGACCTCGAAAGATAACCTAGTGTTGGTGAAGGAAACGGTGGCTGAGGAAGAAGCAGAAGAATTTCTGAGAAAGATGAAAGTACAGGACTATTCCATTGTTGAGTAGTTAAGGAAGACACCAGCTCAGATCTCGCTCTTGTCATTATTGATCCATTCAGACGAACACCGTCGGGCTTTGATGAAGATCTTGAACGAAGCCCACGTTCCTGACAAAATCTCAGTAAACTACTTGGAAAAGATAACTAACAAGATATTCGAGGTAAACAAAGTCACTATTTCTGATGATGAGTTGCCCATGGAGGGTACCGGGCACAATAGAGCCCTCTATCTGACGGTGAAATGTGAAGATTCCGTGGTTACTCGGGTACTGGTTGACAACGGTTCCAGTGCAAATATTTGCCCTCTTTCTACTCTGAACAAGTTGAAGGTGGATGGTGAAAGAATTCACAAAAACAGTATCTGCGTTCGGGGATTCGACGGGGGAGGGAAAGATTCGGTCGGGGATATAGTGCTCGAGCTTACAATAGGGCCAGTTGAATTTACTATGGAATTCTAGGTGCTCGATGTGGCTGTTTCTTACAATCTGTTGTTAGGTGGACCCTGGATTCATGCTGCCAAAGCGGTCCCGTCCACTCTGCATCAAATGGTTAAGTTTGAATGCGATAAACAAGAAATTGTTGTGCATGGCGAAGACAATTTGTGTGTTCCCAGTGATGCCATTGTTCCATTCATAGAGTTTGAAGACGACAAGGGGTCGTGGGTTTATCAGGTTTTTGACACGGTATTGGTAGAGAAAATTCCTGAAGGGAAGTGTGTGTAGACTCCAAGGGTAGCTGCTGCATCAGTCATGGTAGCCGTTGAAATGTTGAAATATGGTTTTGTACCGGGCAAAGGTTTGGGCGCATCTCTGCAAGGTATCGTACAACCTGTTTTTCTTCCTAAAAACTTGGATACATTTGGTCTGAGGTTCAAGCTCATAGTCGCAGACATGAGAAGAGCTAGAAAAATGAAACAGAGAGCATGGGCCCTTCCAAAGCCAGTCCCGCATCTTTCCCGATCATTTGTGAGGCCTGGTACCAGAAAGCGCCCAGTGACATTGGTTCCCAGTTCGGTGGTTGATGTGGATGGAGATTTGATGGAAAGGTTCGAGAGGATATTCGCCAATGTGAACGTGTTGGAAGCTGGAGAGGGTTCTAGCAAGGCGCATGTGCAATTTGTTGGGCCCGGTGCAAAGATTAACAATTGGGAAGCTACTCCTCACCCCACCAGAAGGGATTTTTAGTAGTTTGCTTTGATTTTCTTTAAGTTTATTTGGATTATTCCAGGGTTGTAATTCAGATTCTATGTTCTGTTCGTTTGGATGTATAAACCCCGTTATCTTTAATTTCAATGAAATGCAGTTTCTCTTTTCCTCTCTTCCTGATAGTTTTATTTTCCTTTCTTCCTTGTATAGTTCTTTTTATGGTGGCTCCAATGATATGACATGCATGCGGAATCTCCGGCCCAGTCTTAAAAGCCAATCTAATTCGAAAATAGTAATTCAAGAAATAGAATGTGATGTTGAATCAGAATATGACAAGGATGAAGCCTTTGAAGAGATTAGTAAAGAATTAATTCATTTTGAAGAAAAACTCAAGCCTAACCTGAGTGATAGAGAAGCAGTCAGTTTAGGGGACCAAGATAATGTCCGAGAAACTAAAATAAGTATCCATCTTGAACCACAACTCAGAGAGGAGATAATTAAAACACTGTTCGAGTATAAAGATGTTTTTGCATGGTCCTATGACGATATACCAGGTCTAAGCACTGGCTTGGTGGTTTACAAATTGCCCACTGATCCGGTATTCCTCCCTGTCAAGCAGAAGCTGAGGAAATTTAAAACTGATATGAGTGTGAAAATCAGGGAAGAGGTCACCAAACAGTTTGAGGCCAAGGTCATTCGGGTCACTCGGTATCCCACTTGATTAGCCAATGTAGTGCCTGTGCCGAAGAAGGATGGCAAGACCAGCGTGTGTGTTAATTATCGAGACCTCAACAGGGCGAGTCCCAAGGATAATTTCTCACTACCGAACATCCATATATTGATCGATAATTGTGCCAAACATGAGGTTGGTTCTTTTGTGGATTGTTATGCGGGCTACCACCAGATCTTAATAGATGAGGAGGATGCGGAAAAGACAGCATTCATCATGCCATGGGGAACGTACTGCTATCGGGTCATGCCATTTGGTTTGAAAAATGCTGGGGCAACCTACATGAGGGCAATGATGAACATATTCCACGACATGATACACGTGGAGATCGAGGTTTATGTGGATGATGTGATTGTAAAGTCTAGAAAGCAGTCTGACCATGTCAGAGATCTAAGAAAGTTCTTCCAAAGGCTTCGCAGGTACAATCTCAAGCTCAATCCTGCAAAATGCGCGTTCGGTGTTCCGTCTGGAAAGTTGTTGGGATTCATAGTCAGCCACCGAGGTATTGAATTAGGCCCGTCAAAGATCAAAGCTATCCAGGAATTGCCACCCCCAAAGAACAAGACTGAGGTGATGAGCCTGTTGGGAAGATTGAATTACATCAGCAGGTTTATTGCTCAGCTCATGATAAATTATGAGCCTATCTTCAAATTGTTAAAGAAATATGTTGCAGTCGAGTGGACAAATGAATTTCAGGAAGCATTTGATAAGATAAAGGGGTACTTGTCGAACTCACCTGTGTTGGTCCTGCCAGAACCAGGGAGACCTTTAATTCTATATTTGACAGTCTTGGACAATTCATTTGGATGTGTCTTGGGACAACATGACATCACTGGCAGGAAGGAGCAGGCCATATATTATCTCAGCAAGAAGTTCACATCTTACGAGGTTAAGTACACTCAGCTTGAAAGGACGTGTTGCGCCCTAACTTGGGTAGCCTAGAAGTTGAAACATTATTTGTCCTCTTATACTACTTACCTCATCTCTCGCTTGGATCCGTTGAAGTATATCTTCCAGAAGCCTATGCCCATGGAAAGGCTCGCAAAGTGTCAAATCTTACTCACAAAATTTGACATTATCTATGTGACTAGGACCTCAATGAAAGCACAAGCATTGGCCGACCATTTGGCTGAGAATCCTGTGGATGAAGAATACGAACCTTTGAAGACTAACTTCCCTGATGAAGAGGTAATGCGCATTGATGAGTTGGAACAGATTGAAAGGCCAGGATGGAAGCTTTTCTTTGATGGTGTTTCTAACATGAGGGGCGTTGGAATAGGAGCAGTACTTTTCTAAAATAGGGCATCATTACCCTGTTACAGCACAGCTTCGATTTTATTGTACTAACAACATGGCGGAACACGAGGCATGCATTTTGGGTTTGAGGATGGTTGTGGACATGGGTGTCCCGGAAGTCTTGGTATTGGGTGACTCGGACCTTCTGGTACACCAGATTCAGGGAGAATGGGATACACGGGATTTAAAACTCATACCATATCGGCAATGCTTGCATGATCTTTGCCAACGGTTTCAATCAATAGAGTTCAGGCATATTCTGAGGATCCGCAATGAGGTCGCCGATGCGTTGGCTACTCTGGCCTCAATGTTACATCATCCAGATAAGGCTTATGTAGACCCGTTGCATATTCAAGTTCGCGATCGGCATGCTTATTGTAACATGGTGGAAGAAGAACTCGATGGCGAACCTTGGTTTCATGATATCAAGGAATACATCCGAAGGGGAGTATATCCGGTACAAGCTACAGATGATCAAAAGAGAACAATTCGTCGCTTGGCAAGTGGATTTTTCTTCAGTGGAGGAGTTTTGTACAAAAGAACTCCAGATCTCGGGTTATTAAGATATGTAGATGCCAGACATGCCACAACTATCATGACCGAAGTACATTCCGGAGTTTGTGGACCGCACAAAAATGGGTATGTGCTGGCAAAGAAGATTCTCCGGGCAGGTTATTATTGGCTCACTATGGAGCGAGATTGTATCAGTTTTGTGCGTAAATGTCATCAATGCCAAGTGCATGGAGATTTGATTCATTCTCCACCATCTGAATTACATACAATGTCTGCACCATGGCCTTTTGTTGCTTGGGGAATGGATGTCATTGGACCAATCGAGTCAGCAGCGTCCAATGGGCACAGATTTATTCTGATGGCCATCGATTATTTCACCAAGTGGGTAGAGGCTAAAACATTCAAGTCTGTAACCAAGAAGGGGGTGGTTAATTTTGTGCATTCAAATATCATGTGCCGGTTTGGGATACCAAAGGTGATCATTACAGACAATAGGGCTAATCTCAATAGTCATCTGATGAAAGAGGTATGTCAGCAGTTCAAGATTACACATCGCAATTCTACCCCATACCGCCCTAAGGCAAACGGAGCAGTTGAGCCGGCCAACAAGAATATAAAGAAGATACTTCGAAAAATGGTGGAAGGTTCTAGGCAGTGGCATGAAAAGTTGTCATTCGCATTGCTAGGTTATCGCACTACTATCCGTACTTCGGTAGGGGCGACTCCTTATTCGTTGGTGTATGGCATTGAAGCAGTGATACCCGCAGAAGTGGAAATTCCATCCCTTCGAATTGTCACGGAGGCTGAGATCGATGATGAGGAGTGGGTCAAAACCCGCTTAGAACAATTGAGTTTGATCGATGAGAAGAGACTGGCAGCAGTATGTCATGGTCAGTTGTATCAACAGAGAATGACAGGAGCATACAACAAGAAGGTGTGTCCACGAAAGTTTGAAGTGGGGTAGTTAGTATTGAAACACATTCTTCCTCATCAAGTTGAAGCAAAAGGAAAATTCGCCCCAAATTGGCAGGGGTCATTCGTTATGACTAGAGTGTTGTCCAATGGTGCATTGTATTTGACAGATGTAGAAGGCAAATGTGTAGAGATGGCTATCAATTCTAATGCAGCCAAGAGATATTATGTATGATTTCTTTTTTTGATTGTACTTGTTTGTATTTGGCATGTCTCGAATATTGAAATGACGAAGGCATTTTGTTCTGCTATCTAAACACTTTATCCCTCGTTATCCCTTTGAGCCTCATTTATTTTCATTCATACCCCTCCTTCAAAATCAATGACAAATCTCGGAAACACAAGCATAAAGATAAGTAAATGAAGGAGAGAAAAAGAGAAAGGAAAAAGAAAAGAGAAAGAAAGAAGAAAAGAGAAAGAAAAGAATGGAAGGAGAAAGAAAAGAATGAAAAGAAAAAGAAAAAAAAAGAAAACACAACAAAAGGAAAAACAAAAGAGGAAAAGAAGAGAAAGAAAAAGAGAAGAAAAATCACAACAAACAAAGTAATTCATATGTCATGAACTACGTTCGACCTGATTCCTTTTAAGGATACGTAGGCAGCCTCACGGTTCGGTCCCATCAAAGTAAAAATCCAAAAGTCCCCAAACAAGAAACCGGGGAAGAAATTATGGTTGTTATCAGAAATCTGATTTCGAAGGTTGTAAGTTGGAACCCAATCAAACTGTTTTGAGCTTTTTATACACTTCCTTTCTAAACCCATCCAAAAGTCATATTACGGTCCAAAGAAAGACCTTCCGACCAGTCTTCGGGAAATGCCAAGTCAAGCAGGTAGCGGCAATTCACATCAGGGACAACACTCTGGTCCAAAGAAGGAAAAGAAGTCAAAACTGAGAGAGTCTTATTGGCGAAAACCCTCACGGGCACCGTAAGGCGACGAGAGAAGAGAGAAATCAAAATGAGAGAGTGTTATTGGTGAAACCCTCACGGGCACCTTAAGGCGAAAATGAATTGACAGATGAAAGAATGAGAGAGGTCTGATGGTGAAAACCTTTTAAGGCACCGCAAGATGAACAAGGTCGGGATTTGAGGTGAAGAAATCAGGTTATGGAAATTCTGGGGCAACAAGGTATGGCAACTGAAAGTTTATTGGTTGGACAGATTGGGCCGATTAATCCGAAATGCATGTCATGATCATTGGTACCAGCTGCTCCACTCATAGAAGTGTCTTTTTTTTCCTTTTATATAGTCTCCCAGTTTTGGATTTTCTTATCCTTAACTCTGAAAGTCATTGCATTTCATTTCTTTTTGGGTTTATTTCTCTAAGATGTTCCCAATGTTAGTTCTGTTTAAGCAAACAAGAAGAAATTTCAAAGCTCACTACCAGCTTCAAGATTGCAAAGCGCAGTGCAGCCAGAGCATACCAAAGATAGCATGATGTAAAGTGGGGTAAAGTGCCATCAAGAGTTCCATCGGCAAAATGATTTGGTAATTTCATGGGAGATGTAGAGGTTCCGTTAAAGGGGTCAGAGATGTGAAATAATGGTTCAAGTATAGAACACTCGAGTCGTTCAGGGTCATAGGGTTTTCAAAGTCAGTCGAAAAGTCAAGCGGTTCAGGGCCAGTTCGGGGAAGCCAGTCAAAACAAAACAATGCAGTGGAGAGACACATTCAACAAAGAATGCCATCAACCAAACACCATATTTAAAACTGACAAGATTTTTTCTTTGATTAAATAGGGGCAGAAAATTTTGTTTGTTTCGGAGAAACCCTCCGCAAGGAAAAGCAAGCACCAGACAGGTTTGACTACAAACTTTCAGGACCCTCCTAGAAAATGGGACCTAGTTTAAAGTTCAGAAATAGCATAATCTAGCATAAATGTACTGTCACACCTCCTTTTTGCGTGCCCGGCCCCGAAGGGTTAGATGCGCGGGTGGAGTTTTTCCAATTTAAGTGACAATATTCGAAATGGGATTATTTATTTAATTCAGAGTCGCCACTTGGGAAAGGTTTGGTTTTTGGTGTCCCAAGTCACCGGTTTATCTTGAATCCCAAATCGAGGAAATTTTCGACTTTTCCAAATGAAGTCTGCGAACCAGAAATTCTAAGTAAGGAATTCTGTTGACCCGAGGGAAGGTGTTAGGCACCCTCGAATCCCGTGGTTCTAGCACGGTCGCTTAAATTGTTATAATGGCTAAATATCTGATTTAAATACATGTTGTGAATTACGTGCTTTTATTAAGTTTAAACCGCTTTTATTATTATCATTTATTTTATTGAATTGCAACGTCGTGAAAATGCATCTCGAACTACGTCACAATCAATGCACCCGTAGTTGTTAACACATTTTTGACTTCGTTGAGATTTGGATTTGGGTCACATCAATGGGCACCCGAATTTAAGAATATGATTTAATTAAACCGCGCCTAAAGAGCCTAACGCACTATTATTTTTTTTGAGAAGGCCATGAGATTCACTAAACGGCCTAGCCTGAATTCTAAATATTTATTATGATTATTTATCGAGGGCCCCGCGATTTTGCATTTTTATTTGGCGAGGCTCGTCTCTATTTTAGAAAGGATATCCTAAAGTGGCTACATTTCTAATGTGTTTGTCTCTAAAAATAGAAGAAAAGATGCATGCTAACCCAATTATAATGCTTTCGCCAAATCCAGATTTTTTGTTAATCGTCTGATTAATTATTTACAGAGTGAAGAAACGTTGTACCTCATGAAACATGCTTTTAACTTGATAGAAGAATTATATACAAGATTGATGAAATGCTACGACTGCTGCAAGAGCTCCCTAACTCTGACTTATTTAGACAAGATTAATTAAAACTACTTATTAGAAAATGCGACTAATGATATTTGAAACTCATCCTATAAACTGCCTAATGAAACTGAAACTCAAGAATCTGAAACTGTATTATCTTTAGCTAGATTTAAAACAACCATTTGCCCTTACATATTCAAAGCATGCTGAAAGAGCGAGTTTAAGTTAAACAATCGTATTAAATAGCTGCACATTTCATGAATTGTATTTACATCTTGTATACCACTTAAACGAATAAAATGTCGCAGTTTCAGATTGGCATAGACTTTAATTAAGTACCACCTTACTAATGTATCTCTATTAGGCTAACAGACTAGAGACTTACATATCTTAACAACATTTATATAAAAAATTCGTAAGCAATGCGACAGATGATTATAACATTCTTCAGATCTTTCGATTCAACTTTCATTGCAACATCAGACAGATTCGAAATGTGTACCTGAGGAAATTCTTACAATGAAGAAAGTAGGGGAGTCAGTTGAGCAACAGTGCAAGCGGAACAGCAGTAACAAATGAACAACAGCAGGACAAATTCCCGGTGCAAAAAGTGCTATTTAGAGCCAATGAAAGATGGCAGAATATAGCAAATTCCCAGCAATATGGAATCGGAATTTAACCAGAATGGATCCAGAACTGAACTGATACTACACACAACTAATAATCTCAAACAAGACTCAGGATAGATCAATATAGAACAGGCAAATCCAGACTAGTTGAGAATCAAGACAAAGATGAAAAAATACAGTTCCCTTCTTTTCTGTGTTAGGCCTCTCTTTATCTATTTCTGTCCGTGTGTTTTCAGATCACTCTCCTTTCCTGTTTTCTTGTCAATGCCCCTTATCAGTGTATTCCCTTCCCTTTAATATCAATCTCCCTCTGTGTGTGTGTCTATATGTGTATATGTATGTATTTTTGCTCTCTCTTCTCTTCTCTCTCCCAGTCTATCAGATGTCTTTTATGTCTGTCTGTCCCTCCTATCTCTAAACTCTAATCCCCTTTTATAAGCCTAAACCTCAGCCCTTTATCAGCCTGTTGGATTAATCAAATACCCCTCCCATGTGCTGCCCCTTTTCAGTTCCACTTAGCTACTTAAGTATTAGAAAGTCCCCATCATATTCTCTTGGCATGCTTACCTTTTGTGATGTTTATTATTTCTGAAACTAAAGTAGGGTATGGGCAACAGAATATATCTGACAGCATATGCTGTCAAACCATTTTTAAATCAAAAGCCCTTTATACAGGGACCAGGCTGTGCACAATGCACATGCTGTGCACAAGTGCACATGCCATCAATTCAGATTTCAATTACAGACCAAGCCTCAGGTTTCTGAAATCATATTAACAACTATAAGTAACTGAACTTAGTTCTTAATTGATTCAGGCAATGTTCAACAGAAGCAAATCGATTTATTCTTGTTCAGACAGTTGAAACTAATTGACGACATATGTCGACTCGATTATATTAGCATTAACACATACAATCGTAGCCAAAAATCAGACGTTTAACAGTATCGCATAAGGGGTTCATATTGCAATGTTAACACAGAAAGGCCCTAAGAACTAAATGAATGACCAATTACGAATTCAATAGAACATACATTTTATACACACGCATTATGAAGAAAGATTTGACTGAATACAGAGGTCCGGCCAAGGTAGACAATAGCAGTTCAAAAACATAAAACAAAAAGTTCGACCATACGGACAGACCTTTAACAACACACAAACATACGAACTGAGATAAAGAAAAGAAAATTTAACTCACCTTAAAGCTTTTTTTTTAAGGAACAAATCAGAAAAATCCACTGGCGTTTGAACAGACCTTCTTTAAGGTTGAATGGACTTTTAAACGAAGTGTTTCTCGGAGAAACACTTCGATTAAGGTCCATTAGACCTTAATCTCTTCGGTTTGAAAGGATATGGACCAGTGACGAAGAATCAAAAAGTTCCAAAACTCAGATCTGGGATTCATGCTTCCCTGATCGGATTCGGACCAAACCAAGTATGGTTTGGTCATGAGGGGGGTCTGGGGAGTGTCTGGTATGATTTTAAGGTTAAACCGTATAGATCGAGTTTTGACTCGAATCTTCAAATGAAGATTCGAGAAGGTGGGAAGGGATTCGAACTACATGGTTGATAGATTTGGGTTCAGGATGGCAAGGGGGTTCTAGGGTGTTAAGGGGAAGGTCACCGGCGTCCATGCTGCCGGGTTCTGGTGAAGGGAGATGAGGGCGGCTCTAGGGTTTCGTGGGGGAAAGGATGAGGATGAAGGCTAGGGTATTGGATGGGGGGCAGGGTATGGTTGGGGACTTATATATGAGATGGGAGGGGTTGATCTTAGCCGTTGGATGAGGCGAGATGGAAGGCTCAGATCTTTCTTTTGATGAGGAAACGGCGTCGTTTCTCATTCAGAGTTTGGGGGTCGGTTTGGGTAAGACGGGTCGGGTTAGTTTATGGGTATGGGGATGTGATCTAGGCCGTTGATCAATTTGAGATCAACGGCCCAGATCAGACTGCAGTAAAACGGTGTCATTTGGAAGGCCCCCTGAGGCCAGCTGGTCTGGACCGGGTTTACATGGGGTTTGGGCTGAATTTGTTTGGGCTTGTTTGTTTTAAAAACCGGACTGGCCCAAGTCCGAAACTCCTTCTCTTTTTTTTTCTTTTTGTTTTTTTTTTCTTTTTTTTTTTAATTCCTTAAAATAATTTTCCAAATAATACCGTGTAAACATTGGACAACAATTGTCACACAATTAACATTTAATTATACTAAACACTTAATGACAAAATACAATGAAGGACGCACATATTTTATTTTTCTTTTAATAAACAGATTACGGTTCACACGACATATAGACATATATTTTTTATATATTTTTGAATAAAACAAACATGGGCAAAATCACAAATAACCAGCAAAAATGCCACGTAAAAATCCAGCAAATGTACAGCAAGACCAATTGCTATTATTTTGTTTCTTTTGGAGTGATTGTCGCATAAAAGCAAAAATCACGTGCTCACAGCTGCCCCTCTTTGTTCGGAAACACGAAGAGTTTTCGTGCAAAGATAAAGTGAGCGTGTATGAGCGATTTTTGCCTATGGACTACTCCGTGTGAAGCATGTTTTTGAAAGATCTGACCGAATCTTGCTTCAAAGATTTCCTACATATCCTGGGCTAAACAGGAATCAGGTCAATGTAGTTCGGGAAGCTTTGGTAGCTGGGACTACCATGGGATTGCAATGCTTGCTGCTACTGCTGTTGCTGTTGTCAATGCTGCGTCACTGACCGCCTTATTACAACCAAACGAAAATTGGGAACTGAACTAACTACTTATATGTATGTCAACTGCTAAGTTACAAGATTCCTATCTATGATTCTTTTACAACTTGATCTTGGGTCTTAGCTGATTTTGCTTGTAGACTTCGATCTGAATCTTGATGCTTGCGAGTTGCGGCGACTTGTTTAATCTCCGGGATACTGAGTGAGACGCGATTGGTAGGGTTCAGGGCCTTAGTCAAATGTTGGAGTCGATCTGCTCTCCATTCACTCTGATATCTCGGGATGTCTTCTTTTGTCTTTCTCTTCTTTGATTCTGAGTTGAGACTCATCTCGTGGGTCATTTTGATCCGTGTGGCTCGAGGTTAGACCTGCGGGAAAAAACAAACAAACGAACGAAATTTTCTGCCCCAGTTTCACTAGGAAAATTTTGTTAATTATTCACCAGAAAGTTCATAAAATTGATGAAAGAGGATATGCATGCTCAGTTCAGGGTTGGAGCCCTAATACTGGCTAGCTGGGGAAAGGTTCGGTTTGGGGTTTAAAACCCTAACGCCGAACAAAGGAAGAATTCAGTTTAGGGTTTAAAACCCTAATGCTGATTGCATGGAAAAAGCTCAGTTTAGAGTTTAAAACTCTAATGCTGGCTGAAAAGGAAAAAGTTCAGTTTAGGGTTCAAAACCCTAATGCTGACTAAAAGGAAAATTCAGTTTAGGGTTTAAAACCCTAATGCTGATTGCATGGAAAAGAGTTCTCGGGTTATGCCGAAAAGATTCATCGAGTCATGCTGGGAGGATTCATCGGGTTATGCCGGGAAGTTTTATCGGGTTATGCCGAAAAGATTCATCGGGTTATACCGGGAGGATTCATCGGGTTATGCCGGGAGGATTCATCGGATCATGCCGGGAAGGTTTATCGGGTTATGCCGAAGAAATTCATCGAGTTATGCCGAAAAGATTCGTCGGGTTATGCCGGGAGGATTCATCGGGTTATGCCGGGAAGATTCATTGGGTTATGCCGGGAAGATTTATCGGATTATGCCGAAAAGATTCATCGGGTTATGCCGGGAGATTCATCGGGTTATGCCGGGAGATTCGGGTTATGCCGAAAAGATTCGTCGGGTTATGCCGAGGGGATTCATCGGGTTATGCCGGGGGATTCATCGGATCATGCCGGGAAGGTTTATCGGTTTATGCCGAAAAGATTCATCGGGTTATGCCGGGAAGATTCATCGGGTTATGCCGGGAAGATTTATCGGGTTATGCCGAAAAGATTCATCGGGTTATGCCGGGAATTTGGATAAAAAAGGCTCCTTGGGTTATGCCAGGGAGATCCGGGGTTTATACCGGGATAGTTGAGGAACGAGGTCCTATGCTACCATGATTTGTTTTTCTTTTGAGATGTTTATTCCTTGTCTTCTTTCTTTCCTTTGGTTCTCCCCTTTCTCTATTTTTATTTATCAGAAATGCACGAAAGAATTAAGGGGAAACTTACCATTGGTCGTTTTCCGCTGCAAGGCTGTTTCCATGCTTGTGTGCTCCATTTCTTTTGGGCTACACCAGCTTCATGCATGGCTGCTTTGGGTCGTACCTGTCTCAATTTCCTACACAAAGAAAACATTGTCAGTTTGGAAATGGCGGTTGGTTTTGGGGGCCTTGATCGTTCCAATTGCTTTGTCTTAGCCTGATTCTTGTTGACCAACTCTGCCATTGATGTGAAACCCTTTGGACTACTCAGACTTGCGTTCCCAGATTTGTGATGATTTGTCTTATAAGGCTTTGGCTTTTCCGTCCCGTTCTGCTTGGTGATTTTGGTAGGGATTTTATTAAGAAGACTCGGTGGGGATTTGTACAAGAGAAACTCCGTGTGGATTTGTCTAATGTGAACTCTGTGAGGATTTTTTTATTTATTTATTTATGTATACACTTGCTGGGGATGTGCTGGGGTGGACTTCTTTGGGGAATTGTACAAAGGGAGACTCCATGGGGATTTGTAACAAGGGATACCCTGCGGGAATTTATCGGTTTTGGAAGCAAATCAACTACCATGGCCAGTCGGGATGGGACTGACGCGCCACTGAGGTCGTACATTTATTTGACTCTTGCCAAACGGAGCCCTGTAAAACCGGCCCTGCCACCTTTCTTGGCGGTTATTACGGAATGAAGAGTTAAATCAAAGAAAACTATGTAAAGGAGAACATATGAGTTTAAAGAGAAAAGCCCCTTTCGGGGGAAAGAAGGACTTATCTGGAGTGTATGCCAGTTTCAAACTGACATGACATGCCTTTTGGATTGGATGCCCGATCTCCGAGAACTTGCATTTCCTCATGAATCAAAACAGATCTATATTTTTCAAGGCCTGGGAACCTTGCCAGGACTTTCTGAGGTGGAATCATCTTTTTGGCCGACAACGCCCTTTGCGGGTTTTCGCTAGTCGACCTCTCTCATTTCTCTTCTTACTGTCGCCTGCTAGTACTCTTTGCGAGTTTTTACTAAACAAGCTCTCTCATTTTCAATTTCTCTTCTCGCATCGCCTCACGGTGCCCAAAGGTTTTCACCGACAAGACTCTCTTGTCTTTATTCTCCTCATTTGTTGTATCGGACCCAAATAATTCCGTCTTCCTATTTTGGAATGCTTCGTTGATTGATCAGAAGGACTTGAAAAAGGTTTGGGGTGAAAAGAATTTGGATTGAACTACAACTTTGGAACCTTTTGGGCGGGATTATTGCTGAATCGTTATAACTTCTGCCCCAGTTTCACTTTTGGGGGTCTTCTTGGATTTTATTTTGATGTGACTGAACCCCAAAGAGAGGTTGCCTACGTATCCTTTCGGAATCAAGTCAGACGTAGTTCATACCTCAATCAATGTTTTGTTTTGTTTTTTTTTTTATTATTTTTTATTTTCAATAGTAATTTCAGGTTCCAAAGAGGGTAATCAAAGAAGAGTAACCAGCTCAAATGGGTTTGCAAAGGGTTGATAGTGTTTGGGTAGCGAGAATGAAAGCCTTCGTCATCTCAAACTGTGCAAAGATATCGCCAGAGTGATTTAGACATATCACTGCACCTGCTTTCCAAGCAAGGCTGACGTTGTTTCTTTCGACGTCGCCCAGATACAAATGCTCTATTTGGTAACGTTTATCAATGACGTATGGACCCTTCTTTCTTGATACAATTGCTCGTGACAAACCGCAGTTATTAAGGTTATTATTCTATACGGGTCTAAGCCCTTTTACTGCTCTCAAACTTTGTTTTAGTGACAGACATTTTCCAAACCATGAACCAATTTTCTTTAGTTGTTCCTACTTTTCAAATTCTTTATATCTCAAATTTTGACTCATTATTTGAAGTCTGATCGGAGTTCTCGTGATCCGGGCATGAAGTCCGCAAACATGTCATGTTATTTAAAGCTGCATTTATCAGAATTGAAGAGAACACAAAAGAAAACATAGAAGAAGAAAGTGAGTAATCAAGCATGATTTCATTTCTTGGCATTTTGGGGAAGATAAGGAAAAAGGTTGACATTCAGGAAATTAAAAACATGAAACTGAAGAAAAACATCTGAGTCACCCTCTGGAGTTACTCGTGATGCAGAGAAAGTGGCAAGACAAGTTCATTAGGACTTCCGTTTGATCAAGAATGGCGTAGCCTTCTAGTTTTGAAACTAGGTGCTTAGTCCCATGTACGATACTTCAACGATGCTAGTGCCCTCTCCTGGCTGGACCATGTGTATTTCGCATAGCTCTTCTCTTGTCGCCTCACATATTTCCTCGCTCTCGTCGAGCGGGGACACCTTATCATCTCCCTCTTTGTTGTATTTTGGTTCCTGTGGTATGCGTCCGACAAACACTGGCTCGTTCGGCCGAGGTTGTTTGATCATCCCCCATACCATGGAGGCCTGCTTAAATACATCACTTATTCCCTTTTCTTGCTCCGGAGTTACCCTAGGTCCTTTTTCTGTATCAGCAATAGCAATTATGGCTTTAAGTGCCGGATCAACTTCCTCGTCTTCACAAATCATCCCAACTATCGGCCCGTTGTTGTGGGCGGGCAACGGATTATTGGTCACATTTGGGATATCCTCGTCTCTCAACACAATCTTCCCTCGGTCTAACAAATTCTCCACAGCTTGTTTTAATGTCCAACAGTTGGTGTCGTGCCCTTCTACCCCTGAATGGTATGCACATCTGACACCCCGCTGATATGATGGTGATCCCGGGTTCTGCCCGTTCGGTGGTATGGGCTGCAACAAATTCATTTGGACAAGCTTAGGGAATAGGGTGGAATAGGGTTCACCGATTGGTGTGTAGTTGGGTCTCCTGGGTGGTTCCCGAGGACGGAAATTATTTGGAGGAGGTCGAGGATTGTAGTGGTTTCGGTGAGGAGGCTGATTCCTAGGATGTGGGGCCTGCCCCCGATGGACTGGTTGTGACCGCTGGATATAAGGCTGGGTGCTCATGACCATGTAGGGTTGAGGAGCATAGGTCACATTTCGGTGGGGGAAATGATGTTGCGAGGTTCTTTCCGAAGAACAAAACCCGGGATTATGATATTCTCCCACCTCTGACACTACCATGGATGTTTCCTCTTTTTTCTTCCCTCTTGCCATTCCTCCAGACCCGCTTTGGACGGCTTGGGAGGTTGCCCTTATGGCTGCCTGACTCAAAATTCTTCCCGTTTTCAGACCGTTCTCCACCATCTCTCCAATCTTAATCGCTTCTGCGAAAGGCTTTCCCATTGCTGACATCATGTTTTGGAAATAGTCGGACTCTTGAGCCTGGAGAAAAGTAGTGACCATCTCTATCTCGTCCATGGAAGGTTTTACCCTTGACGCTTGCTCACGCCATTTGATGGCGTATTCTCTGAAACTTTCCGAGGGTTTCTTCTTTAAGTTTGACAAAGCATTTCTGTCTGGCGCGATGTCGATATTATATTGAAACTGCCCTACGAAGTCTCTGGCAAGATCATCCCATATATGCCAGCGAGATATGTCCTGGTCCATATACCATTCCGAAGCGATTCCCACCAAACTTTCTCCAAAATATGCCATTAGCAGCTCTTCTTTTCCGCCGGCTCCCCGCAATTGATTGCAGTATTTTTTAAGATGTGCAATGGGGTCACCGTGCCCATCGTATTTCTCGAACTTTGGGGTCTTGAAACCTGCTGGCAAGTGCACGTGAGGGAACATGCATAGGTCGGCGTAAGAGACGCTCTTCTGTCCGCTCAATCCTTGCATATTTTTCAAACTTTGTTCAAGGCTTCTCATTCTCTTGGCAATCTCATTTTGTTCTGCAATCCTGGGGCTCTGATCCTGCCTGGGCGCAAGCTCGCACTGAGGCGGTAGAGGATTAGTGCTGGTAGCGAATCTAGTTGGTTCCATTGAGAACGATGGTGCTTGGAATGTAAAAGAGGATGAGTCAAAGCTTGGCTTGTACGTGGCAGGCTGTGCCGTAATCGGGCAAGGCGATGCAGTAAAGATGTTCATGCTTGCATCGGTGGCTGACATTCGGGGATGAGGGTCAGAAGGCGATCCAGCAGAGAAGGCTGAGGTGGCTGGGTACCCGAATGGGGTAGCAGGATAATTTATGGGAACATTTGAAGTCCCACTTGACCTGGAGAATAATTCAGGGAATCCGGGGATGACACTTGGCGGCTCTTTCCCACTATTCCAGTCGTCCAGCATTTCCAGCATGCGGAGCCGTAGGATTCTATTTTCCTCTGCAGTTGCGGATTCAGGTGTGAGGACGACTGAGATCGAGCTTTCCTCGGAAACCGGGATTGTTTGCGATGGAAGTTCTGAAGACATTTCCACACTTCCTTTCGACCTGGTGAAGTAAGTGTGAGTACTGCTTCTGGTCCTAACAACAGGTAGCTGAACACTTCTCCTTGACCTTGTGAAGTATGAGTGCGAGGCCAGACTTTCACCAAACCAACCGTCTTTTCAAAAACCCTGAATATACTCATCGACAAGCGCACGGTTAATTTGCAGCAAATAACAGATAGTTAATCTCACGTTGGGCATGATGCACCTATACAGTTAAGTGGATTACTATATGTTTGCTACGAGAGCATGCGTCATTCCGGCATTTTTCCTCTTATCAGTTCTTCCCCCTTTTTATTATTTTTTTTCTTTTATTTTGCAGTAAAAGAAATGCGACCGGATCCGATGAGGATTGCCTACGTATCACGATGCCTACGTGAATCAGATCATTACGTAGTTCGAAACTAACAAAAATAAAGAAGCAAGTGCTCATCTAGCATAGGGCTCAAAAGATTTGGCTATTCTTTGTTTATTTACTTATTCAAGAAATTTTTTTTTCTTTTTTTTTTTTGAAAGAAATACTTTAAAAGAATAAAGAAAATTCTGTTTATTTTGATTTTTGTTTTATTTTTAAAAGAAAGATCTCTACAATTTATTTACTTTTGGCTTGAATTCTGGAAATTTATTAAGAAAAGAAGATATGTTTGGTTGATTTTTTTCTTTTCTTTTTTTGTTTTACCTTTTCTACGGAAGAAAGAATGTATATGATGTTGCCCCTTAAATTTTGAAAAAGGGACTTATAAGAAAATGATGTGAAATTCTGAGTTTTATTTATTTACAAAATCACTTCTAAAGAAAAATCCTAATATTTCGAAATTCAAATTTTCAAATATATATATATATATATATATATTTATATTTTTTTTATTTAAAAAAAACATTTTACAAAAGCGAGACTAAAGCAAAGAGTATTTTTTTTTTAGATTTTTATTGCTGGTTTTTAATTCTTATTACATTATTTCATATGAAAGACTTCAGAAAAAAAGAGACTTTTTGTTTTTATTTGAGTTTAAGAAAACCTTTATATTATATTTTTTTGTTTTTTTTTTTGTTTTTTTTTTATTTTCTAAAGAAAGAACTAAAGGGAAATTTTTTTTTAATTTTTTTTTTGATTTTCGGAAATTGGGGCCGGAACCGATGAGGTTTGCCTACGTATCTCACATCCGGTGAGAATCAGACCCGCGTAGTTCGGTCCAATTAACCGAATTATTTTAGAACAAAACTCTTTCCTTTTCAACAAACAACTTTCCAAAAAGACTATTTTTCTATCTTTTGTTTTTTTTTCTTAGTAAATAAAACATTTTCACCTTTTATTATTGCAAAATTTTGACAGAGTTTTGACGGTAATTGGGTATTGCTATCTTTTCAAAGTAGAAATTTAGTCCTATACACTGATATATTTTTTTTTATTTTTATTTTCAAATACTCCAAAGTCAGGCAGCATGCATGTCCGAGACAAATAAATGCGCGGAAACAAATAGGATGCAACAAGATGGTCTTTTCATTTCAGGTCGCTAGTCCTAGACGGACCCAACCCCTGTGTTGAGTCCCCTAAGTCAAATGCAACATGATGCAAATAAGCGTTCCTACTAGGGATCCGGCATGAAGTCGAGTTATACTAGGTTTAAACCTTGGTATTTGTTCTAGACTGTGTACCCGAGCGGACAACTCGAGTCGAGGAGGGGCAACTTACCGGGAACCAAAAGGCCGTCCGGCTTCGTAACTTATCCGTCCTCTTTCTTATTCCAGGTATCGACACTAACAGAATAAGGAGTCTCGACCAGCGAGCTTCTCCCCGGAGGTGAAGAGAGAAGGGTTCGGCACAGTTTATATGCAGTTCAGATAATATCAAAGCGGTAAAAGACAACATTTAGTATGTTATGTCAAAACATGTAATATATATCAGATAGTGAGGCCAAATACAACAATTATTCTAAGCTCGAATTATTGAACCCTGAACCAGTGGTTCTGGGTCTAATTCTCCAGCAGCGGTTTTGTTATACTGGGTTTATAACCTGGGTATACGTTCTAGACTGTGTACCCGAGCGGACAACTCGAGCCGAGGAGGGGGCTACGTACCGAGGACCCGCGAGATCGTCCGGCTTTGTAACTTGTCCGACCTCTTTCTTATTTCAGGTATTGACACTAACAGAATAGGGAGTCTCGACCAGCGAGCTTCTCCCCGGAGGTAAGAAAAGAAGGGTTTCGGCACAGTTTATATACAGTTCAGATAATATCAAAGCGGTAAAAGACAACATTTAGCACGTTATGCAAAAACATGTAATAAAGATCAGATAATGAAGCCAAATATAACAATTATTCTAAGTTCGAATTCTTGAACCCTGAACCAGTGGTTCTGGGTTCATCTTCCCCAGCAGAGTCGCCAGAGCTGTCACACCTCCTTTTTGCGCGCCCGGCCCCGAAGGGTTAGATGCGCAGGTGGAGTTTTTCCAATTTAAGTGACAATATTCGAAATGGGATTATTTATTTAATTCAGAGTCGCCACTTGGGAAAGGTTTGGTTTTTGGTGTCCCAAGTCACCGGTTTATCTTGAATCCCAAATCGAGGAAATTTTCGACTTTTCCAAATGAAGTCTGCGAACCAGAAATTCTAAGTAAGGAATTCTGTTGACCCGAGGGAAGGTGTTAGGCACCCTCGAATCCCGTGGTTCTAGCACGGTCGCTTAAATTGTTATAATGGCTAAATATCTGATTTAAATACATGTTGTGAATTACGTGCTTTTATTAAGTTTAAACCGCTTTTATTATTATCATTTATTTTATTGAATTGCAACGTCGTGAAAATGCATCTCGAACTACGTCACAATCAATGCACCCGTAGTTGTTAACACATTTTTGACTTCGTTGAGATTTGGATTTGGGTCACATCAATGGGCACCCGAATTTAAGAATATGATTTAATTAAACCGCGCCTAAAGAGCCTAACGCACTATTATTTTTTTTGAGAAGGCCATGAGATTCACTAAACGGCCTAGCCTGAATTCTAAATATTTATTATGATTATTTATCGAGGGCCCCGCGATTTTGCATTTTTATTTGGCGAGGCTCGTCTCTATTTTAGAAAGGATATCCTAAAGTGGCTACATTTCTAATGTGTTTGTCTCTAAAAATAGAAGAAAAGATGCATGCTAACCCAATTATAATGCTTTGGCCAAATCCAGATTTTTTGTTAATCGTCTGATTAATTATTTACAGAGTGAAGAAACGTTGTACCTCATGAAACATGCTTTTAACTTGATAGAAGAATTATATACAAGATTGATGAAATGCTACGACTGCTGCAAGAGCTCCCTAACTCTGACTTATTTAGACAAGATTAATTAAAACTACTTATTAGAAAATGCGACTAATGATATTTGAAACTCATCCTATAAACTGCCTAATGAAACTGAAACTCAAGAATCTGAAACTGTATTATCTTTAGCTAGATTTAAAACAACCATTTGCCCTTACATATTCAAAGCATGCTGAAAGAGCGAGTTTAAGTTAAACAATCGTATTAAATAGCTGCACATTTCATGAATTGTATTTACATCTTGTATACTACTTAAACGAATAAAATGTCGCAGTTTCAGATTGGCATAGACTTTAATTAAGTACCACCTTAATAATGTATCTCTATTAGGCTAACTGACTAGAGACTTACATATCTTAACAACATTTATATAAAAAATTCGTAAGCAATGCAACAGATGATTATAACATTCTTCAGATCTTTCGATTCAACTTTCATTGCAACATCAGACAGATTCGAAATGTGTACCTGAGGAAATGCTTACAATGAAGAAAGTAGGGGAGTCAGTTGAGCAACAGTGCAAGCGAAACAGCAGTAACAGATGAACAACAGCAGGACAAATTCCCAGTGCAAAAAATGCTATTTAGAGCCAATGAAAGATGGCAGAATGTAGCAAATTCCCAGCAATATGGAATCGGAATTTAACCAGAATGGATACAGAACTGAACTGATACTACACACAACTAATAATCTCAAACAAGACTCAGGATAGATCAATATATAACAGGCAAATCCAGACTAGTTGAGAATCAAGACAAAGATGAAAAAATGCAGTTCCCTTCTTTTCTGTGTTAGGCCTCTCTTTATCTATTTCTGTCCGTGTGTTTTCAGATTACTCTCCTTTCCTGTTTTCTTGTCAATGCCCCTTATCAGTGTATTCCCTTCCCTTTAGTATCAATCTCCCTCTGTGTGTGTGTCTATATGTGTATATGTATGTATTTTTGCTCTCTATTCTCTTCTCTCTCCCAGTCTATCAGATGTCTTTTATGTCTGTCTGTCCCTCCTGTCTCTAAACTCTAATCCCCTTTTATAAGCCTAAACCTCAGCCCTTTATCAGCCTGTTGGATTAATCAAATACCCCTCCCATGTGCTGCCCCTTTTCAGTTCCACTTAGCTACTTAAGTATTAGAAAGTCCCCATCATATTCTCTTGGCATGCTTACCTTTTGTGATGTTTATTATTTCTGAAACTAAAGTAGGGTATGGGCAACAGAATATATCTGACAGCATATGCTGTCAAACCATTTTTAAATCAAAAGCCCTTTATACAGGGACCAGGCTGTGCACAATGCACATTCTGTGCACAAGTACACATGCCATCAATTCAGATTTCAATTACAGACCAAGCCTCAGGTTTCTGAAATCATATTAACAACTATAAGTAACTGAACTTAGTTCTTAATTGATTCAGGCAATGTTCAACAGAAGCAAATCGATTTATTCTTGTTCAGACAGTTGAAACTAATTGACGACATATGTCGACTCGATTATATTAGCATTAACACATACAATCGTAGCCAAAAATCAGACGTTTAACAGTATCACATAAGGGGTTCATATTGCAATGTTAACACAGAAAGGCCCTAGGAACTAAATGAATGACCAATTACGAATTCAATAGAACATACATTTTATACACACGCATTATGAAGAAAGATTTGACTGAATACAGAGGTCCGGCCAAGGTAGACAATAGCAGTTCAAAAACATAAAACAAAAAGTTCGACCATACGGACAGACCTTTAACAACACACAAACATACGAACTGAGATAAAGAAAAGAAAATTTAACTCACCTTAAAGCTTTTTTTTTTAAGGAACAAATCAGAAAAATCCACTGGCGTTTGAACAGACCTTCTTTAAGGTTGACTGGACTTTTAAACGAAGTGTTTCTCGGATGAGAAACACTTCGATTAAGGTCCATTAGACCTTAATCTCTTCGGTTTGAAAGGATATGGACCAGTGACGAAGAATCAAAAAGTTCCAAAACTCAGATCTGGGATTCATGCTTCCCTGATCGGATTCGGACCAAACCAAGTATGGTTTGGTCACGAGGGGGTCTGGGGAGTGTCTGGTATGATTTTAAGGTTAAACCGTGTAGATCGAGTTTTGACTCGAATCTTCAAATGAAGATTCGAGAAGGTGGGAAGGGATTCGAACTACATGGTTGATAGATTTGGGTTCAGGATGGCAAGGGGGTTCTAGGGTGTTAAGGGGAAGGTCACCGGCGTCCATGCCGCCGGGTTCTGGTGAAGGGAGATGAGGGCGGCTCTAGGGTTTCGTGGGGGAAAGGATGAGGATGAAGGCTAGGGTATTGGATGGGGGGCAGGGTATGGTTGGGGACTTATATATGAGATGGGAGGGGTTGATCTTAGCCGTTGGATGAGGCGAGATGGAAGGCTCAGATCTTTCTTTTGATGAGGAAACGGCGTCGTTTCTCATTCAGAGTTTGGGGGTCGGTTTGGGTAAGACGGGTCGGGTTAGTTTATGGGTATGGGGATGTGATCTAGGCCGTTGATCAATTTGAGATCAACGGCCCAGATCAGACTGCAGTAAAACGGTGTCGTTTGGAAGGCCCCTGAGGCCAGCTGGTCTGGACCGGGTTTACATGGGGTTTGGGCTGAGTTTGTTTGGGCTTGTTTGTTTTAAAAACCGGACTGGCCCAAGTCCGAAACTCCTTCTCTTTTTTTTCTTTTTGTTTTTTTTTCTTTTTTTTTTAATTCCTTAAAATAATTTGCCAAATAATACCGTGTAAACATTGGACAACAATTGTCACACAATTAACATTTAATTATACTAAACACTTAATGACAAAATACAATGAAGGACGCACATATTTTATTTTTCTTTTAATAAACAGATTACGGTTCACACGACATATAGACATATATTTTTTATATATTTTTGAATAAAACAACCATGGGCAAAATCACAAATAACCAGCAAAAAATGCCACGTAAAAATCCAGCAAATGTACAGCAAGACCAATTGCTATTATTTTGTTTCTTTTGGAGTGATTGTCGCGTAAAAGCAAAAATCACGTGCTCACATGTACCCCAAAAGGAATATAAGTTAGCTTATGATTTTGCATGGTTGAGATAGGATTCAATTAGCAGTTTTCAGGACCCTCCTGGATAATGGAACGTAGTTTAAAACTGGCTTGTATAACAAGATTTAATAGAAGTAACACCTTTAGAAGATATAACTTAAATTTAAAATTGTCGTTTAGTTAAGAGTTGTCAGGACCCTCCTGGATAATGGGGAGTAGTTTAAGACTTTCTTAGATAACAAAATTTAGCGGAAGTCATGCCTTTAAAACATATAGCTTAGATTTAAAATTGTCGTTTAGTTAAGAGTTGCCAGGACCCCCTGGATAATGGGACCTAGCTTTCAAATTCTTAGTAATATGATTCAGTTTAACACTCACATATGTGCCCAGCTAACAAACTGGGGCAGGAAAATTTTCTTTGTTTTTGTCTATTTTGTTGAAGTCAGGAGCCCGCCTGGAGAGCAGGGAATACATTCAAGTTTAGCAGTCAGGAGCCCGCCTGGAGAGCAGGGAAAATATTTCAAGTTTAGAAGTCAGGAGCCCGCCTGGAGAGCAGGGAATACATTTCAAGTTAGAAGTCAGGAGCCCGCCTGGAGAGCAGGGAATACTTTTCAAGTTAGAAGTCAGGAGCCCGCCTAGAGAGCAGGGAATAGATTTCCAGTTCAACAATCAGGAGCTCACCTAGAGAACAAGGGAATACATTCAAGCTTCTGCAATCAGGAGCCCACCTGGAGAACAAGGGAATACATTCAAATTTCAGCAATCAGGCGTCCACCTAGAGAAAGGGAAACATCTCAGATTACAATTCAAGGCGGCAACAAGGGGATTCCGCCGGGAGAATACAAGTCAACAAGGCAACAAGAACCACATGAGCAAGTTTGAAGTTATAAATAGGATTTGTAATGTATAGATCATAGTATAGTCTAGCTTCTTTTTATTTTATCATGGTATAATAAGGGGATGCAGTAAGCAATAGCAGCAGCAGCAGCAATAGTGAAATCATAGCTTCATGGTAGTCCCAGCTACCAAAACTTCCCGAACTACACTGACTTGATTCCTTTTTAGCCAAGGATATGTAGGCAACCTCAGAAGCATGGTGCGGTCAAATCTTTCAAAAATGCTTCATACGGAGTATTCAAACGGGCAAATATCGCTCGTATCCGCTCACTTATCTTTGCACGAAAACTCTTCGTGTTTCCGGGCAAAGAGGGGCAGCTGTGACCACGTGATTTTTACCCTATATGAATTATTCCCATAAAATACAAGAAAAATAATTTCTTTTTTTTCTTTGCAATTTTATAGGATTTTTGTAGAATTTTACTAATTATGTGCATTCTTGTACATATTTAATTTCCATTACAAATCAAAAAATATACCAAAAATACCATGCATTGAATTTAGATTTGATTTTTACATTTTTTTGGAATTAATTAGTAGCTACTTGTTTTATAAAAAATAAAAATCACAAAAATAGCTCATTTTACATTTTTCTTCCTTTTAATTTTTAGATTATTGATTTCTCTCTTTTAATTTAGGATTGAGTAACTTTTATAATTTTTATAGTTAGAAAATTAGCTTAATTTTACAATTTGGATTAATTTAGGAATTTAATTTAAGAATTTCTATTAATAAAAAAGGGGTCTATTCTTAAAAATTCGAAATTGGGCCAAGTTGAAATTCTGAAGCCCAATTCTTTCACTCCAAATCACCTTAGCCCAATACCTCTCCTTTCTACTTAAACTCATACACGACCCACCCCAACTAAACCTGACCCACTCCAATTATAACACACAAAAAACGAGATCCAGAACACTGATCTCTAACACCCTATCAGCGCACAGTGTTCTTCTTCTCCAAGAAGACACTCGAATCAAGCCCAAAATCCAGTCCAAATTCGGGCGAGTGAATCCCAAATCCTTAACCCACGCATTCCTCCTTCTCTCCTCATCACCATTTCTAACGGTTTCTAACACCGAAGATTCTCCTTCCTTTCACTCGCTCGATTTTGAGATAAGGCACGCGATTGGAAAGTCCTAGAGATGATTCGTTGGATGAGTGTGAGGCGTTGGATTGATTTCGTTCAATCCAATCCCCACATTCATCAGGGGTTTGTTTTTATAAGGATCGGATCTAATTTTGAAGAGGGATGGATTTTTTGGGAAAGGGACTGGAAAAAAAAAGGTTTTCTTCAGAGAAGATTTCAGAGAGGATTGAGAGAGATTTCGGAAGAAAATTAAAACTAGTATTCAAAGTCTTCTTCTTCCTTTCCGTTGTTCTTTTTCTTTTTTCATATCAGAACAAAAAATATATCATGAAGGTTCCATAATTTCACTTGATGTCAGTTTTATTTAGCATTTCGAAATAATATAGTTTCTTCATTTTGATTCTGGATTTTTGGGTAAAAATGAAAGTTATTTGAGAAGTTCGAGTCTGTTGCTGCTCGAGGGTTGATTTTCAGCTGCTGTTTGTTTTTGGTCGATTTCAGTTCTGGGGTCAGTTCAGTCTTCAATTTCACGTTTCTCCTGATTTCTTTTGTTTTCTTTCTGACTCATTCTTTGAAGTTCAATTCAACAATGTGATGAAAGCGTGGGTTTGATCGGTTTATAAGTTATTCGAATCTCTGTTTGCTTTAGATAAAAGTGTTGGTTTATTAGATTCACAAATGGAACTTCAAATTGACTTAGTAACTGTTGACAATGATGTGAAGTTTCCATTTGATCACTTATAGTGTCATGAACATCTCACTTTCCTGGCCATGTTTAATATGGAGTGAATTCTGAAATTGTTCTTTTACAATTTGAGACAAGTCTACCTAGTTTCATGTACTAATTTTCTTCTTTGCTGACTGCTAATTGCACTTGAGAATTCTCTGTTCTCGACCAAAATTTGTTGGCATCCTCAGTCGAGGTTCTGATTAGTTTGTTTCCAATTCTTTTGCTTTATCTTGATATGATTAAAATATGATAAAGGTAAGATTAACATGGGTCTAGAGTTATGAATTCTGTTAATCTGTTTAGAGATAAATAATGAGAGTTAAGGTCAGTAGAAGCAGGTTGTTACAAGTTTGAGCAGCAATGAGTTTATATGAATTTCCCTTCCTTAAATATGTTATGTGTTGTTGGTCAACCACATTGTTTCTGCTCGATTCCTTTCCTAAAGTTTCTTCTGCTCGTGTCATTCCTTTCTCGGTAGCATGGACAAAGACTTCAATGCGAATGTTTTAAATGTTCGACATGCCAAAGGCTCACGTTTGTCATTTGTCTTAGTGTTATATCTGTATCATCACACTTCATTGTATATGGAATGTGAAGGTTCTATTTGACTGATTCTGATTCTTGAAAGTTAAAGTGCTCGAAGTTTTTTGTCTGTGAAGACATTTGGAAGTGAATCATATAATTAGGAGTGGAGATTTGTTTGTGAAGGGAATGTCAATTCCAGCTTTTGCTCTATGAACGTTTTGTGAATTGATAGAAGTTGTTCTCCTTGATCATCAGACTCCCAGAAAGTCCACCGACATGTACTGTTATGCAAAGTTTTTTTAAATCCAAAAATGATCCTAAAACAGGCTGCAAGTAGCCTAGTAAGGTAGTTGAACTTGCTAGTAAGTCCATTAGCACTGGGAAAATCAATGACACTCGTTAGCAGCAGCAATTAACTAGTCTCTTTTCTTGTTTCCATGGTGTTTGGAGTTTAGAACTTTGACGAAGTTGGATCCTATTTTGCTTTTCCTCTTTTATTTTCTGGATAAGAGCGAATATGTTGATGTCTCCGCTACAAGAATTTTACTGCTGCTTAAATGTCCTTTTCTTGTGACTACGTTCTTTTCATTATAATTGTAAATTTGGACATTACAGTATCCTTTTAGCATTATTTAGCTAGACTTTTGGGTCAATGATACAGTCGTATGGTGTTGGCAGAGCTGCGTTACAAGTTTGACAATAGAGTGCTATGAAATGGAGTTCAACATCTTGTTTTAGGTTTAATAGGCCGTTAAATTAAATTAGGTCCATATAGTCCAAGGTGTGCCATCAAATTTAATCATACATGGCCCTCGTATTAATTTCATAACTTAGATATAAAAATGACAAATGCCCGTAGTCGCTTTAGGCCCATTTAATATATCATTGTGATTACGGACACGTTCGTGTGACATAATTACGATTCTAAAAAAACAAAACCAGAGTATGCATTCGCGCAACTTCGGCCAAACCTTTCTTAATATTAATAAAGTGTTATTAATTGTGGACACGTTTGCGTGACATAATTTTTGACGCGCCAAACAAATGGGTACACGTGCGCGTGACCTATTTCAAGATAATTTCTTAATTAAAAGAGGCAAATGTACATAGGTTCTAAAAATGAGTAATTAGACAATTTAATCAAGCCAAGTAAGATCAAAGCGACCGTACTAGAACCACGAAACTCGAGAATACCTAACACCTTCTCCCGGGTTAATAGAATTCCTTACCTGAATTTCTATGTTCGCAGACCGTAAATAGAGTCAACTTTCCTCGATTCGGGATTTAAAATCGGTGACTTGGGACACCATAAAATTATCCCAAGTGGCGACTCTAATTTTTTAATAAAACGATCCTGTTTCGATTGTCACTTTAAATTGGAAATTACTCCCTTATACACTTTACGAGGTGTAGGTAAAAAGGAGGTGTGGCAAAGCGTACTTACAACAAAGAAGTAAAGCAACATGGATAAGATTTGGGAGATGATAACACTAGATACTTCCATTTAGTAATCAAGCATAAAAAACTGAAACAGGCAATTACTCAACTCAAGGACAGCTCTGGTCTTTGGCAAACAAATCCTGATACAATAATTAGTATATTTGTTGATTATTATGAAAATTTACTAGGGAGAAAAGAAGCAGAAAGGGTGAGAGCTTTTAATAGTATAATCAGAAATGGGAACAGGCTATCAGAAGCTCATCAACTAGAAATAATGCAACCTTTTTTGGAAAGAGAAGTAAAGAAGGCCATGTTTCAGATTGATAATAATAAGAGTCCTGGTCCTGATGGATTTGGGAGTGGATTTTACAAAGCAGCATGGCCAATAGTGGAAAGAGATATCATTGTAGCAGTCCTGGAGTTTTTTCAGAATGGCAACATGCTCAGGCAAATAAATACCACTAACATTGCCTTGATACCTAAAGTGGAAATTCCAGAAAATGCAGGCCAATACAGGCCCATCTCCTGTTGCAATGTCCTATACAAGTGTATATAAAAAATGATCTTTTCCAGGATAAAGCCAGCAGTCAGTCATATAGTAGCAGATAATCAGTCAGCTTTTGTACAAGGAAGGTCCATGATGCATAATGTGTTAATATGCCATGACTTACTAAGGCACTATAATAGGAGGACAATTCCTAGATGTTTAATGAAAATAGACCTTAGAAAGGCATATTATATGATGAGCTGGGAGTTTTTGGAGGAAGTTCTAAGAGGGTATGAATTTCGATATAAGTTCATACACTGGATCATGGTATGTGTTTCTACTGCAATGTTCACAGTTAAAATTAATGGTGAAAGACATGGTTACTTTGATGGAAAGAGAGGGTTGAGGCAAGGAGATCCAATCTCTCCATTGCTATTTGTTCTCGTAATGGAATACCTGTCTAGAACTTTAAGGACAATCAGTAGTCTACCTGATTTTAGGTTCCATCCAATGTGTAAAGGGATCAAGCTGACACATCTCATATTTGTTGATGATTTGATGATATTCTGCAAGGGAAATACTAGCTCAGTAAACAAAGTAATTGAAGCCTTTGATCACTTCAGTAAGGTATCTGGTTTGATAGCAAATATGGAAAATTCAAGCATTTTTGTAGCTGGGGTTGGAGATGATATCAAAGACCAACTGTTGAAAAGAACATGCTTCACTGCTGGGGCATTTCCTATCAAGTACTTGGGGCTGCCTCTATCCCCTAGGAAATGGAACAAGATGGATTGTCAAATGTTGATTGGGAAGATCACTCACAGAATTAATGTTACATATTCTAAGCAATTGTCATATGCTGGAAGGCGTCAAATAGTTAATGTTGTATTCTTCTCTATACGTAGCTTCTGGGGGAATGTTTTCATTTTACCACAAACTGTGGTGAAAGGAGTTGATATGATGTGTAGGGAGTATCTATGGGGAAAAAGGATGGATAGAATAAAGTGGCTCTGGTAGCATGTGATAAGGTGTATTATCCAAAAAACTTGGGGGGTCTAAATATCAAAGGTTGCAAGGAATGGAATATAGCTTCAGTAGGTAAACTAATATGGCAGTTGGTTGTGAATAAGGAATCCCTATGGGTAAGGTGGATTCATGGGGTATATATGAAAACTGATCATGACATATGGGCTCATACACCTCCAATAGATAGTAGCTGGTATTGGAGAAAGCTAAACTCAACTAAACAACTGATGAAGGAATGGTACTCCCAGGGCAGATATACATTAACTTCAGAAGGGAGTTACTCAATTACTCAAAGCTATCTTGCAATACTTGGTCAACAACAAAAGATGAAGATTGCAGATTTAATATGGACAACAGTAGCACAACCCAAACACAGGTTTATTGGTTGGCTTGCAACATTTGGGAGGCTGCTAACTAAGGACAGGATGATTGGAATGCAATTACAGGTTGAAGACATTAACTGTAATTTGTGTAATGAGGACACACTGGAATCACAGGACCATCTGTTTGTTAAATGTAGCTGGATCAATACAGTAAGGCAAAAGTTAAATTTGTGGCTTGGGCAGACAGTGCAAACTACAGGAATCAAGTAAATGTTGGAACAGATCAAAAGGAAGCATTGGAAGCAATTCAAAAAGGAAGTGATAGCTGCAGTGAACATCGCAATGATATACCATATATGAAGAGTTAGGAACGTTAAAATTTTTCAGGGAAGAACTGTAAATAGAGCAGAGCTAGTTACCTAAATTAAGAGAGAAGTGATAGAAAGGATAGATTTACTTAAGCAATCAAAGAAAGCTTAGAAATGTAGAAATTTAGTTAGACAAATTACTTGTAATTAGTTATTTTTCCGTTTGCTGGAGGCCTAAAAGTCTGTGGACAGATAATCAGGTGCTCTATAAGTGTAATTGTTTGATGATCAATGGTAATATTCACATTGTTACCCAAAAAAACAAGGTTTTATATTATTATTAGATTTAGAAAATTGTTTAGAGACGATTAAATGTATCCAAACTTAAATGCTCTTATAATTTGAAAGACGATTTATGCTATCGAAAATATTACTATAAGAATATATGTAGTTAGCACGTCTACTTCTCCATCTTTACTCTAAAAGCCAGAAACCTTCTCTTTCACTTTACATCTCTTTCTTCAAATATTTATCTAATCATGAAATCTTTCAAATTTTTCTACTTACATAATCAAGGCAAGTATTTCGATTTTTCTTCTCAAAGTTTCTGAGGGAAGTGGACATGGATGTAAGGCTTGGATCACACGTCATCCCCAAGAGAGATAGTTTCAAGTACCTTGGGTCGATTATACAGGGGGCGGAAATATCGACGAGGACGTCACACACCGTATAGAGTGGGATGGATGAAATAGAGGCCAGCATTTGGAGTAATGTGTGACAAGAAAGTCTCAGCGATACTCAAAGGTAAGTTTTATAGAACGGTGGTTAGACCAGCCATGTTGTATGGGGAAGAGTGTTGGCCGGTTAAGAACTCTCATGCCCAAAATATGAAGGTAACAACGATGAGGATATTGAGGTAGATGTATGAGCACACTAGGATGGATAAGATTAAGAATGAAGATATTCGGTAGAAAGTGGGCGTGGCCCCTATGGATGATAAGATGCGGGAAGCGAGGCTTAGATAGTTAGGGCACGTGCGGAGGAGAAGCCTTAATACTCCGGTGAGGAGGTGTGAACGATTGGCTTTGGTGGATAGAAGAAGAGGTAGAGGGCGGCCTAAAAAGTATTGGAGAGAGGTGATCAGGCAGGACATGGCACGACTGCAGATTTCCGAGGACATGGCCCTTGATAGGAAGGTGTGGAGGTCGAGCATTAGGGTTGTAGGCTAGGAGGTAGTCGAGCTTTTTTTTTTCTACTTCGTACCGGGGGCGAGGCTGGTTTGATAGGGTTGAACTTAGACGGCTAGTGGCTAATGTTGTGTCCATACTATCCTTCTGTTTTTCATAGCTCCGGCCTTAATTACTAGTTATATTGTTATTGCATGTCATCTATTTTATGGTTTTATGATGTTGTTACTATTTCTATGGTTTTCGTTGACGATACTGATATATTAAGTGCATTTGGTATGAAGGAAAATATTTTCCGTAAAATGTTTTCTAATTTTTTCATGTTTGGTTGGCTTAAATATTTTGGAAAATATTTTTCTTATGAAGTGGAGGTTAGCATCTGGAGTATTATGTGACAAGAGAGTGCCACTGATACTCAAAGGTAAGTTCTACAAAGTGGTGGTTAGACCGGCCATGATGTATGGGGTTGAGTGCTGGCCGGTTAAGAAATCACATATCCAGAAGATGAAGGTAGTAGAAATGAGGATGTTGAGGAAGATGTGAGGACATACTATGATGGATAAGATTAGTAATGATGATATTCGGGAAAAGGTGTGCGTGGCTCCCATTGATGACAAAATGCGGGAAGCGAGGCTCAGATGGTTCGGGCATGTTCAGAGGAGAAGCCCAGATGCTCTGGTAAGGAGGTGCAAATGGCTGGTTGTGGAGGGCACGAGAAGAGGTAGAGAGCGGCCTAAGAAGTATTGGGGGGAGGTGATTAGGCATGATATGGCGAGGCTTCAGATTTCGAGGACATGGCACTTGATAGGAACATGTAGAGGTCGAGTATTAGGGTGTTAGGGTAGGAGGTAGTTGAGTCTTGGCTTATGTCATGAGTTTGTGAGTCTAGTTTGGTAGGTATACTATTTCGCTTTTGCTTTGTATCTTTCTTCTTGATTGCATGTTGTTCTTATGTCTCATGTTAATTCTGTGTTGTTACTGATATTGTCCCCTTTTGTTTTTTTGTTTTCTTGAGATGAGAGTCTTTCGAAAACAATCTCTCTATTCCTTCGGGGTAGGGGTAAGGTCTGTGTACACACTACCCTCCCCAGACCCCACTAGTGGGATTTCACTAGGTTGTTGTTGTTGTTGTATTTTCCTTATGAACTCATTTTCCTCCAACTGGAGGAAAATATTTTCCAAAACTCCTACTCAACTTTTTCACTCTTTTCCTCACCCCCACCAACCCACCCCACACCCACCCACCCAACCCAACCCCCCGCCTACCCACCCCACCCTCTCTCTAAAAGTTTTTTTTTAAAATTTCAGTTTATTTTCCGTCACCACCCACCTGCTGCCCCCAACCCGTAAATTTTTTTTTTACTTTTTTTGTATAATCTCAAATTTCTGTTTTTTCATTTTTCTGCACCACCCCCCACTCAACCCTAATCCCCCCTCCCCCGCACAATTTTATTTTTTTAAACTTTTTTTTTGTAATTTCAAATTTTTGTTTTTTAGTTTTTCTGCATCCCCCCCCCTCCGCCCGCCCCCTCCCTCCCCTCCTTAGGGGAATTTTTTAAATATATTTCAGTTTTTATTTTTTCATTTTCGGTTTATAGGTCCGAAATTTACAAGTTCCAAAATTATGAATTCGGAGGCTTATGTGTTTGGAAGTTTACGGGATTAGAAATTATAAAGTTTACGTGTTCGAAAGTTCGCGGTTTCGAAAGTTTAGCAGTTCAAAAGTTTGTGAAATTTGTGGATTCGGAATTCGAAAGTTTATGGCTTCATGTTTATTGTATCTAAATTATTTATGAATACTCTTGAGAAGTTATTTTTTCTTAATTTGCGTACCAAACACCGAAAATGAATAAGATTACTACTCCCTCCGGTCCACAATAAGCCAATTTACTTTTTTATTTTGGTCAAAATAAGTGTCAATTTATATAATCAAGAAAAAAATTCAATTTGTTTTTACAAAATTACCCTTATGTACATATCCCTAAAAATATTTCTTACTCCTCACATTAAATATTTAATTAAGGGTAGTTTAGTCATACGAGGTATTTTTATATAGAATTTAGTATTTTCTTAATGGACGTGCCAAAAGTAAATTGGTCACTTATTATGGACCGGATGGGGTGCTTGTTTTCCAAAAAAATATTTTCTCGGAAAACATTTTCCGTTATACTAAACACACCAATTGTCTCTTGGAAAACATTTTCCACGGAAAACATTTTCCACGGAAAACATTTTCCGTTATACCAACACACACCCATTGTCTCTTCTCGTTTTCTTTCCGTCTTTCTGAGCCGATGGTTTATCGAAAATAGCCATTCTGTTCCACCGAAGTAGAGATAAGAACTGCGCACAAACTATCCTCTCCAGATCTCATTCTATGGGATTTTACTAGGTTCTTGTTATTGTTCTCAAAGTTTACGAGGATGAGGCAGCGATCCTTTGATTGGGGGGAGGTGGATGGAGCTTTTTCAGATTAAGTAAAAATAGTGCTTAACAGTAAAATTCTTTGATTGCTAAAAATAAAAGCGAAGTTTACTGCACGTCACGTCAGACCTCCCTATAATAACAACACAACATAACAATTATATTGTAAAAATTAAGTTTTTTTCAGAACAAATTTTTTATACTATGTTATAATATATATCTTCAATAATAGCACTTCATTATAATATCGAAAAAATATCAGAACAAGCACCATTGCTATAGAGAAATTTGATTGTATGTAAAATTATGAATGATATTATCAAGATCAGTTCAAGTTTGTCAAAATATGAGATGTCTAGTGAACTAGAACTTCAATATATTCTTTTTCAACTCTTACTTTAATTAAATATTGTTCAAATGCCTTATATTTTGCATATAATAAATTCAGCAGTATTTGAATTATTCCAACGCCAAATTCTCCATGCTAAAAATGACAAAAAGGAGATGAGAAAATAAGACGAAAAAAAGAAAACAGAAGCAAAGAAGGGACTGACCCAGACAAGACAAGGCAATAGGGTAATGGGCCCACAATGACACAGACAATACAACAACCTTTCACGGCCCAGAATTTTATCCACATAACGTCAAGATCGTGAACTACACGCTCTGGACCGGACCAAACCCGCTTTGGGTCCATGTTCAAACATTAAACCAAGTACCAATATGGGCCGACATGAGCCTCAGATGCCCACGTGCACTGGACAGGTATTGTGGGCCCAACATTGGACGTTATGTCTAATCAATTGGGTCAGCTCCAGTGGAAGTGATAGTGCAATTAAGACATCAGGTAGTACTACCAGTTACCGGGAACGAAAAAAGAATAGGGAAATTTTCTTTATATAGTCGCCCTAGAAGTAATACCCAACAAAATGTATATTTTTGTATATTATTAAAGATTAATAAACATATTTTATATATAATCTGTATATATTTTTGTATATTTCACTAACGAGTATAATTGTTTTTGGCCCACTAACAAATGTGCAACTTGCTCTAAAAAATAATGCTACAAAGCTAGTATGTTCACCTATATGAATTTTTCTTTTCCATTATGCCCTATTTTAGTTTGGTAGTTGATAGGGGGGTTAATGATTCGGTTCGGCCGATTTTTTTATAAAATATATATCATATCAGTTTTTTGGTTATTCAATTTTGTATAACCAAAATTAGATTTTTTAAAATTGTCCCAATCATCTCAGTTTCTTTTCGGTATCGATATATATCAATCAATTTTTCGATTTTTTTTTAAAAAAGGTCATGCAAGAGTCGCTAGCCGAAGTTAGAATGCGATAAGTGCGTACTTGCATAATATTTGGCAAAACTCTCTTGACATTTTTACTATTTTAAAAGTGAGGATCATAGGAACACGAAAGATGTCCACCATAGAGATTCAACCCACTATTCTATAGTAGCGTAGAACAAATTAAGTAAGGATAAGAGAATCTAAATCATACGAGTGGATAATAATCAAGCTGAGACTCAAGAATAGAACTTATTAGAAGATTAGTATCCAACAAGAGAAATCTAAATCATACGAGAGGAAAAATATTTGATACATTGTGGTTTGCTACTAAAGATCGATGGAATATTTAGTGGCTTGCTACTCAAGATATTGGAACTAATTTAGTTTCGACATGAATAGTAGAATATGCATGGAAGTTGGGACTTTAGATATTTATTTAGTCACTTGTAGCCATTTTTATAACCCTGTTTGTTAGTTTTAAACTTAGTATATAAAATATATTTTTTATATAAAATTAATTCAGTACAGTTCGGTATTTTTCTGGTTTATTTTTATAAAATTAAAAACCTACCCTATTATTCAGTACGGTTATAACTTTATATAACAACCTACGATTTTATTTATTTTTTAAAATAAAAATCGATTCGGTACAGTTCAGTTCGATCGATTTAGTTGGTTTTTAAAAATCCATTGACACGCCTAACTTATAATATGGGTTGAGGTATTCTTCTCGCCAACCCAAACTTGTGATGAAAGGAATGATAATTCATATCGCTGATCCAATTTGTTTGGGTTTAAGGTATAATTGTTGTTGTATGAAGGAGTATGGTGAAATATTAAAGGGTCGTTTGGTTGTTGTTTTTTTTTTTGGGGGGGGGGGGTGGGGGGAGGGGGGAGGAGGGAGGGTCTAAATTGAATTAAACTCGGTGTAAAATTTTAAATTAAATCTGTCTTATGTTCGGTTGAGTGTGCTACTTAAGTCAAGATAAATTTTATACTACAATCATCAAATTTTCTATTCTATATAAAAGATGGAAAAGAAAATCCCGATCATTATCCTTGTAATAATTCCAGAATTATATAATATCCGTATTATAATCCTAGTTAGCAGTATAATTCAAGGATAACTTGATTGTAAACCAAAAGATATTTAGCTAGCGTTTGGCTATAGATTCCTAAATTTATTTTGGAAAATCTAATTTGGGTGAAGTTTGGTTTGAAATTAAAAATGTGTTTGGACATACGTTTTCAAAACATATTTTTCAAAATTATTTTGGAAAAACATTTATATTATTAGTGTTTGTAAATATTTTGGCCCAAAACCAGCTATTGAGCTGATTTTGGGATTTAGGACTTGGGATTTTCCCAAAATATAAGCAAAATCTATGGCTAAATATGTATTTGCAAAATCAAATCCAAATTTATTTTGGCAAAATCTATGACCAAACGGTCCTTTCGTTTCACTCTTCGTTTGAGTGTTAGAAGTTTAACTTTGGAAAGGAATTTTTTTTGAGTAATGAGTGTATTGTCTTTTCAGTAAGGAGTGGTTTGGTAATAATTTATTCCACCCTTCTATGAGGATAAAAAAACGCTATAATTTCGGAATAACTAATTTCGAGATTAATTATACCGCAATTCTATTTCAATCAAACATAAGATAAATTCTTCTTAAATTTAATCCCGAGATTAATTATCTCTTATCCCTCTTATCAAACGAAGCATATTTAATACTATGAATTGAATTATTTGAGTAGTGAGTTACGGATAGTGAATAATTAAATAAAAAGATTGCACTGCCCTTTGTGTGTGTGTGTGTTTGAATTAAAATATTTTATAAAAATATATTTTAACTGGATCATGGGCTCATAGCAGGAGGGATTCTCGTACCTGTTTCCTTTTAGACAAAAAAAATGTATGGATTTGAGATTCTTTTTGTGTATGTGAAGCTGAAAAGTCGACGAAAATGACAGATTCACCTGTGCCTTCTGCTACTTCTTGCTGTTTCCCTTCTCCTGTTGCCTTTCTTTAGTTTTACTTGTTTTCACTTACTTCACCTTATATAATAATCGGATCATCGAATTAAGTTCTGAGCTAAATATTTATATACATTTAATGAATTTTTAGTACAAATACAAGGCCTAGATGAAAATTACTGGGTTCGTATAAACTAGTAACCTTTGCACTAGATTCGCTCATATTTATTTACAACAGTAATTTTCTCTTTATCTTTCAAGGCAGTACTTACTCGAGTAAGATTTATACACCTAATTAAATAATTAATCTTACAAATTAATAAATTATATAAAGTAAAAATCCGTATTACTTAACCATGATTAAGTATAAGTATACATATATACATATGCAAGATATATATCTTATAACCGTTGGTTTGGTTGGTATAAACACCCAACACGGATAACTTTCTACCCAATTTATGTACCTATTGTACCAGTGTGCATATATGAACCTAATAATAAGTCATATAATACCACTCACTTGATTTTACAACAAAATAATTCGTGATAAAACATCACACTAGAGACAATGTTGGCATGATTAATTGATGTTTTTTTATTTTACTCACAATTAATACACTAACAAATAACTACAACAGCAAAACTGAATGAGCTTAAAAGCCCTTAATTAACCGAAGACTTTTTTTTTCCTTAATTTCATTTAAAGTTTTTCCTGTATCCTACGTGCCTCTAAACAGGTGAGGGGCTGTGGAAACATAGTTCGATCACCAATCAGATTATATTTCTTTCTTTGTTTATAAGTGTGAGATGTCGACCGTGAAAACAGCCTCTTGTAGAAATGCAGGGTAAAATTGTGTACAACAGATCTTTGTGGTCCGGTCCTTATCCGGACCTCGCGCATTATGAAAGCTTAGTGCACCAGACTGCCTTTTGGTCTGGATGACGATCATTTACATGTAAAATAAGTACACTAAAATACTTTTAAGTTGGCAAAGTAAAAGAATTATCCCCTAATTCCAAAGACTTTAGCCCAAAGCATCACTCCAGGCACATTTTTCGGTCATGAAAAAATAAGATATATAATAGAATTTTAGTTCCCTTTAGGAGAAACCATTATCTTTTTTTTTTTTGTGTTATAGCCTGTTTGGCCAAACTGAAAAAATCAGTTTATTTTTAGAAGTGCTTTTTTTTTTTTATAAAAGTGCTTTTGTCAAAAGTATTTTTTGGTAAGAAGCAATTTGTGTTTGACTCATTAATTTAAAAAGCACTTCTGAGCAGCAATTAATATTTGATCAAGCTTTTAAAAATTGTTCCTAAGTGTATTTTTCTCAAAAGTATTTTTCAAAAAAGTATTTTTTGGAGAGAAGCCACATTTTCTGCTTCTGATTCTTCTTCTCCTCAAAAGCATTTTTTTCTTCAAAAAACTTGGACAAACACTTCAATTTTGAGAGGAAAAAAAATACTTCTATGATTGAAGAAACTTGGCCAAAGAGGCTATTAGATTCATAAGCATCAAATTTGAAAGATTGAATTGTTATATAAGCACCAAAGGGACGAGTAGGATCAAAATGCAGGTTTTCAATTTTGACCTAATTCAATCATGACGTTGCATTCTTAAAAGAGGTATTTATGCCAAAATTAAAAGGTTTAACTCTTAAAATTCGAATAGCGTCACAGGAATTGGGACGAAGGAAATATCTTTATAAGTTTTTACAGTTAACCATTGAACGAATCAATTAGAGTTAATTATTGATATAGTTGATAATACTAATGTTTGAACATGGGTGTTAGAAAAAAGAAAAACAGCAGTGCTGATTCAAACGTGAGCTGATAATTTCTTTTTCGTCTTGAAATTTATTATGCTCATTTTTCAGTTGAATTAATATCATGTTTGAAAATTTGTCTTCTTGGACCAAATGAGTTTTATAACTTTGTTTCTTGTATGGGTCAAAATCTGATCACTGCGGTCAAGCTAACCAACATCCCGTCCAAGCGACAGGGTATTGAAAGACGACATAGTCTATTCTACATCCAGCACTCACGACATCCGTCGAGTCGGAAGAAACAACGTCCAGGAAGCGACCAAGAAAGATAGTACGAGAGAGAGTCAGACCAAGTAAATAGCAAAGGTCTCATAACTATATATAGGAAGGGAAAACCTTCGGTTGAGGAGGTTTCTCCCTCTCTTCTGACCTCTCTCTCTCTCCTTACCTCCCTCTTCTGCAATCTTCTTAAAGAAAAAGAACAATTTAGCAATCTCCAAGAAAAGATGTAAAACAACCTCCCCCCATTGATTAATAGGAGTCACAACGAAAGTTCCAATAAGTTTGGTTACCTCTATTTCAACTTATGTACTATTTATTCAATTAGCTCATTGATCTGGGATTTATTATGTTTAACTGAGATTTACCCCTTCATTTTTTTCTGATTGATTTATTCAAAAAGATTCCAATATCTTTTGAGTCAAACAATTTGGCGCCTTCTGTGGGGATTTCTAAGTGAAATTTTCTAGTCTCTTCCAGATCAAAGATAAGAAACACGATTGCTCGCCAAAAAGAGCACTAAGGCAATGCCCAACCCACACAGGGCAAAAGAGCAGCATAAGAGGGGAAAGAGAGCTGAATACAGTCACCGAATTTCGGAATCATCGCCCCATTAACCGTCGAAATGCCAGACAAAACGTGCAACGTTACAAACCTACTCTCATTCACCGATCCATCGGATAGAGGTAAGGAAAGTATCATTTTAAGTCACCTTCTGCTCTTTGCTCAAATAGGAACACAAATGCCGCGCGGGCGAGCGAGCGAGTAAAGAAACATCTCAATCAGAGAATGGGAAACTACTACAAGACAACCGAAACATCGCCCGCCGATGACACCTCCAGATCGGAAGGCAGGAATCAGACATGGAAACTACAATGTGTGCGCATAGCGAACATAAGCGAAACAACAATGTTCCGTACTCTCCAACATTACACTCTCTGATGCAAACAATATCAAATGAACTAGGACCCCCCCCCCAAGAAGATGCATGATTCTCCACAACTGGGACTGAGGACGTGTTACTATTTCGATAAGTTCGAAATAACACCCTTTAAGGCCAAGGGCCTTCGCCAAAAAGAAGAGTTCGACCTCAATCGAACGACGACAGGTTACTATTTTGATAAGTTCGAAATAACACTGTCACACCCCTTTTTTCACAACCTCACTAACCCTCTTAAAATAAATAAAAAGATTAGTAAAGCTAAAAGGGTTGTCCAATTAGAAAGTGACAAAAATTTGTGTTCAAAAGGACTTTTCAGAGTCGCCACCTGGCATTGGTTTTGGTGTGCCAGGTCATCATTTTTTTAAAAATAATTTTTCCTTTTAAAACAATTTAGATTCCAAAACTAAACCTGCATCAGAGATTCGGGTAAGGGGGTCCATTTGACTCGGAAAGAAGGTGTTAGGCACTCCCCAAGTCCCGTAACTAGTACGGTTCCGCACTTGATCAAATCGGCTTTTAAAATATTCAAATAGAGGTAAAACTAAACACAGAAAAGAAAAATAAACACACAAGAGGCTTGAGGTCGTTCCCACCTAATAAAAAAATAAAAATAAAATAAGAATAAAAGTACTACGAGTTCTACTTTTGACCTCCCATTACAAAGTTCTACGGGGCATTCCCGGAATAAAATATATACAAATCCCTCAGGACATTCCCCAAATAAATTTAACTAAGGGAACGACATCTCGCCACGAAAACTAATAATATAATGTCCTAATATTACCTACCCATGTGTGGCCGGCCTAAAACATACTGTTATCGGGTGATACAGTAACATAAATGAAAAAACATTAAATAGAAAGTCATGACATGTTCAACGTTTTTTGTTCTTGATTCCCAACCCCATGGCCTAACACTTATCTTAATATTCAAACCACCCATCAATGTAATCAATTAGTTTAATTCTCCTATTATTAGATTATTAATCGTAAAGCCTTGAAACCTCTGTCTCTTAATGAAGGCATGGCAACAGAACTGAAGTTTCAATTTTAGCCATTAAAACTTATCCCACAAATATAGAACTAAACAACGTAAACAATAATCGAGAACACAAAAGCCATCCAATTAAAAGACTAGGGAAAGAGAGAGGGTAAGGTTTAGACCTTTTATTGATGAATCCAAAGGTGTAATTCAGAAGGCAAACTGAAAATCGGAACCAGAGTTTGGTCAAAAAACCTTGACTGAAATCGCACGGGACTGGAAACTTTGATCGACGATAAGTACTCGAATTGGAATCAACCTCTACGGAACTCCAATTTTGAGACGAAAATCAAAAAGACTTAATAAGAAAATAGAATAATTTTTTAGAAGAACAGCACAACCAACGAACAATAGATCTGAACTCAATCAAACGCCGAACTTGAACAGCAAGTTAGATGAAAAATTATATCCTTCGAATTTGCAACGTTGGACCGGAAACCTTCGAACGGCAACTTCGGATTAGCTTATCTTAATTCGTAGTTGTTCTTCCGGGTCGGTCTGTTTCTCCTCCTTTCTGTTTTTTTCTATATCATAGATATTAATTGAAGTTTGAAGGTGTGGTCGGGTTTGGTAACTCGACAAAGACGGAGTTGGAAGCAGCGTTGTCCACGCAATAGAATGAGAGTGATGGGAGTTTCGTCATCAATGACGGCGTGAAGCGGCAGAGAAAGAGACGAAGGAAGGATGAGAAGAAGTGGCAGTCGTGGCTTGTAGGGAAGGCGGCTCTCTGCTTAGGGGTGTTCAATAGTTTTTTTGGGGGAGATGGGGTTGAGGGGGGTGGCTACTGTGTGACTGATGGGGGATTGGAGATGTGGAGAAGATGGGAGATTAGGGAGGGGCGGCTGGTTTCTCCTTAGGGCTTTCTAGGTTTTTCTCTTTTTTTTGTTGTTAATGTGTAGGTTAGATCAAGAAGAAGATTTGATGGGTCTTTAGGGTTAGGGAAGGGTCAATTGGGCCAAAACGATCGGGCTTGGTGAATTGGGTCATAAAATTTGATTTTTAATTCCATAATTCTTGCAATTTGGCTAAAAATATAAATTTCTTTTCTAAAATAATACCATAAAATGTAACTAAAACAATTATATTATGACATGAAACTATTTTTGATATTTTCAAGGATTATACTAAAAATAAAAATGCGTTAAAAATAATATTTTTCTAAAAATACCTAATACCTTAATTAAATAGAGAAAAATGAAACTATTTTTGTATTTTTCAATTTTGTAATAAAAATAATGTAAAAGAGTCCAAATGAGTTGAAATAACTATATTAGACCTAAACTAAGTATTTAAATGGTAAAATATGTAAAATCTTGGGGAGGGTCAAAAATCACATGTCTACAATCGCCCATCTTTGACAGGAAATACGAAGTATTTTCAGACAAATAATGACTAGACAGGTTTTTTGACCCGATCCTTATTTAGGGAGATCAAAAACTAAGAGGAAGGAGAATGTGACCGAGCCCTGGTATCTGAGCTGCCTACATATCCTTGGCTATAAAGGAATCAGGCCACGTGTAGTTCAGAAGTGAATGAGGTGATAGAGTGTACTAAGGTGGAGAGCCGATCGAGGTGCCGTTCTGTCGAGGTTCCGGTCCGCGGTCCTGTTATTACATCAAAATCAAAAATGAAAAAGACTAACTAAGCTTGTCAAATATGAGTTAGAAGATTCCTATCTATAAGTCTTTTGAAGCTTGATCTTGAATCTTGAATGGTTCTTCATACAGACTTTAGATTTGAACCTTGACGCTTGCTAGTTGCAGGTGCTAGTTCATTCTTCTTCAGCTTTTCTGATCAAAACTGGACACACCATGCTTGTGACTTTAGTCATGTCTTGAGCAAACCACCTTTTGTCTCAACTTCTGCATTTTGGATTCAGTTCCTTTTTTTGGATTGAGATTACTTTTGTTGATTATCTCGGACTGTTGACTCGCATTCTTGCCGCGAGCTTCTACTACTTCTAAGTTGAATTGGATTCTGAAATGGCTTCCTTTGTTCTCCAGGTGGGCGCCTGATTGCCAAAATTTGAACTATATTCCCTTATTCTCCAGGTGGGCGCCTGATTGCCAAAATTTGAATTGTATTCCCTTGTTCTCCAGGTGGGCGCCTGATTGCCAAAACTTGAACTGCATTCCCTTGTCCTCCAGGTGGGCGCCTTATTGTCAAAACTTGAATTGTATTCTCATGTCTTCCAGGTGGGCGCTTGATTGCCAAAACTTGAACTATATTCCCTTGTCCTCCAGGTGGGAGCCTGATTGCCAAAACTTGAACTGTATTCCCTTGTTCTCCAGGTGGGTGCCTGATTGCCAAAACTTGAACTGTATTCCCTTGTTCTCCAAGTGGGCGCCTGATTGTCAAAACTTGAACTGTATTCCCTTGTTCTCCAGGTGGGCGCTTGATTGCCAAAACTTAAAATAATTCTGAAACGAATTCCCTCATTCTCCAGGTGAGTGCCTGCAATCAAAACAATAAAACAAACAAAATTTTCTCCGCAGTTTGCACTAGGAAAATTTGTGAGTTGTTAGCAAAACTGTAAATCACCTATGCTATTGATGCAATAATGAGAGTAAAACTAAAGACTTGACTGGGATCTGCATCTCCTGGGGATGAACTCAAATGACTCATACTAGGAAGTGTGTCTCCTAGGGATGAAACTTGAATGACTCAAACTAGGAAGTACGTCTCCTAAGGGTAAAACTTGAATGACTCAAACTAGGAAGTGCGTATCCTAGGAATGAACTTAAATGACTCAAACTAGAAAGTGCGTCTCTTAGGATGAAATCTCAATTTAGGAAGTGCGTCTCCTAAAAGAATAACTTGAAAGACCTTTATTAGGAAGTGCGTCTCCTACGGTTGACACTTGAATGAACCAAAATAGGAAGTGTGTCTCCTAGGAATGAACTTAAATTACCAAAAACTAGGAAGTGCGTCTCCTAGGGGTAAAATCTCAGTTTAGGAAGTGCGTCTCCTAAAACAAGAATATAACCTGAAAAACCAAGACCAGGAAGTGCGTCTCCTAGGGGTAAAATCTCAATTTAGGAAATGCGTCTCCTAAAAGAATAACTTGAAAGACCTTGACTAGGAAGTGCGTCTCCTACGGGTGATACTTTAATGAACCAAACTAGGACGTGTGTCTCCTAGGAATGAACTTAAATTACCAAAAACTAGAAAGTGTGTCTCATAGGGGTAAAATCTCAATTTAGGAAGTGCATCTCCTAAAACAAGAATATAAGCTGAAAGACCCAGACTAGGAAGTGCATCTCCTATTGGTGATGTGTGATCTTCTCAATAGCCTTTGCGTAAGCAGAATTGGGAATTAAACCTGAAAAATTCAAGCTTTTATATGAACGTAGCCTTCGTCCATGTTTCAAACAAAGAAAACTTGTGAGTTTAAAACATGGTGGTTAGTTTTCGGCCTTGATTACGAGGGCGATTTCTCTTGCACTTGTCACGATCAACTTGGACTTCAACTTGGAAGATAGTGCTTGTTATCAATTGACTGCTTTTCCGGACAACCCTTATCACAAGAAATACTCCTGATTCGTTCAAGTCCAATAGCTTATACCCAATGCATTGCACTCGTGTTCTAACACTCACCAAATCTTTGTATTTTACATCAATCCCAATGAACATCTATTATCACCAACTCAGTGCACACACTATTCTCCTGTGTCTTATGTCATTTTGATATGCTTGCCAGACTCAGCTTTGTATAATTAAAAAGCTTATAGCAGATTTTGAAGTTATTTCTCACTTGTCTCAACAAAAATTGACTGAAAAGGGACTCAAACAAAACAAAAGGAACAAATTAAGGAGAAAAACGAAAAGAGATGGTATCTAACAAGAAAATATTTTTACCAGAAAAAAGGACAAAGTAGAAACTAATCTTATTAAAAGGCCATCTCCACTGACCACGACATGCATTTTGGATTAAGCGGTCTGATATGTCAAGCGAGTCTAATCTTCAACTCTTGTTATGCCTCTAAGTTGTGAAACGGGACTTCAGCGCTCCAATTGTTCTATTTGATCCACAATCCTCAGTCGACTTGTAGTGCCCTGAAGGGTTTTCACCATCAAGCCTCTCTCATTTTCTCTTTTTCTTAACTCACCGTCGCCTTACGGTGCCTATGAGGGTTTTCACCGATAAGACTCTCTCATTTTATCATTTTCTCTCTTTGTGCTGAGAACAAGGTATTACCCATGATGCAGGAAGATCATACTTTCACCACATACTTGATTTGGCATCCTCAAAGATTGGTCGGAAGGTCTTTCTTTGGACTGTAATGTTGGCTTTGGACAGGGTTGGAAAGAAAGGGTGGCATGAAGGCTCAAAATAATTTAAAATGAAATGGTTCAAAATTACAACTTTTGGAATTAGATCTTTTGGCTAAAATTAAAACTTCTACCCCAGTTTCTTGGAGTTTAGGGAATCTCTTTTTTTTTTGGATTTTTGCTTTGATGGGATTTCTAAGAAAAAATGCCCCACTCTTGACTTCGGGGATTATGAAATATTTTATTTGGTGTGACGAACCGTAAGGCTGCCTACGTATCTTGAGGTGACAAGAATCAGGTCGAACGTAGTTCAAAAGAAAGTTATTTTTTTCTTTTCTTTTCCTTTTCTTTTTTTTCCTTTTCCTTTTTTTTTCTTTTCTCCTTTTTCTTTTTTTCTTTTCTCTTTTCCTTTTTTTTCTTCTTTTTCTCTTTTTCTTTTCCTTTTCTAGTCCCTAACTCTATTTTCTGATTCCAAATAGGGGTATGGAACAAAATATTATGGCTCAAAATGGGTAGCAAAGGATAAAAGTATTTGGGTAGCAGAATAAAATGCCTTTGTCATACCAAACTTAAAAATGTCAAGTATAAACATGCAATTGAAGACAAGTGTCAATGGTCAATACCTTAGTCCCAATGAATGACCCTTGCCAGTTCGAAGCAGACTTGACTCAACCTTATCTTGATGTGGAAGAATGCATTTCAGCACTGACTGATTTACCTCAAACTGCTTGAGAGACATTTTCTTGTTTTATGCTTTTATCAACCTCTTGATTTCCCAGGCCTATTGCCTCTGTTCACTCAATTCAAAGTTCAAGTCATCTTAGAATGCGTGAATCATTGATTGTTTCCTCAAACGCATCCTTTATCATATTCAAAGCTGTGTCATTGCTTCATGATTAGACTAACTTTCAAGATCAGGCTGAGAATTATGCGTGTATGTCATGTCACTAGAGTCGGCATGAAAAAAACTATATAAGGAAAATATGACCTAAACAAAAACTTACTAGAACTAACAGAAAATAGGAGATTGCATTAGACAGATGATGAAAAGGGTTTGAACAAGACAAGAAAAAAATAGACATGGGTTACAACCCTGGAACAATCCTAAATAACACTAGATGAGTTACTATAACTAAACGAAATAGACAAAATAAGAAGAAGAAGAGTTTGAGCCACAAGACAATATCTGGATTACAACCCTAAAATAACTCGGATAAACAGAAATGACAACAAATAAACCACCAAAACTTCTCCCTGGCTAGCCAAGAAAGGAGTGTCTTTCTAATTACCAAGCTCGACATCTTAGCCACTGGGTTGCACATCAAAATTACTGGGACCTTTACCAATTTCAGTATCATTAACTTCAGTCAGCAAGTTCCTAAGAGGATTCTCATACTGCCTATCACCATGCATCTTCCCCACAAAGTGTGCATCATCATGTGCAGGTAAAGGATTTTGTGCAATGTTGTGGGTGTCACTATACTAGACCACAATTATCCCTTCTTGTATCATTCTTTCTGTCTCCCTTTTCAAAGCACGAAAATCTTCAATGTTATGCCCTTGGACATTAGAGTGGTACATGCATCATACAGTAGGATCAAAACCTTTTGCATATGGGTCCGAAGTGTAGCCGCGGAGTGGCTCAATCAGGCCAGACTATTTTAGCTTTTCAAACAAGCTTGTGTAGGATTCTCCAATTGGCATGAAACTATTTCTTTGCCTTTGTTACCTTCTATGCCCCTGTGTCCTAGGGTTGTTAGGTGCTCAAAAATGATGGGAAGGCAAAAGAGTATTATGCGGTGCTGGTGCTCGCCACAAGGAGTGACCCGGTGGTTGAACAAACAACTAGACATTGTTTGGAGGATAATACTAAGGTGGTTTATGTGGAGCTTGAGGATATGTTTAGGTTGGGGTCGAGGCTAAGTATATTGGTGAGGCGGACCCGTTGGGCCATGTCGCGATCCTGAGACAGCCATGGCAACATCATCATGTTTATTCTGACCTGGCAGGCTTCCTATGTCATTCTGAATTGTCTGTGTTGTGGATTTTATGGCAGAATAGTTCATGATCTTGCTTGACTTTAGTCCCTCTTCCACTATTTCTCCCATCTTTACCACATCATTGAAAGGCTTACCAATGACTGAGATCAAATGGCCGAAGTAAGTAGGCTCCAAGACTTGAAGAAAGTATTCAACCATCGGAACCCATATTCTTTAAAGCTTTCACTAGGTTTCTTTTCTACCTTGGTCAGAGATAGGCGATCTAGGACGATGTCTATGTTGTACTGAAAGTGCCGAGAGAAGGCCTGAGCCATATCGTCCCATGTGTGCCACCTGCTGGCGTCTTAGTGGGTGTACTATTATAGAGCTGCCTCACTCAGACTCTGGTTGAAGTACGCCATCAGTAATTTGTCTTTCCCCCAAACGCCTCTCATTTTACTGCAGTAACCTCTTAAGTGGGCCATGGGGTCTCTGTGCCCGTCATACAAGTCGAATTTAGGCATTTTGAACCCAACAGGTAACTAGACATCAGGGAACAAACAGATCTTTGTAGGCTACACTCACTTGGCCTCCCAACCCCTGCATGTTTCTAAGCGATTGGTCTACGAAACCAGAGATTTAGGGTTCAATACCCAGTAGAGTCGCTAGAACTGTCACACCCCTATTTTCACAACCTCACTAACCCTCTTAAAATAAATAAAAATATTAGTAAAGCTAAAAGGGTTTTCCAATTAGAAAGTGACAAAAATTTGTGTTCAAAAGGACTTTTCAGAGTTTCCACCTGACATTGGTTTCGGTGTGTCGGGTCACCGTTTTTTTAAAAATAATTTTTCCTTTTCAAACACTTTAGATTCCAAAACTAAACCTGCACCATAGATTCGGGTAAGGGGGTTCATTTGACTCGAGGAGAAGGTGTTAGGCACTCCCCAAGCCCCGTAACTAGTACGGTTGCGCACTTGATCAAATCGGCTTTTAAAATATTCAAATTGAGGTAAAACTAAACACAGAAAAGAAAAATAAACACACAAGAGGCTCAAGTTTGTTTCCACCTAATAAAAGAAAAATGAAAATGAAATAAGAATAAAAGTACTATGAGTTCTACTTTTGACCTCCCATTACAAAGTTCTACGGGGCATTCCCCGGAATAAAATATATACAAATCCCTAGGGGCATTCCCCGGATAAATTTAACTAAGGAAACGACCTCTCTCCACGAAAACTAATAATATAACGTCCTAATATTGCCTACCCATGTGTGGCCGGCCTAAAACATGCTTCTATCGTGTGATACAGTAACATAAATGAAAAAACATTAAATAGATAGTCATGACATGCTCAACGTTTTTTGTTCTTGATTCCCAACCTCATGGCCTAACACTTGTCTTAATATTAAAATCACCAATCAATGTAATCAATTAGTTTAATTCTCCTATTATTAGATTATTAATCCTAAAGACTTGAAACCTCTGTCTCTTAATGAAGGCATGGCAAAAGAACTGAAGTTTCAATTTTAGCCATTAAAACTTATCCCACAAATATAGAACTAAACAGCGTAAACAATAATCGAGAATACAAAAGCCATCCAATTAAAAGACTAGAGAAAGAGATAGGGTAAAGTTTAGACCTTTTATTGATGAATCCAAAGGTGTAATTCAGAAGGCAAACTAAAAATCAGAACCAAAGTTTGGTCTAAAAACCTTGATAAAAATCGAAAGGGACTGGAAACTTCGATCGGCGACAAGGACTCGAATCGGAATCAACCTCGACGGAACTCCAATTTTGAGATGAAAATCAAAAAGACTGAATAAGAAAACAGAATAATATTTTTAGAAGAACAGCCACAACCAATGAACAATTGATCTGAACTCAATCAAACGCCGAACATGAACAACAAGTTAGATGAAAAATTATATCCTTCGAATTTGCAACGTTGGACCGGAAACCTTCGAACGACAACCTCGAATTAGCTTATCTTAATTCGTATTTGTTCTTCTAGGTCTGTCCATTTCTCCTCCTCTTTGTTTTTTATATATCATAGATGTTAATTGAAGTTTGAAGGTGTGGTTGGGTTTGGTAACTCAACAAAGACGGATTTGGAAGCAGCGTTGTCCACGCAACAGAACGAGAGTGATGGGAGTTTCACCGTCAATGGCAGCGTGAAGCGACAGAGAAAGAGACGGAAGAAGGAGGAGAAGAAGTGGCAGTCTTGGCTTGTAGGGAAGGCGACTCTCTGCTTAGGGGTGTTCAAGGGTTGTATTGGCAGAGATGGGGTTGAGGGAGGTGGCTACTGTGCGGCTGATGGGGGCTTGGAGATGTGGAGAAGATGAGAGATTAGGGAGGGGGCGGCTGGTTTCTCCTTAGGGCTTTCTAGGATTTTCTATTTTTTTTTTTTGTTAATGTGTAGGTTAGATCAAGAAGAAGATCTGATGGGTCTTTAGGGTTAGGGAAGGGTCAATTGGGCTAAAGAGATTGGGCTTGGTGAATTGGGTCATAAAATTTGGTTTATAATTCCATAATTCTTGCAATTTGGCTAAAAATATAAATTTCTTTTCTAAAATAATACCATAAAATGTAAAACTAATCCTAATTAACTAAAATAATTATATTATGACATGAAACTATTTTTGATATTTTCAAGGATTATACTAAAAATAAAAATATTGTTATAAAATAAAGACTGTAAAGTAAAGACAACTATAGAGAGAAACAGATATATTATTCGAATTCAAACTGATGTAGATAATGAACTGAAATCTCTTCTATTTATAGAATAAATGAAGCTGCTGTGTAAGCTGCTACTATACCAGATATGGATAATCTTCTACTAAGAGCAATGTTTATCCATAATGGAGTACTGAAAAGATAAGCTTATTATACCCGGTATGGATAATCTTCTACCGGGGATAATATTTATCCATAACTGGGTACTGAAAGGATAAGCTTATTATATTCGGTATGGATAATCTTCTACCAGGGGTAATGTTTATCCATAACTGGGTACTGAAAGGATAAGCTTATTATACCCGGTATGGATAATCTTCTATCGGGGGTAATGTTTATCCATAACTGGGTACTGAAAGGATAAGCTTATTATACCCGGTATGAATAATCTTCTACTGGGGGTAATATTTATCCATAACCGGGTACCGAAGTGATAAGCTTCTTCAGGAAGCTTATTTCCAATAAAGTACTAAATAGATAAACATATTTACGGTGGAGTCCCATATGGATAAACTTCTTCAGGAAGCTTATTTACAACGGAGTACTAAATGAACATCCATAATATAATATATTTATAACACTCCCCCTTGGATGTTCATTAAAAGATAATGTGCCTCATTAAAACCTTACTAGGAAAAACCACGTGGGAAAAAAAATCCAGTGAAGGAAAAAGAGTACACATATTTAGTAAGACGCATTACTAGGTGCCTCATTAAAAACCTTATAAGGAAAACCCCATGGAAAAAACCTTAGTAAGGGAAAAAGAGTGCATCGCGTATTTTACTCCCCCTGATGAAAACCTTGTTTCAAATATTTGAGTCTCCGCATTCCAATCTTGTATACCATCTTCTCAAAAGTTGAAGTTGGCAAAGATTTAGTGAATAAATCTGCTGGATTATCACTTGAACGGATTTGTTGCACATCAATGTCACCACTTTTCTGAAGATCGTGTGTGTAGAATAATTTTGGTGAAATGTGCTTCGTTCTATCTCCTTTTATAAATCCTCCCTTCAATTGGGCTATGCATGCAGCATTGTCTTCGTATAAAATTGTGGGTCTTTTCTCACATTCCAAACCACATTTTTCTCGAATAAAATGAATTATTGATCTCAACCATACGCATTCCCTACTTGCTTCATGAATAGCTATTATCTCAGCGTGATTTGAAGAAGTAGCAACAATAGATTGCTTTGTGGAGCGCCATGATATGATAGTACCTCCATATGTAAATACGTAGCCGGTTTGAGATCGAGCTTTATGGGGATCAGATAAATAACCTGCATCTGCATAACCAACAAGGTCTGCATTATCTTTGTTAGCATAAAACAAACTCATAACAAGAGTTCCCTTTAAATATCGCAATATATGGTTAATCCCGTTCCAATGTCTCCGTGTAGGAGAAGAACTATATCTTGCTAGTAAATTAACAGGAAATGTTATGTCAAGCCTTGTAGCATTAGCAAGATACATTAGTGCACCAATTGCACTGAGATAGGGTACTTCGGGACCAAGGAGTTCCTCGTCCTCTTCTGGAGGTCGGAACAAATCCTTATTCACTTCAAGTGATCGAACAACCATTGGTGTACTCAATGGGTGCGCTTTGTCCATGTAAAAGCGTTTTAAGACCCTTTCTGTATAGGCAGATTGATGGATAAAGATCCCGTCTGCTAAATGTTCAATTTGCAGACCAAGACAAAGTTTTGTCTTTCCAAGATCTTTCATCTCAAATTCTTTCTTAAGATATTCAATTGCCTTTTGGAGCTCTTCTGGAGTTCCAACAAGATTTATGTCATCAACATAAACAACAAGTATAACAAATTCTGATGCCATTTTCTTTATAAAAATACATGGACAAATAACATCATTTATGTAACCTTCTTTCAGCAAATATTCACTAAGGCGATTATACCACATGCGCCCAGATTGCTTTAAACCGTACAAAGATCTTTGTAATCTGATTGAATACATTTCCTGAGATTTTGCTTCAGGCATTTTAAATCCTTCAGGAATTTTCATATAAATTTCATTATCAAGTGAACCGTACAGATAAGCTGTAACTACATCCATTAGATGTATTTCAAGCTTTTCATGTAGTGCTAAACTGATGAGATATCGAAATGTTATGGCATCCATAACAGGTGAATATGTTTCATCAAAATCGACTCCAGGTCGTTGTGAGAATCCTTGTGCAACAAGGCGAGCTTTGTATCTTTCAACTTCATTTTTATCATTCCTTTTTCGCACAAAAACCCATTTATGACCAACTGGTTTTATACCAGCAGGTGTTTGGACTACTGGTCCAAAGACCTCTCTTTTAGCAAGTGACTTCAATTCCGATTGAATTGCCTCTTGCCATTTTGGCCAATCAGATCTTTGTCGACATTCTTCGACAGATCGAGGTTCAAGATCCTCACTATCTTGCATAATATTAAGTGCAACATTATATGCAAAAATATTATCCACCACTATTTCAAATCGATTTAAATTAATCCCATCACCGTTCGAACTTATTAAAAGTTCCTCACTCACATGAGCTTCAGGTTCATTGATTTCTTCAGGAATCTCAGAACTAATCAGATTTTGGGTCTCTTCAGGGGATCCCTTCATAGTATCGTTTTGATCATTTGTCGATTTTCTTTTTCGAGGATTTCGATCCTTAGAACCCAAAGGCCTACCACGCTTCAGGCGTGCTTTAGGTTCACTAGCTCTCATGCTAGTAGATGGTCCTACTGGGACATCAATTCGGATAGGCACATTCTCTGCTGGGATATGTGACTTAGTTATCCTTTTCAAATCAGTAAATGCGTCTGGCATTTGATTTGCTATATTCTGTAAATGGATGATCTTCTGGACCTCCTGATTACATATAGGGGTACGGGGATCAAAGTGAGATAATGATGAAACTTTCCACACAATTTCTCTTTTGATTTCCTTTTTCTCTCCCCCTAATTGTGGGAAATTTGTTTCATCAAACCGACAATCTGCAAATCGAGCAGTAAATAAATCTCCTGTCAATGGTTCAAGATAGCGAATAATAGAGGGTGATTCAAACCCAACATATATTCCTATCCTTCTCTGTGGTCCCATCTTACTACGTTGTGGTGGTGCTACTGGCACATATACAGCACATCCGAAAATTCGTAGATGGGCAATATTTGGTTCATGACCAAAAACTAATTGTGACGGAGAATATTTATTATAATGTGTCGGTCTGAGATGGATAAGTGATGCTGCATGCAAGATAGCATGGCCCCAAACAGTAGTGGGCAATTTTGTTTTCATAAGTAGTGGTCTTGATATCAATTGCAGGCGTTTAATAAATGACGCTGCAAGGCCATTTTGAGTATGAACATAAGCTACAAGATGTTTAACTTTTATCCCAACTAATAGACAATAATCATCAAAAGCTTGAGATGATAATTCTCCAGCATTTTCAAGGCGAATGGCCTTTATAGGATAATCAGGGAATTGTGCCCTTAATCGAATTATTTGGGCTAATAGCTTTGCAAACGCCAGGTTGCGAGATGATAGTAGACACACATGAGACCATCTTGAAGATGCATCTATTAGGACCATAAAATATCTAAACAACCCACTTGGTGGGTGAATAGGTCCACATATATCCCCATGTATACGCTCTAAAAAGGCAGGGGATTCAATATCAACCTTCATTGGTGATGGTCTAGTGATCATTTTTCCTTGATAACAAGCATCACAAGAAAATTCGTCATTTGTAAGAATCTTCAGGTTCTTTAATGGATGCCCACTCGAATTTTCAGTAATTCGTCTCATCATTATTGATCCGGGATGGCCCAAACGGCCATGCCAAAGCACAAAAGTATTTGAATCCGTAAACTTCTGGTTTACGATAGAGTGTGCTTCAATTGTACTAATTTTTGAATAGTATAAGCCAGAAGATAAAGTTGGTAACTTTTCTACAATGCATTTCTGGCCAGAAATATTCTTTGTAATACAAAGATATTCCCTGTTCATTTCATCTATTGTCTCAACATGATACCCATTTCGGCGGATATCTATAAAACTCAACAAGTTTCTTCGGGACTTGGAGGAGAACAATGCATTGTCTATAATAAGTTTTGTTCCCTTAGACAGAAATATTATGGCTCTTCCGGAGCCTTCAATCAAACTTATATTACCAGAAATTGTTGAAACATTTGCTTTTTCCTTATGCAAATAAGAAAAGTATTTCTGATCGTTGAATATGGCATGAGTTGTTCCACTATCAATAACACAAATATCTTCATGATTTGTCTTTGATCCAAACATAATTTGAGGATTATCCATATTCTTCAAAATAACATAAATAAAATATATTATAGTAAACATCATTATCAAAGTATAACATTTATTTATGTACAACAATTACATAACCATACTATCTATTACAAACAACAAAAATTAAAATATTTACATTTCTACAGATTCACTACCGATTACATGACTTGTTTCTCCTTCTGGGAGTGCAAAGTAATCAGCTACATCCAAATGCATGAAGTCTAAATTATCTTCAGAAATAAAATTTGCTTCAGCATTTTTCTCTGTCTTCTTCAGGGAGGCTTGATAAAGCTCAACCAGGTGCTTTGGCGTACGACAAGTACGTGACCAGTGCCCTTTTCCTCCACATCTATAGCATGCATTTTCTGCATTTGGCGCTTGCACCGCTTCATGCTTTTGTTCCTTCCTTTTCCACTGCTGGTGGTGAGGAGGCTTCTTTGGTGCATTATTATTACCATGATTGGGGTTTCTTCCCCGACCACGACCATGACCACGACTGGGGCCATGACCTCTTCCACGTTTAGCTTGGTGGAAGTTCGTCTCATTCACTTCAGGGAATGGACAAGAACCAATAGGTCGGCTTTCATGATTTTTCATTAATAGCCCATTATGTTGCTCTGCTATAAGAAGATGTGAGATAAGTTCAGAATACTTTTTAAATCCCATCTCTCGATATTGCTGCTGCAGGAGCATATTCGAGGCATGAAAAGTGGTGAAAGTTTTCTCCAACATATCATGATCAGTAATATTATCACCACATAATTTCAATTGGGAAATAATTCTGAACATAGCAGAATTATACTCACTGATAGATTTAAAATCTTGTAGCCTTAGATGAGTCCAATCATAACGTGCCTGTGGAAGAACGACCATCTTCAGGTGGTCATATCTATCTTTCAAATTATTCCACAGTATGACTGGATCTTTAATAGTGAGATATTCCATTTTCAGGCCCTCATCAAGGTGATGGCGTAGGAATATCATTGCTTTGGCACGGTCTTGGTTTGATGCCTGATTTTTATCCTTGATGGTGTCTGCCAGACCCATCGCATCAAGATGAATTTCAGCATCAAGCACCCAAGACATGTAGCTTTTGCCCGATATATCCAGGGCTACAAATTCAAGTTTAGAAAGATTTGACATTATTTAGGAAAAGAAAGTTCTTACCTCTAATACTTTCAAAGTATTTGCTCGAGATGTCAGAGTCTCGTGCTGATAACGTGTTATAAAATAAAGACTGTAAAGTAAAGACAACTATAGAGAGAAACTGATATATTATTTGAATTCAAACTAATGTACATAATGAACAGAAATATCTTCTATTTATAGAAGAAAGGAAGCTGTTGTGTAAGCTGCTACTATACCAGATATGGATAATCTTCTACTAAGAGCAATGTTTATCCATAATGGAGTACTGAAAAGATAAGTTTATTATACCTGGTATGAATAATCTTCTACCGGGGATAATGTTTATCCATAACTGGGTACTGAAAGGATAAGATTATTATACCCGGTATGAATAATCTTCTACCGGGGGTAATGTTTATCCATAATTGGGTACTGAAAGGATAAGCTTATTATACCCGGTATAGATAATCTTCTACCGGGGGTAATATTTATCCATAACTGGGTACTGAAAGGATAAGCTTATTATACCCGGTATCGATAATCTTCAACCGGGGGTAATATTTATCCATAACCGGGTACCGAAGTGATAAGCTTCTTCAGAAAGCTTATTTCCAATAGAGTACTAAATAGATAAACATATTTACGGTGGAGTCCCATATGGATAAGCTTCTTCAGGAAGCTTATTTACAACGGAGTACTAAATGAACACCCATAATATAATATATTTATAACAAATGCGTTAAAATAATATTTTTCTAAAAATACCTAATACCTTAATTAAATAGAGAAAAATGAAACTATTTTTGTATTTTTCAATTTTGTGATAAAAAAAAATGTAAAAAGAGTCAAAATTAGTTGAAATAACTATATTAGACCTAAACTAAGTATTTAAATGCTAAAATATGTAAAATCTTGGGGAGGGTCAAAAATCACATGTCTACAAATACCATTTAAGGCCAAGGGCCTTCGCCAAAAAGAAGAGTTCGGCCTCGATCGAACGATGACGGGTTACTATTTCGATAAGTTCGAAATAACACCCTTTAAGGCCAAGGGCCTTCGCCAAAAAGAAGAGTTCGACCTCAATCGAATGACAGCGGGTTACTATTTCGATAAGTTCGAAATAACACCCTTTAAGGCCAAGGGCCTTTGCCAAAAAGAAGAACTCAACCTCGATCGAATGATGCCTGATTAATATTTCGATAAGTTCAAAATAACACCTTTTAAGGCAAAGGGCCTTCACCAAAAAGAAGAGTTTGACCTCGATCGAACGACGACGGGTTACTATTTTGATAAGTTCGAAATAACACCCTTTAAGGCCAATGGCCTTCGCCAAAAAGAAGAGTTCGACCTCAATCGAACGACGACGGGTTACTATTTTGATAAGTTAGAAATATCACCCTTTAAGGCCAAGGGCCTTCGCCAAAAAGAAGAGTTCGACCTCGATCGAACGATGATGGGTTACTATTTCGATAAGTTCGAAATAACACCCTTTAAGGCCAAGGGCCTTCGCCAAAAAGAAGAGTTTGACCTCGATCGAACGACGATGGGTTACTATTTCGATAAGTTCGAAATAACACCCTTTAAGGCCAAGGGCCTTCGCCAAAAAGAAGAGTTTGACCTCAATCGAACGACGATGGGTTACTATTTTGATAATTTCGAAATATCACTCTTTAAGGCCAAGGGCCTTCGCCAAAAAGAAGAGTTCGACCTCGATCGAACGACGACGGGTTACTATTTCGATAAGTTCTAAATAACACGCTTTAAGGCCAAGGGCCTTCGCCAAAAAAAAGAGTTCGACTTCGATCGAACGACGACGTGTTACTATTTTGATAAGTTCGAAATAACACCCTTTAAGGCCAAGGGCCTTCGCCAAAAAGAAGAGTTCGACCTCGATCGAACGTTGACAGGTTACTATTTCGATAAGTTCGAAATAACACCCTTTAAGGCCAAGGGCCTTCGCCAAAAAGAAGAGTTCGACCTCAATCGAACGACGACGTGTTATTATTTCGAGAAGTTCGAAATAACACCCTTTAATGCCAAGGGCCTTCGCCAAAAAGAAGAGTTCAACCTCGATCGAACAATGATGGGTCGATATTTCGACAAAAGTTCGAAATTGCACCCTCAAGACGACGAGCCATCACCAAAAAGAAAATTCAAATTACTCCTAAGGCCAAGAGCTATCAGGATATAATTGGAAAGGAAGACTAGGACTCGACTGTCACGCCCCGAACCTGGGGGCAAGACTGGCACCCAGTGCCTCACCTATCCTTGTGTACTAACTTGCAACTAAGGGACTCTGAACATATGATATCATACTTTGGCCATGGGCCACATTGTAAGATAACTACGAATGCTGACTAAATGTCAATATATAACTGAGCCGATAACGCCATCATAACTATTACATCTAACAAACCAACCAAATATACATAGAAGGCCTACAAGCCCAACATATTGCACTAACTGACAGGATATGTCTATATGCCTCTACTAATAGATATACTGTGATCGGAATGGATCTCCGACCTACTCATGACATATATACGTAAATATACAAAATATACATAAGGATCTAGACCCGGAAACTCCGAAAGGCATGGAGCTTACCGATCAAGCTGAGCTCGGGCAACACTTATTGAAGAGGCCTACTCGTTTGTCTGTCTGACCTGTACGCAATAAATGCAACGCCCCCAGAAAAGGGACGTCACTACGAAATAATGTACTGAGTATGTAAGGCAATATACTGAAAGCTAAAACTGAACTGCAAGTAGCTGGAAGTCAAAGATAATCTGAAGATATGCTTACCTGCTGATACTGACTCAATTCTCTCAATATAGTAAGTAAAATAGTTGTCTGGCCCTATAAGGCTCGGTATACATATATATATGCTCTGCCGTAGTAGGCTCGCTCATAAGCGCTCGGCCATACTAGGCTCTGTATCTCGACCAACTGGGCTCGCTCATAAGCGCTCGACCACAGTAGGCTCGGTATATATATAACTGTTCTACCAAAGTAGGCTCGCTCATAAGCGTTCGGCCATACTAGGCTATGTATCTCGACCAACTGGGCTCACTCATATGCGCTCGGCCGCAGTAGTATCGTCATATAACTTACCATATAATCAGAGGTTGCTCAATAGGGGCCTGCCCATCGATTATAGCTCGATGGTAATAAAAATAATTTTAATACTGTATGTATAAACTTCTCTGCTCTCTTGACTGGAGGAAGGAAATACTCAACTGAAGTCCCGATAAGGAGAATATTAT